>NW_005187469.1:1885385-1886706 GCF_000239375.1 Pundamilia nyererei | reverse complement strand
TCAGGTGCTAAGAAATAAACCTTGGACTCAAACGTTAGAACAAGCTTTTCCCTCCAGCACGCCGTGTAAAAAATACTCACAAAGAAAACGGCGGCCGTTACAACTTATGTCTAAAAGACTCCAGGTACACGACGCGCAGCTGGAAACATTTCCCGCAAGTCGAGCTGCCCGAGATTCACAGAATTTACAGAAAATGTTACATTTTTGTGATTTATATCGTTATCGGGACGATAGAATTCTTATATCGGGATATGAGATTTTGCTTATATCGCACAGCCCTAATTTTTATCCTACAACTGTATGCGTTAAATACAACTTAACAGTGGACCGAATGAGAGGAACGTCTTTCCAAACGTAACTCTGTGTGTGATGTTTGAGATGATGTAAAGCAGCAATGCAGAGACTGCTGAAGTTACTGAAGGCGATAAGATCATTCAACAAACGTGGAACTTTTTCAACTGAATTTTGAAAATAATACTAGTAAATATTGTAATTTATGGCCATTGGCTCCTTCTTTAAAAAACATTTTAGTTTCATACACAATTTTTAGGTCCTATGAATTTAGATGAACTCCATCCCTGCTGTATTCTATTTATGCAGAGTATATTATATACTAAGGCCCACAATGTTAACCCAGAACCTTCTTTCTGTGAGGCAGCAATAATAATCACGGCACCAGGTTGGCGTACCGTATTGTACCAGACTGGTCTGCACCAACCCCATTGTGGTGCCCAGTGTGAGCCAGCATGAGTCACTGGTTTGGTGTGGCACACCGTGTCTGCTTCTGTCTTGTTGGCGTGGTATTCTTTTAAGAAGATGTTATTTTGGTTGGATGGTTTTTGGGATGGTAGCCTTGTGTAGTCTGAGGTTCTAAATCAAGACTGTGGATTCAAAACTGTAGTATCTGTACGAACGCCTGTGCTTTTGAGCAGTTTGAAATGTCAATATTGACACCTTGGAGGAGACGGTGGTTTGTTCTGGACACCGTCAGTTCTGTCTGTGGCCCTGTCAAATTATAGGGATGAATGTTGCTCAGCACTTTGGAGTTGTGGCCTGTCATGTTGACATGCTTCATTAAACTGCTGACAGCTCTAATGTGAGTCATATCCAGTGCTATTATGTCAGCATGTGCTTTTAAACATTACATCTGTTAAAGTGAAATTTGGCTTCTCTAAATAAACACAAAAAGAATTCATCTGATGATTACAGCGCCGTGCAATAGTCCAGAGTCACGCGTCACATATTTCTATTTTGGTAGGAAAATTAGAAATATGCGCAGCGATGTAGGGCTGCACGATTTTGCATAAAATGAGAATCACGA
>NW_005187469.1:1845526-1884316 GCF_000239375.1 Pundamilia nyererei | reverse complement strand
AAAAAAAGAGGCAATCAATTGAAAATGAGAATGATGCTCACCAAGCATAAAGTGATTTTTCTTGCCTTTGAAGTTACCATGAAGGAGAAACTAAGTTCAGGTGGAGTGTAACCATTTAATGGACATATGTATTTATCCAGCATGACTGTTTGGTGCCCTGTTTGGTTTGGAAGGGCTTAAGGAAGTTAGGCAGGAAAACAAGTTTACCCTGAGGTCTGCTTCCCAGACAGGTAGCCCTCTATAGTAGGATTCCTTTTTTCTTTTTTTTTTTCCCCCTTCGTCTTTTTAAATAAAAGTGTACCTCTCCACTCACCGGAATCCCAACTCCTCGACCTCTCCAAACAGCCAGCCCATAGAAAAGCCTGTTTGATGTGTGTGACCAGAGCAGCAACTCCCTCAGTCTTACGACCGGGCTTAACGTCCCTGTTTGAAGAGGGAAACCCTTGATATATAGGTTTACCTGCTCGGTTGCGGTTGAAAAACCACAGCAACGAGGGAGCAGAGGGAAAAAGAGCCACGCTCTCATGGTTTCCATTTCTGCCGTCAGCTTCACGTGAGCTCGTGAAGGCAGAGAACCCCGTGAACAGCTATGAAACGCCGGCTTTGTCAGATTAAAGTTAAGAACTAGGATGTGAAATTCATGCATAATATATGAGGGGGTTTCAGGTATGTTGGGGAAAACCCAACTAAGCTTTCAGTGGGCCTTTGAAGATTTTGTTTACCTGCTCAACTAATATTTACAAGTGCCGTGATCAAAAAGTGGCCCTCTAGCAAAAAGAGAAACTTACAAATAATCTATTCAGCAGAGTTAATGTAGGACCGCTGCTTCACATCAGAATTTACTTTAGTTTTGAGCATTTTAATCTTATTAAGAATATTTATGTTTGTTTGATGTTTGTGTAGTTGTTAAATGTAAAGCAATAAGCAATCCAAACTTACTATTTACATCTTTGTCATGTATTTAAGCCACGTCTTTGCAGACACCATCACGAAAGTATTTCCTTCACGTCCAAATTTTCTTCTTTTCTTTGTCGTTTTTAGACTTGTAAAGCTTCCCTCAGAAACCTCATTCAAATGTTACTCACCTCTAATTTTTTCACCCTCCTTTCTGTCTCTCCACTCCTCTCCTCTCTGCAGGTGTGGTTCAGCAGAAAGTGCTGGGAATCATCCCATCCAGCACGGCAGGAGGTGCTCAAACCTACACCACATTCCAGCCCCGCACTACCACGCTCAACATCAGGCCCAATACCGCGGGCTCCCAACAACAGGTACAGCTGTTGTTTTCTCAGGTTACAGCTCTAGTTTGTACATTTTGTTCATAATTGTGTTGATATATTATTTTTAACCGTGTTTGCCAGTGATGGGAATCACCCAACACCCCACAATACAATTTGATATTATTGCGTTTGATGATGAGCTTTGTGATTACCCCTCTGCTGTAAAAGGCTGATGGGGTAGGGTTACAGCAGAATATCCAAACTACGATAAATTGAGAGTGAGACGATGTAGGATTTTCAAATTGATACCATAGATGTGTCTAGTAAAATCTCGGACTGACGACGATCTCAAGGTCAGAGGTAAAGTTTTCTGAAAATCTTGTGAACAGAATAAGTAGAGAACAAGGCAATGTAGGATTTTCAAAGCTACTAAAAATCTTGAACAAGTTCGAATCCCAGTGACATCAACCTCAAGGTCAGAGTTCAACCTTTCTAAAAATTGCCTAGGGTTCCCAAATTTATACCATAGGTGCATCTATTAGGATGTGCCTGCCTGCTTCAAGTCCTCTACCATAATCCCTGTCCCCAAGAAACCTAGGATCACTGGACTAAATGACTACAGACCCGTGGCTCTGACATCTGTGGTCATGAAGTCTTTTGAGCGCCTGGTTCTCTCCTATCTCAAGACCCTCATGGCCCCCCTCCTGGACCCCCTGCAGTTTGCATACAGAGCCAACAGGTCTGTAGATGACGCCATCAACATGGCCCTACACTTCATCCTGCAGCATCTGGACTCCCCAGGAACCTACGCCAGGATGCTGTTTGTGGACTTTAGCTCTTCCTTCAACACCATCCTTCCAGACCATCTCCGAGGCAAGCTTTCCCAGATGAATGTGCCTGATCCCATCTGCCGGTGGATCACTGACTTCCTGACGGACAGGAAACAGCATGTGAGGCTGGGAAAGAATGTCTCGGACTCCCGGATCATCAGCACCAGCTCCCCTCAGGGCTGTGTTCTTTCTCCTCTGCTCTTCTCCCTGTATACTAACTGCTGCACCTCCACCCACCAGTCTGTCAAGCTAATCAAGTTTGCAGATGACACCACCGTTATTGGGCTCATCTCGGACGGGGACGAGTCTGCCTACAGGAGGGAGGTTGAACGTCTGGTGTCTTGGTGCAGCCACAACAACCTGGTGCTGAATGCCCAGAAGACAGTGGAGATTATTGTGGACTTCAGGAAGCACACAGCAATAACCGTATGACTGCTCCCACCACTAACACATGACCCTACGCTGTGTTCACTGCATCATTCCATGTTTGGCACTGATCACCACCTGCACTCATGTATATATCATGTATATATCTATCTATCTACTTAGCACTTTTAATTCTTATTCTCATTTTTATTTTCATGTCTATTTAAGCTTAATTTATAACAGTATTTATAACAGTATGTTTGCACTGAAGCACCGGAGCAATTTTCTAATGTTGTAAACCCGCTCAACATTTGGCAATAAAACCCTTTCTGATTCTGATTCTGAGGCTTTTTTGGTAAGGATGTAACAGCCTCCCCACCAGTTGAAGAGCCCCCCAGTTGGCTCGATGCAACGGAGGCCCCCCGCGCCACAGCTGAGCTCCCATGCACCCACCCGCCCATAACCATGGCGACACACCAAGCAGGACCCAAGGCCCAGCCAGGGCCCCAGCCCGGAGATGGAGCGTCCCCAGAACCCCACGCCCGCCCCAGACCCACCCAGGGGCCTGGTTGGCAGAGACTGATAATAACTTTATACACATGCTCCCTATACAAAATTTTAAGATACAGATTATGGCATTTTGGGTACTCTGTTATGTATTTAGCCAAAGATGAGTGTAAGAGTGCTGTCTATAGAGAAAACGGTGTAGCTTTATGATAAACACCTTATAGCAAAGTCAAATTTTGTGGAACTTTTTATTTCTTTATTTGTCTTTAATTAGTCTTAGGCATGTTTCTTTTGCATGAACCCAACCTGGATCTTTGACCTAGTTTAAAAAGTAGCTGCTGGCTTTGGAATAATTCATTAATACTGTCTTTATGGATAATATCTCCCAGGTTCTGGCAGGTGGCAGTCAGATCCGTCCAGGAATGACAATGATCCGAACGCCAGTCCAGCAAACAGGACCAATGGGAAAGACGATACTTCGAACACCCCTCGTGGTCCAACAAGGTGATTTACATTCATTTTGGCTGAACAAAGAATAAAGGAGTACTGCTATCTGCTTTGGCAAACTAACCCGATCCCTGAAAGTATTTTAAAGTTGCCATCATTGTTATAAATATGAGTGTTTTGGGGGGATTTTTTTTTGCACCATTTTGTTTTCGGATTTGATTTTACCCATTATAGACTCTCAGGAATAACAAATTATAGGTTTATGTTGAATAAGTTAACACAGACTGTATAACAGACTCGTTACTGTAAGTAATCATATTCAGTGTCATGTAACACTGTCTCCCCACAAAGACCAAAGTGTGGCGGGAAAAATGCTGAAAACTACTCAAGTAAAACAACGGATGAGAGTAAAAGTGACCCACTGTTTATACAGTTTGTTGCCTGGTTGTTAAATTTGTGATATTGTTCTCTTTCAGGTCAGGGTGGACAGCAGGTAGTGACACAGATCATTCGTGGGCAGGCAGTTTCCACGGCAATATCTGCCGCCAGCCCCGTCGCCACGGTCACTGGCCAGGGAGTGGCCAGTCCCAACACAGCGGGACAGGCAGCAGGCCAGACACCACCCGGCACCCCACGAGCACAGGGGCAAGGCCAGGTCAAACTGACCCTGGCACAGCTCACCCAGCTCACGCAGGTTTGTGAGGTCCTGTCATACACAAGCAGCATATCTACAACAGGCAGCATTAAAATGGATTTCCCCTTATTAATTCACGTATGGAAAGTTGACTACTTTCCATGTGCTCTAAACTCTTGCAGCTTTTTTTTTCTTCTTACTCTTGGCTCTGTGTTGTCATAGAGAGGGGATATCCTCAGTATGGTCGTCTCAGGCACACGGCTCTGGCTGTGCCACCTTCTGTTAAATCCTTCTGTCAGTGAAGGGCAGGCTGTCGGTATAGAGTTGGCACAAAGCAAAGGTGGCCGTAAGGGGGGAGGAGCTAAATCAGCTTCTCTGAGAGAGTGGATCCGCTGATGGAGCACAAAAGGGATCGGTCTAAGATGAACAAGATGTTTTTTGAGCAGTCAGTCATGCCAAGTGACTCTAGTAGAGGCCAAGTGTAAAAATATAAAGCTGGAAGTGATCTTAATAGGCCTTTTAAAAATAAATAAATAAATAACAAACAGCACTGTGGCCTGTAACCATTTGATCTTGGTTATATATTACACTCATCCTGCTCTTAAAAGTACGACAAATAACCTGTAGATATACATTTGTCTTTATACGTTTATCTTTAATTGTGTATTCAGATTTATAAATGTTCAGCTTGACAATTTTAGAATATTGCATAACTCCTATTTGATATTAATAGTTTTTTAGGGGCTTTAAGTCTTTCTAAGACAAACTAGGGTTGAAATACTTGGAAATTTAACATTTCAACCAAAAGTGTTGATGTTACAAGACTTATTTTATATTTGTGATTTTTTTTCTTTTAACTTTTATGTTGCAGATCACTTTAACATATACGTTTCTTCACCCAGTAAAGGATTAACTTTACATTCAATGGATGAAAAAGGCTTTACACTCATAAAAATATTGCATTTAAAACAAGACAATACCGCATTGCCCTTGTATCTGATCTGGATTTCTCTTAAAGAAATGGTGTTTTACAATTTTATGAACTATGAAACACAAAGTGGATGGTGCCTTAAACCACATACATGTTTTAAGCAGTGGCAGAAAAGTCAGAGACAGTTGAGAGGCAGTGGCTCCTTCTGCTTGTTGGCAATTATTTGTTAACATGTAAAATGCCCTTTCTCACAATAGTTTAAAATAATTAAAAAATGATGGACTCCTGTGGATGCATCAGACCCATCACTAAAGAGTTCAGATGGGATTTTGGAGGGTTAAAAAGAAGGTCTCGTGTACACAAGATGTACGCAGTGCTGATTTTCCTTCTGAACAAATTTCACCTGGTTGTAATGAGGTTTGGGAATTAGTGGGGGAAATAGGGTATTACTACTCCTCAGATAATGGTATGCAATCAACATTTGTTACAACAGGCAATTTATTTTGGATTAGACTGGACTGTAAAATTTTATTTACAAGCTTTCCCGTTCTGCTTCATCCTCCCACAGAAGCAGCAGGCTGGATCTGGTGTGGATCGGCAGGCTGGTGCCAGTGGTACTCAGCAGGCTCTCACGGTGATGGTTCAGGGCCAGGGTCAGACCACCGGCCAGCTGCAGGTCATACCTCACGGGGTCACTGTCATTCCAGGACCTGGTCAGCAGCTCATGCAAGCTGCGCTGCCCAACGGCCAGGTGCAGCGGTTCCTCTTCACACCGCTGGCTTCAGCTGCTACGCCCACGTCAAGCACAGGTATGATAAGAGACAAATGAAGGGCAGATGAGGCCTTTTCTACAACTTGCATTAAGGGATAAAAAATAAGTGTGAAACTTAAATGTGATGTCTGAATTTAAGTGCATGTCTGCTTTTTCCTTTTTCTCCTTCCAGCCACAACAGCAACCAGTCAGCCCAGCTCCACCTCAACCAAAACTCCAGCCCAACCTGCTCAGCAGGCCGCTGCCCCGATTCAGACAGGGGCAGCCCCTCTGGCCACCGCCAGCACCCCTTCATCGGCCAGCCCTCAGGGCCAGTTACCCCCACAGACGCAGGCCCATATGCCCATACAGTCTCCTACCTCGCTGCAGGTTAAAACACAGGAAGGAACGACCCAGCTGCAACTGCAGCAGACGTCCCACGTCATCAGTGTGTCTGGACTTCAGCAGCAGGTATAGTTACGACTAGCAAAAAAGTTAACTGCATCCTCAGTCACTCCTTTCCCCTCAAAGATGATGACTGTGACTTTTATTCACATTTAAAATCTTCCAGTGAAAGCCTCACAGCAGCCGGCAGTAAACCGGTTTGCAGTTTGGTGCAGTCTGTGGATTTGCCATTGTTTCCCGCTTTGAACTGCGATTCAGCTGACAGTGTGATTTGTTAAAATTGTGAATTTTCTGTGTTGTGGCTGCAGGTGTTGGCCCAGCTGCAGGCCCAGCAGGTTGGAGGCACGCTGCCACAGCAAATCAAGCTGCAGCTTCCCATCCAGATACAACAGAGTGGGACCACCTCAGCTCAGGGAGGACAGGTATTAGATTCAGCTTGCTACTCCAGGACTTTAGATCCTCAGAAAATAAAGAATGAAAATGCGTTGGATGTAAAATTAAGCTTGTAGCAAAATTGTATTGCACATGTTCTAATGACCCCAAACATGTCATCATTGGGATGAAGATGTTAAATAATCTGATCCTTTATTCCTCTACCTTTTTTTCTGTATTTACAAAGCCACTTTTTTTTTTTTTAACTATCCAATGACTCCCCATTTAAAGCACAAGCTGACTGCCACACTCTGCTTTGCACAGATTGGGAACGTGGTTACCATCCAGGCCGCGTCTGTCCAAGAGCAACTGCAGAGAATCCAGCAGCTGAGAGAGCAGCAGCAGCAGAAGAAGAAACAAGCTGCAGAAGCAAAGAGAGAGTTGGCGCTCAACGCAGCCAGCCAGAGCGACATCATTCAGAAACAGGTGTGTATGTACGCAGCTGTCACAGTCAGGTTATCATCTCACTCCAAAACTCCTGGCCATCAGTAAATAAACATTCGTCACCCTTCAACCTGGACTCTGTTTGTTTTTACAGCTCAGATCTGTCTTTGTTTATAAAGCTTTATCCTGGCAATGCTTGTTCCTGTGTTTGTTTTTATCTGTATTTGACATTCTGTGCTGTGCTTAATAACAATACATTTCTATAGATAGATGTTGTTCGCATCAAACTGCTGGAAGTTCACGGTAACAGGTCCTTGACTGACCTGTTACCATGAATGTCATACTTCTGATTTTTCGTATTTCCATGAGGTTTACTCCGTCATCCTTCTGTGTCGCATATTCCAGGTGGTCATGAAGCAAAACGCTGTGATCGAGCACCTGAAGCAGAAGAAAACCATGACGCCTGCAGAGAGAGAAGAGAATCAGAGGTTTGCCTCCAGATTAGGGTTTTTTTTTGTGTGTGTGTCACATGTGCTGCTTTAAAAGTCAACAGGTTAACACTTCATTAGTACCGGGAGGACACATTCAATGGCTTCTCAAAGCAAACATCTAATAAGCCAATCAAATGGTAGAAACAGTACATTTAGGCACGTAGACATGACGATGAAGATGATCGGATGTTTAAATTAAGTAACCAAATGGGAACAAAGGTGGTTTAAGTGGGTGGTTTTAAGTGCTAGACAGGCTGGTTTGGGTATGTAAGAAGTTGCTGAGGTTTTCATGCAGCACTGTGTCTAGGTTTATGAAGAATAGATCACTGAATACAAACATCCAGTGATCAGCAGTTCTCTAACCTCAGTGTAGTTAATCGCAGAGATCAGAGAAGAATGCCCTGATCTGAGGTTCGCTAAGACTCAGCAATGGAAGGCAGGGAGGAAAAAAAAGAAGTGATGTGCTGGTGCGGGGAGTGATTTATTAGCCCCCTTTAGTGCATGTCTTTGGACCGTGGGTGGAAGCCAGTTTACCTGGCTGGAGGGTGGATTTGACTCATAACCCTTAATGCTAATTAAGCATCGTTTATAAGTCACGTCCATCCTGTTGTTACAACTGCATTCCCACTCTCCAATCTCTGACTGAGTTTTTTGGCTTGATGTGTTCACTGTACTGCAATGGCCTCCACAGTCACCAGATCTCAATCCAAAGCCTGCAGCATCTGCATGACACTACTGTGTCTTTGACTTGATACCTTCTCGTGCCCATGTGCACGCTCGTATGCATGCTCCCTGCAGCTCATACGGGATCCTCTTCTCTCTCCGTCTGACTTTTGTCTAACACATTGTTGGGAGGTGCAGAACAACATGGGAACATTTGGACGTGTAACCACCAACAGCTGCATGTCTTCACTGTGACCCTACAAGCAGGCAAATCCCTTTATAAATGACGGGAGTTGTACAATATACATCTCTCCTCGACTCCTTCAGGGATTTGTGGTGCCGTAAACTTCAGAAAAGCGACTGAAAAATTAGTCGGAAATTTAAGCCGCCCCATTTTTCACTGCATCATCCCTGTGACCAATCCTACCGTTAGTAGGTCGATATTTTTTTATGCAGAACGTGTTTGTTTTCCAGGCAGCGAGCTACGATTGCTGCTACAAGACCATTTTGTTTACCAAGCTTAGTTAGGACAACTGTAAAATAAAAGCCAAAATATTCAAATGCTTAAAAAAATGTTTTTCTTCGTTCTTCCTTTCCTCCTTCCCGTGTTTTTATGTTAGGTAGAATATACTCTGACCTATAGCCGACCCTGACAACCATTTGTTTATGTCCACAGACACTGTGTAAACACTGTACCCATTCACACAGACCTGAAATACCAAACCCAGACTACCGTGACATCAGTACAGCAGCTCAAGCAGCAGCTGTCTGTCTTTGCTTATTTTTTCAACCTTTTTCCATTTCTTCATGTCATCCTTTTCTCTCTTTTCCTTCAAAACACGGTTCTGTTAGTAATAACGCGGAACTTTGGCATCCGTTTGCATGTTTATGTGTGTCCTGCTTTATTCCTCCACTTTCACGCTGCATTTGGCCTCTGTACTTCAGCGGGCACGCGGTAGGATCTTTGACCTCAGCAGCCGAGGATGTGTTTGTGTGTTTTTCGCACAAACTCTGCGCCGAACGAGGCAACGGCTTTCGATCTCGTCTGTGAATGTTAGCGAACACAAGTGAACATACTGGGAACACATAAATCGTGTGGATTTATTTGATTTTGCGAAATGAAGCTGCTAACATGTAACTTTCTCCCTCTATGGATTCTCATTTGTTTGAATAACAATGGCGTGGATAACATTTCTTCCTCCTGCATCCAGTCCCACTCTATCTGTTCATCTCTCAACATGCCTCTCTTCCAGTCTTCCAACACTCAAGTCTACTCGCTTGCCACTGAAGCGTAGAGTCTTATACAAATAAACACTAGACAAATAAATAGTCTTCTCTGCATCCGTACAAACATGCGGGTGAGTAATAAAACTAGAGATGATGTCACGTTTGCCTAACACTTTTAGAAATTAATCATGTTTGGCTCAGAATTTAAAAGAAGGAAATGTTCGTGCTTTTCTAAGCAGTGGGCTGCTAGCGGAGGTTTTTGGTGCTAGACACTTTGTTTGAGCTTAAACTCGCCACCTGCTTCGGAGTTGAACTCCCCTTTTGACTTCAGAACTGCATTAATTCTTTGTGGCATGGATTCAGCAAAGTGCTGGAAATGTTCCTCAGAGATTTTTTGTCAATATTGACGTGAGCGTCACAGCTGCTGCAGATTTGTCAGCTGCACATCCATGATGCAAATCTCCCGATCCAATGTATCCCAGAGCTGCTCAGTTGGATTGAGATGTGGACTGTGGAGTGCATTATTCTGGTGGAATGCTGTCAGAATAGGGGTACACTGTAGTCTGTAAGGATGGATGTGGTCATTAACAATACTAAGGAGGCTGTGGTGTTTAAGTGATGCACAGTTGAGCGGCCTAAAGGGTACCAAGAAAATTAAAGAGTGGTTGTTTTTAGTTGTGGTTGTCTTCCTATCAGCTTGAAGCAGTTCTCCTGGAGAACTGCCACTCACTGGATATTTTCTCTTTCTCGGCCCATCCCCTGTAAACCCTAGAGATGGTTGTGTGGGAAAATTCCAGAGGATCATCTGTTTTTGAAATACTCAGACCAGCCCCACATGGCACCGACAATCAGGCCACGTTCAAAGTCGCTTTTCTTCATAACCTGCCTAATATTTCTCAGATTTTAACCCTTACTTGATTGCTCACAGCTGAGAAAGAAGAGATTTGGAGCCAGATAGAGATGAAATGCAAGTTCAGAACCTGAGTCAGAACTTTGTAGTTACATGGATTACACAACTGAGCCATGAAAATGCCTCGCGGGCTTGTTTTCAGAGAAATGCGTTCATTGTTCATTGACACGGACTACCATTTCTTACATGTGGAAAGCAAAATTTTAATATTTCAAAGTAGCCACACAGGTTGTACTTCATGAAACATAGAAGCATTGTTTGGATTAATGCGCTGCTCCAGCCCACTGGTGTGTCCTAGGGATACATTTCTTCCTCTGTGACTTTGACTGTACTGACTTTTTGAATTCTAGCTTCAGATATGTGATAATCCTTTCCCTCCCAGCCCTTTCATCCTCCTCTGCTCTCTCAGCAGGAGTATTATGTGTGTTTAATGTCTTTAAAATGCCACAGCACTTTTTCACATGGGCCTTCATTAGATTTAGTAGAGTTCTGGGTTTTTATTTCTTCTTTTAGCTTTTTTCTTATTAGTCTGCAACATTCACAGTTTCAGCACTTTAACATTAAATACAGTATGCTTTTATGAGTTGTGATTTTTAGTTTTAAGAGATGTGATTGCTCTCTTGTTTTCTCTCTCGACCATATTCTGTTCTCATCCTTTCAGGATGATCGTGTGCAACCAGGTGATGAAGTTCATCCTAGACCGGATAGACAAAGATGAGAGGCAGGCAGCCAAGAGGAGGAAGAAGGAAGAGGTTGTGGAGGCCAAGAGGAGGTTAGCCAACGCCAGTAAGCTCTCCTCGCTCCTTTACCGACACAAAGAGAGCCTCAAGATGGAGATTCTGAAGAAGCGGGCACTTCTTGACAAGGAGCTGCAGCTAGAAGCCCAGGTATGAAGCAAGCTTGAGACATGAAAAAATATTAAAAAAGCATAAAGGTTTTTACTCTGGGCGTGATGTTTTAAAGGCAACTATAAAGAACTGGTGACAAATGGCACTAGAATGCCTTTATTTTGCACAAAAAGGGCAGGAAGTGACATTAATCGCATTCGTTTCTGGGGTTGAATTCTCCAGGAGGAGCTAAAGAGGGATCTGCTGCGGATGAGGAGGGAGAAGGAAAGGGCTCAAGCTGCAGCCCAACAGGCAGCCCAGGCTGCCGCCGCCGCTGCCACCCACAACCAGCAACAGCAAAATCTGTCCCACATCACCTCTCAGCATCACCTTAGCACGACTGTCAGCACCACACACAAGAGGAAACGGGAAGAGGAGAGGGAGATGACGACGTCAGCCAAGTCCAAGAAGAAGAAAATGATCTCTACGACGAGTACAAAAGAGAGCAAGAA
Organism: Pundamilia nyererei; assembly: GCF_000239375.1. Taxonomy (NCBI): domain Eukaryota; kingdom Metazoa; phylum Chordata; class Actinopteri; order Cichliformes; family Cichlidae; genus Pundamilia; species Pundamilia nyererei. The sequence goes on along the minus strand of NW_005187469.1, from coordinate 1,872,782 downwards.
GGACACAAAGCTCTACTGCATCTGCAAGACGCCCTACGATGAGACCAAGTATGATGATGCTCTGTTAAACACTGTCACAATAAAAATACTGTATGAGCGAGTTTAGCTGCATTGGTGACAGCACTAAGCTGAATAAAAAGAAAAAAGACTGGAGACGTGCAGCTGTCCACATTAAAACATTCACAGTTTTTACTGCCCTGATATCAGAGGTCAAAGAATAGACGATGTTCTCACTCTCAGCCAGTTACTCTTTTTAAATGTACTCTTATTTTCAGGGTTTTACTCAGTATTGCTCTATTCATCAAGTCCTCATTGAATTAAACCTGTCTTCTATTGCAGAACAAATCCTTCCAATCTCATATGTTTATTTTTAAAACTAAAATTTATTGTATTTATTGACTTACTGTAAACCGGTGACTGTCTACAGTGACACCTGTGTGTCCTCGTTCTCTCTAAAGGTTCTACATTGGCTGCGATCTGTGTACCAACTGGTATCACGGAGAATGTGTGGGCATCACAGAAAAGGAGGCCAAGAAAATGGACGACTACATCTGTGTGGAGTGTAAGCGGGGCCAGGAGAGCAGCACAGAGGAGCTGTACTGCATCTGTCAGACGCCATATGACGAGTCACAGTAAGGAGCAAGTTTTTAATTGCTTTAAATTCAGCTTAATGGAGTGTGTGAGAATTTCAGACACAGTTGCTATTTTTGCTCCTTTTGCAATTTCCTTAAACTCATCTTGGTTCATTCATTTTTACCGTAGCGTTTATTTTGAACTGATGGAAATGTGTCTTTAGTATATTTATGTTTTACTTTTTTTCCCTATAGATAACAGTTCTAATGTTTGAAGGTCGAAAGTAGCGATCCAGTTATGTCTGTGTAGGTTCTCAGTCATCGAGGACTTCTTAAATTTCTTTCTAAGCTCCTTAAATCCATTTATATCAAAATCTGTATTATGCTGCGGTTGCACTAGTAAAAACAGTGATTTGAGACACAACAAACACAACAACATCTGGATTGCCTTTGAAATGGTTACTTGGAGGATGGGGAGGGGGTCTGTGACGACTCACAGTCAGTTGCTGTCTTCAAAGTGACTTTGGTGCATCAAGACAGCAATAAAATAGAGTCAGTCTGATATCAGTTTACAGTTAATCGGGGTCAAGTTGGCAATTACGTGCAATCTGTTTGGGATACACAAACAAAATCTCAAATCTGTTGCCGTCTACCTTGACAGAAATTCATATTAACTACATACATTCAGAATCCAGCAGCTTGAAACAGAAATTCCTCCACAAATAGTGATGCAGTTGCGTCAGGACAGATTTACTTGCTTAATGCAATAGGTGCTCAGCAACCTCTATTTTACTTATGAATATAACCAGTTGGCAACCCCTTGAGTCAAGTCCACTATTGCAAAGAGATGTGTTGCAGATGAGTTGCACTGGTTCGCATAAACTGCCTCAGAATGTTTGCAGTGTGTTGGCAATCTGAGTTTATACATTAGACAGCAACTAATTCCAAACCTTTGCCAGTCAGTCTGAGTCTGACCTGCAACTGTTTGCAGACAGGTTGCCTTCTACCAGGTGGCCTGTGATCAAAAGCAGCCAATAAGAGTTTGAATGTGCAGCACCTGGAATCCTTTGGACGACCAGTTGGTTGCTGCAGCTGTTTTTAATGGGCGGAGTTTATTCATTTGTAAAGAAAAGAATCATTTTTACCAACTGTTATTACGTGTCACCTTGTTGTTTCATTCGGTAAATAAGACTTTCTTAATAAGTAGTTTAAAATATTAAGCATAGACATGAAAAATGGCTTTTTTACTATCCAAGCAAACAATTCTTCTTCTTTTAATTATCAATATGAGCATGTTTCAAATAGGAATCCATCATAAGTGCTTTATATGTAAATGACACCAATCCGTGAGTACTTTTCATCTACTCAGGTTTTACATCGGCTGCGATCGATGTCAGAACTGGTACCACGGTCGCTGCGTGGGAATCCTGCAGAGCGAGGCCAACCACATCGACGAATACGTGTGTCCTCAGTGTCAATCGACAGAGGACGCCATGACGGTCTTCACACCGCTCACCGACAAGGACTACGATGGCCTGCGAAGAATTCTGCGCTCCTTACAGGTGAACTGAAGATTTATAGCTGTTGCACAAGCTCACTTCTCACATGAGAGATGGGGTCATACCCTCCAGCCTAGACTACCTGCTAATGTGTGCCGTGGAAGAGAAGGTTGAGTCACAGAAGCTTATTTATGGGGGTCACAAACAAGTACATAAACACACCAAGCAGTATCTGAATCAGCAGGACTGTAGTTGTAGTTTTATTATCAGCAATGGGGAAAAACACTAACGTAGCTCCTTGTAGCCCCATTACAATGCAAGAGCAGCAAACAAAAAGTCCTCTGTGTGCGTCTTATCTGATGGGTTTGGCTCCCCCTACTTGGACAGCTGCCTGGCCTCTGCGTCTTTTCTGGCTTCCCTTTCTTTTCTCTTTCTTCTCCTCTAATTTTCTCCTCCTCTGTCCAGCAGCCTGTGTGTGTGTGTCTGTGAAATGTGGGAGAAAGTGAGAGAGAACATCTGTGTTGACCCACCTGCTTTCACTGTAATTTTCATGGTGCTGTTTGTTTTTCTTCATTGGTTTCAGCTTTCTCAAGCGCCTTTCTTTGTCTTTATTTCCATTTTTTTTGTCTCTCCCACCTCTGCAGGCACATAAAATGGCGTGGCCATTCCTGGAGCCAGTGGACACGAACGACGCCCCAGACTACTACAGGGTTATCAAGGAACCAATGGGTGAGTGCACTGTTGTGAATTCAGTTATTTATATTTGTAAATGAACAGTTAGTAGCTCTTGTCTTATTTCTAAAACGTTATAGAATCCTATTCTGGATGCATCTTATAGCCTCAATGTTAGAGTTTTATTGTTTCTTTGGAGCTAGAAGTGACCTAACTAAACTAATAAAATATTAGAATTTTACTCCCAAAACAAAAGCACAAATTTCAAGTACGATTACAAGTTAAAAGTATAAGTTACAGCTACAAGTCTGCAAGTATGTCAGTCAAAGGGGCCACACCCTCAACATTAATCCTCAACAAAATCCAGATAGGCACTTCAAACAGAGACACCAACTATCAGTCACCTCTAATGCAGTCCGATCCCCACTCACAGCTTGACCCATGTGACCTTAAAAGCTCACATGTTGGAGGGATGGGGCAGTGTCTCAGGAAGGTAATTCACACCTTTTCCCCATGATGACAGTAATGACCCACGCGTTGATTCACAGATGGTTACAGGGGCGGGTCAGTGACTCTCAGGGGTTCCAAGAGGACAACCACACTTGGGGTTAAATACATGTCCATCAGTTTTTTTTAGCGCTGAAGAAGCTTCTTGGATCAGAGGTGACCAAAAAGAAGTTCAGTTGCCTTCATTTCAAGTAGAGATGGCACGATACCACTTTTTTATGTCCGATACCGATATCATAAATTTGGATATCTGCCGATACCGATATAAATCCGATATAGTGTATTTTTTAATCAATAAAACTGTTTTTTAATATCTTGCTGCATTTTGTATAAATTCATACTCAAGTTTTAAAAAACAAAACACTGTGTCTTTGTGCCCCCTTTTCCCTGTTCATGCCCTATCGGCCCCCCTGGCTAAACTTTGCTAGATCCGCCCCTGCACAGTTACCAGTCGTCAGCTGCGTAGAAAAAGATCCTGGTCTAGAAAGTAATATTAAATAAATTCTAACAACAGCTTATAAGCTTAAACGTGCTGCTGTTGTTCAGCCGCTGGTTTCCTCTTTCTGGTGCAAAGTGGGCCAAAAACAAACAACAGAGACGGGAGTCGCGACAGAAAAGCCGATCAGCCGATCATAGATCAGTTTTATGATTGAAGTAGCAACAGGAGAGAGAGAGAAGAGGCAGTCACTCCATATATTGGTTGTTAAGCTTAACGTGGGAATGCGTTACAAACATTCAGAGATGAACTTACACACTTGCTTTACGTCTCTCTGGGATAACTTTCTCTGCGATGAAATGCTGGTTTGGTAGCGAGGCTCCAAATGCTGAACCAGACCGCTGAGAGGTCTCGCACGCTCAGCCGCTCTGTCACGTGACGCATACTGCTCCGACTGCTAAGGTTATGAGCTGAGTTGCACCATGTCGCAAGTTTTGTGAGGTGCTTTTGTGATATGTAATGGATCGGATTGCATTTGTTTTTGTTTCTCTCCGATATCCGATCCAGTACTTTAGATCAGTATCGGACCGATACGTAATATCAATCGGTCCATCCCTAATTTCGAGTCCTTCGGACTGTTAAATTAGCTGTAGAAACAAGAAAAACAAACAGCTTTTGTACCGGGCTGTAAATATGTTAATATAACAGGTGGTTGGGCATTTTGATAAGGGACTCTATGGGGATTGCCTCACTTTTGTGGCCAGCCTCTGTGGGAGTTTTTGACACTCCTGTGCTGGCTTCATTTTTCAACCCCGCAGGTTGCCGTCTGGTCTGGATTTGAGCCTTGTTTGTGTTACTTCTGAACTTATACTTGTGCACGTTTTAACCAAACTTTTTCTAAACTTTTCTGACAGCTCCCCTCATTTTCTCATTTTCCCAGAAACCTCATTTGTGAAGGTGTTTTTGTATTTATTATAATAATTTGTGCCTGGCCAGAAAGACAAAGCTGCATCAGTAAAATTTAACTGTTGCATATATTAACTACTACTATAACTTTTGCATTTTGAAAATATTGCAAAATATTGATTAATAGATGGTTGTATAAAGGACTTTGTATATGATGGTTGTCTCAGTAAAAACATATGTAAGGTGCACAATATGATGCAACGCTCTCTATAACTATCAAGCTTTCTTTTTATAGCTGTGTGATCTACTTCTAGGGTTCATTCATTATGACAGGATGCATCCTCACATTCCACCTTCGCATCGTCCTCACATCTTGCGATTCACAGCATCAGTCTTAAGCAGCCTTTATAAAACATGCCGTGTGATGAAAGACACAATTATGTTTCCTCGCTCTTCCACGCACTTTGTCTCCTTGAGGTGCAATTAAGGGATTGGTGATGAAAAGCACTGTAATTGTTGGGAGTGTGTAGCCTCCTTGAGGAGAAAAATATAAAAACAAAAGTGGGAGTTGGTACATAATTTGTACTTTGTAATTTGAGTAACTTGGAATGGGATTGGTTGGGAGTTATCCCTGTGTAGGCGATAAAATTGCTTCTGTAGTGCTGGTTTTTTATTTTGGAGTTGCTTTAGGCTCTGGAAGTAACACCCAGGCTCTATATATCTTAAACATTAAAAAAAACAAAAACACCACCCGCCAGGAGGGCAACACGGAGGAAGCCCTCCAACTCAGATCAAACCGGCCATGTAAATGGGGACTTGCGTCAACGGGGCCTTTTTGAACTTCCATCCAAACAAACCGTTAATGAGCTGGTCCGTGTCTGCCGGGCTCCCTGTGGAAAGGGACCAGCCCCACATTCAGCTCCTGTTGGCCTGGTCCTGGAAACTCTAGTCCTCCCCTCACCCGTCCACCGCAAGAAAAAGTCCTTGTTGGTTTACAAAAAATAAAAAGAGCTTTTGGCTGGTGAAGCTGCTGGCGTTGGTAGTTTTTGGAGGGTTTTGAGATGAAATCTGATGACAGAGAAGAAGGAGGTCTTTGATATTGACCATGAGGTTTGTGAGCCTCTGGTCATCTGGGTGGGGGTTAAAGAGGTTAAGAGTCGGATGTGTTTGTTTGAAACGCAGCCCTGGGGATGCCACGCAGTGCGAACTGCCAGCAACGGCAGATTATGTAGAGCCTCATCTGTTGCCAGTTAGCTTCTTTGCTAAATCTCTTATTTTCTTAAGTTTTCTACTTGTTTTAAAAAGGTTAGCAACTCTCAAAGCTCCCTTTCAAGAGAGGAACTGATAACCATTTTTGCTTTTTTCCACCCCCTCAGAAATGACTCTTAGATAATGGCGCTCTCCTCAGGAATGACGAATCGGTCACGTCTCAGTAACTAATCTGGAAGGCTGAATAGATCGAGGTTAATGCTGGCAGAGGTTGTGGATTTTTGCTGTCACATATAAAGCGACGCTCTGTGCTTCCACGAAACATATTTGAACGTCTGTCAAGCACATACCACATAAGCTGCAATTACTTTGAAGCAAGCATGCTGATTTGTGGAACGAAATCGATTAGAAAACCCAGATATTTGTGCTCTGTTTCCGCATATGTGATGCGTTTCTCTGCCAGAAACTAACAATTAAATGACGTTCATATTACAAACTTGCCATCAAGTCATTTACCAAACCAGATCTTTAAATCTCCCTTTGCCAGACCTTTCCACCATGGAGGAGAGGTTACAGAAACGCGAGTACATCAAGCTGACGGAGTTTGTAGCAGACATGACCAAAATCTTCGACAACTGCCGCTACTACAACCCCAGCGACTCGCCCTTCTACCAGTGTGCCGAGGTTCTGGAGAACTTCTTTGTCCAGAAACTCAAAGGCTTCAAAGCCAGCAGGTAAGATGACGGTGAGGATGATGAGGATAACAAAATGGTAGCGGGGTACTTTCGAAGATGGGCTTTGTTTTTAATACCCAGAATCAGAGAGAATTTTCAGTGTCTTTCAGAAAGACACCAACTAATTAGCAGTTTCACTTGTAGCCCTATATGATTGACTCTGACTGGTAGATTTACTCTAGTGAGAGCAATAAAATTTAATCTCTCACAGAAAAATAACAATAACTTTGCTCCTGGATCACTATCTTATGGTTCTCCTCAATGTTTTAAATGTTCTTTCAACCACCAAGCTTGTTCTGTCTGAAATAAGCCGGTAACACTGTTAAAGGGAACCTCTATTGTGCCTATTTTTTTAAATATAATTCTGGACCTTAATACCAAACTCTTTCCCTTTTCAACTGCCCTTCCCTTTACGCCGGCTTTCTTGATTGGCTTTCCTCTGGAAACAGAAGGTCTAAAGATACAGATCCAGTATGGTCATATTTAGAGCCCCAGTTTCACAGGCATAGAGACCAGTCAGAGAACTCCCTGGCAACCTCCAGTCGCTAGGGAAACCTGGTTCATAGGTGGTTGGTGGAGGTTGCAGGCAGGTTGCCACAGTTGCCAATAGTCTGCATGGAAAATGCTGACAAACACTGGCCGCTCGCTGTCTGAGCCATAAAGAAACGAATAAGTGCGATGCAGACCGGAAACGGAGAACGTTTGCTCTCACGAGTAAAAGTTGGGCCTTTTCAGATGTTTTGGTTGGAGCATTAAAGCAGAGCTTTCACTTTGAAGTCCCTATTTCTGTTTCGCATAAAGCTCAGGGAGCAGTTTGCAGACAATTCGCCATCTTCCATGCAAACTGCCGGCTACTGCGGCAACCTGCAAGTGACCAAAACCAATCGCAAGGAGGTTTTCGTCACAGCATCCTGTATTTGTAACAGATTTCACATTATCCACTGACACCAAAGAGGAATACACACTTCAGAAAGAAACGAATAGAAACGTCTAATTCAAATCTTTCACTCTGTCAGATTTATATAGTCGTTGATCATGTTTTGCTGGAGTTGTGTTTGCTTAATTACTGGATATATTTTTTTCTTTCTTTTCATTCACACCTTCACTGTTTATCAGTGCGACCTTCACACTTTCACACATTCAGGCTTCAGTCAGCTCATCTTTGCACTCCTAACAACAAACCTGCTCAGGCTTTCATCGTGTCGTCGGAGCACTTCATGCTGGCAGCTACATAAAAAGCCCACTTTCTACCATTCAACCCGACATGTCGTATGACAGAGCGTAGGGAAGGATCTGTGGAAGTCAGACCTGTTTAGATGCACCTTTATACCCGACACCTTCTCCACTGTCTGCCTGTGCTTGGTCGTGCCTCTGAACTCATCTCACTGAGCTGTCCTCGCTGTGCCATGTGATTGCTTTGGTCGGATGCACTCTACAAGATGGCAGGAATGCAGTCACATTATCTTTCAGGTGGCTTTCTTTGTGTGTGTGTGTGCATTAGTTTGATTAAATAGGGCGAGGAGGGTAGCGGGCGTCTCCTAACTGAGAAGATGGGAGCGCCTGTGAGCATTTGAGCCACGATGTTTTAATGGGCTCAGTAAGTCTTGTGGTCTGCATCCAGCTTTATGTGCTTGAGGTGGCGACGTACTTCACCTGCATGTACTGACGTCATCCATTCTCTCTCTCTGTCTCTCTCTTGCAGATTGTGATGTCAGACTCCTGGGTGCCGGGGTCACTCTTAAAAACAAACAAAATATAATTCGCTATCCTGGATGTTGCTGTTTTCACTTGTTTTAAAAGAAACAGCATTAAAAACTTTGTAAGAAAGTGCATATATTAAGACACACGTTAGGTGTGATCATTTTTTTTATTTTAAAAGCAAATAAAGGAGAAAAAAAGTTTCTACTGTCTAAAAACATTAAAAACAAAACAATGGCAGCCATGTTGGTCACACAAACCATTCAAGGGAAAATGTATTTTTTTACACGCTTCCGCCAGACGACATTTTGTTGAGGCAAAAAGAAGTTTGGCTAAATTTGTTGGTCTCTGAGATTCAGTTTCTGATCACAGGTGTTGATTTTGACTGTAAAATCACACGTGAGCGACACAAACACACACTTTACTTTTGCTTTGATAGAACTGTTGTTCTTTTCTTTTTCTTTTTTTTGCCATTATAACATGCTGCAGAACATTTTTACCTCATTTCTTTTTTTTTTTCTTTTTTTTTTTGACATTCATTACATTTTCTTTATTGGCTGTACCCATGTATTATATTTCATGTTCATATTTTATCTTTTTTGTGAAGGAATATGTTTTATGTTATAAAGGAAATAATGGTTTACGCTGTAAAAACAAAGTAGAGTGAAGAAAAACAAATCTAGTTTAGCTTTCATATTCAGAATATGACGAGCTTAGCGGTCTCCACTATAATAAAAATAAATCTTTTTTTTAAAAAAACAAGACTCTGTATACTTATTGTTGGGTCGACATCAAAAACACACATTTCAGTAACATTTCACCAACATGGCTGCTTGGTCTGCAACAACCCGTCTGACCCACTGGCATCCAATACATGTTTTGCTATTGCTTTTTTTTTTTTTTTTTTGTACTTTCCCCTAGTCACATATTTGTCACTTTGTAAAGCCTTTAATAAAAAAAAAATAAGAAGAAAAACAACAACAAGAAGTTTTCCAACTGTGTTCTTCCTCCTCTCTTTGCCTGTTTCTGTAGGTCACATAACAACAAGCTGCAGTCAGCTGCCTCTTAGCTCTGCTTAAAAAAACAAAACAAAAACTAAACAAACCAGGTGTCACACAGACCCGGCTTGTGGTTTCCTCTGACTGATTAAGAAGCGTGGTCCAAGTCAGGCTGCGTCTGAACCCGACTCCTCTCTGGAGGAACGGCGCCCCCACCTCACACAACACCTCACCTGGCACCTGCAGTGCTGAGAAGAAAGAAGTGAATTGGAAAAAGGTTCATTTGTCATCAAAAATGTCAGTGTCGTCTTCATACCAAGGGGCAGGGCAGTTGCAGACTTACTCTCTGGCAGCCTTTTACATCCCAATCAGCCATCCCTGCCAGTGTAGCCCCTCCATGAGAAGAAAGCCTGCAGAGCGCAGATGGCGAGGCAGCAGCGCTCGTTGGATGGTCGGTGGCAGTCTTATCTTTAAAGCAGCAGCAGACTCTTGGAAGTTCATTCTGTAGCTGATGGCTGTTTGTTTGTTTGTTTGTTTGTTTGTTTGTTTGTTTGTTTTGTGTATCCTATATAGCAAAGTGTCACCTTCTGTCCCCCTTTCTTAACTTCATCCTGTCGCGTTTTCACAATGCAAACATCCCGCTCGATTTTAGCCACTGCTTCAACTGGAAACTGCTGTAAAACCTGCACAGCCGATGTCGGGAAATGTTTCATCTGAAGCTAAATGTGCAATTTGGAGTTGACGTCCCTCATATTCAATAAGCGCCACCTTTGTTTTTGCCAGGAAAAAATAATAACCCCACAAAGATAGGTCGGCACTGCAGACCAGCTTCATTCAGCCAGTCCTGAAGACGCAGCATCACCTTACATTAGACCTAGTTATACTGACCACATTGTTTTCAGGTTTGTAGTGCTGCATGAAGCATGAATCAGCCTCGTATAACTCAGTGTGTCTTTCAGGGTCACATTTCACTGTATATTATCGAAGCAGCCTGCTGATGCTGAGATGAGCCCCCTGTAACAGAAGCTCAATTTTGTACAAAAAAAAAAAAATTGGACCTCATGTGAGGGGGGGTCTTCATTTAGTCTCAGTGCAGCAGTGCTTTCATGTTGATTTCCACAGGGAACACCCAAAATAAGCTGCCCCACCCACAGCATCCTGCCGTTCTTTTGACCTTTTTTCCATTTAGTGTTCTTCTAAAATGCAAGTTTAAAAAAAAGTTAGCTAGTTTTGTGCCTCCTTAAACATGACTAGTTGAAAGAGGCAAAGGTCCACATATGAGGAGAGGGAGGGGGATTTATTTTATTTTTTAAAAGGTCTTCAGGGAAGGTGAAACTTGTACGAGGCTTAACCGACCTACAAGTACTCCACCCTCCTCTCATCGAACTCCGGTGTCCGTTTCTGTCGGTGGCTGAGTCTGTAAGTCTGTCTCTCCTTATCTTTCAGCCACTTCTTCCAGCATAATTCACTGAAGCTGACAGGTTGGCTCACATCTGTCTCTCAACTCTGCCTCAAAGCATGGTTAAGTAATTGGGTAATGGACTTTTCCACTCACAATCAACTCAGTTATGTTGCGGTCCGCGGCAGCAGGGTAAACTCCGAGTGGAGTGGGGGGGACTGGGGAGTCTTTGTACCGTGGGGTTTGTATGAAAATTTTATAACTGCATTTTTGGCATTTCTGGGAGCATTTTTGTAATTTGTGATCATCCGTTTTGTAGGAGGGGAGCCGTTAAAAGGCAAAGTTGCAGTTGTCTTTTAGTTTATATGTTGGAGACTGTTTATAATCAGGAAACGTTTCAGTTTTACTCGCAAAGTTTTTACATTTTCGGGTGTTTTAATTAGAGTTGAGAGATAAAGTAGCCTCTGTCATCTTCTGTGTGTTTGTATGTCTTTCATATGTCTGTCTTTTCAAACATGGCTCACTTTGTAATCTGACGATAATGTGCTTTATCCACTGTTTGTAATCTCTATTGTATATTATTGCTGTCCAAATATGTAGAGATGAGAGATTTTTAGAGCAGTAGAAACTTTTATTTTTCACTATTTGAACCAGCAACTAAGCCCGCCTGTATATTTTAACTGTCTATTTTTTTCTCTTTAAAGTGAACTCTACATTTAGGTGAAATTGCCCTTTATATTAAAAGTGCTGCATATTGTGAGCATAAAGGTTTTGAACGGGGTAGAGTGACACAGTAACTCTTGTACAGAGTTTTTCTTTTTTGTAAGAAACCAACCAGTTCAGCATAACGTCTATATTGACATTGCATTTCTTGTATTATTTATTCATATCAATGAAAAGTTCTCAGTTTTTTGAGTAATGTTGGAAAAAAGAAAAAAAAAAAAAACGTAACTGCAGATAAAAGTACTCTATGTTTTTAACAGATTGTGGCAACTCTGAGGAGATTCTCTTTTGTACTTGATAGGACATTTCATCCTAGATAATAAAGTAATGTTTTTGACACCAGTGTTTTCTCTCATTGCCTCTGCTTTTTAAGCTTGATACAAGGTTGTTTTTGTTTTTTCGTGCATTGTTTTAGTCGAGTTTAAGGTTGTTTGGATGAGCAGTTCTCATATTTTGTCTAAAACAAATGTCTTCGATCAGTGTTTCCCCCAAAGAGACTTCTGTCTGCTCCACTCTGTGTCCCCCCCACGCAGACAAAGGTATGTTTGAATGGCTCTTTGTGAGGACGTAGCCTCACCAGTCATTTTGCGACCTGCGGCAGCTCAATTGTTCGTTAACACAAACATCCAATCACCCAAAATGGCAGCAGCTCATTTAGGCTTGTAGACATGGTCAAGAAGACCTGCTGAAGTTCAAGCTGATCATAATGTTGGTGTCACATAGGCTGGTCTGAGTATTTTAGAAACTGATGGGATCTAACTCTAAACAGAGAGAAAATACCCAGTGAGCAGCAGTTCTCTGGGTGAGAATGTCTTGTTGATGCCAGGGGTCAGAGCACAGACTGTTTTTAGATGAAAGGAAGGCAGCAGTAACTCATGTAACCACTCATTACAAGCAAGGTATGCAGATGAGCATCTCTGGACGCACAACACAACAAGCCTTGAAGCAGATGGGCTACAAAAGCAGAAGACTACACTGGGTGCCACTCCTGTCAGCTAAGAACAGGAAGATGAGGCTACAGTTCACACACGCTCACCAAAATTGGACAATTGAAAATTGGGTTCAAGTGGTAAGATCAAGAATTTGTTATAAACAACACAAAAGCATGAGTCCATCCAGCATTGTATCAAGTGGTGTTGGGGATGTCTTCTTGGTACACTGTGTGCCCCTTTACAAAAGCATAACGCCATGTCTCAAATTACAAGTCTTTTCAAACGTGTTTCTTCAACATGACAGTAAGTTCACTGTACTTATACCGTCTCCACAGTCATCAGATTTCAACCCAATAGAGCTTTTGGGATATGGTGGAATGGGCAATTCCCACCCTGGAGGTGCAACTGTTTGATGCTGTTGTGTCAACATGGGCAAAAATCTTTGAGCCATGTTTCCTCTCCTTAGTGAATTTGAAGAACGAAAGCAGTTCTGAAAGAGAAAGCAATTAAATACAGTTCTAGCAGGTTTTACCTAATAAGAGAGCTGATAAGTGTACACATAAAGTGTACACCAAAATCTTAACCTAATTTTAGCCACCATGTTTAACTATCGAACCCTTACGTTAATCTAAAGTTAATTCTAACTTTAAACCCCAAACAGCAAGTCAGGCAGGTATGATAATAATTTTGAAATAGGTTACTGCATATAAATATAACATTTTAAGTCCATACAAGAAGCGTCCCTTCCCTTTGAATCAGTGAGACATGACCATATTGATAACTTAATGATCAAGAGCAGAACTGTAAGCAGTCCAGGGATGTTTTACTGACACTTTTAAAGAGAAAACCACAGCCAATGAGATGAGATGAAATAACAGCATGCATAGTCTCCAATTAAGCATGAAATATAAACAGCTAATTTTCAGCACAAAAGAAATGCTCGACCACTGTGCATGAACGAACAACAGGATGATCTCTCACATTTTTTCTTCTTTGAATTTGTAACCATTTGAGTAAAAATGGCCATTTTTTTTTCAAATCTCACAATGGAAAGAATCCCTCCAAAAATTCTTAGTTCAGGATCTGGAGCATCTCCAAACGGTAATCACATCTACGCTGGGCCGGGGTCCATGTTTTAAAATAAATCTGCTCATAGCTTTTAATAAAACAACTGTTCTGGAGGAAGGTTCAGAGGAGGTTGGAGGTTGTTACCCTCATGGCTTATCCGGTCAGGATGAGAATGAACAGTCAGCAATTACTTGCAGGTTTCTCGTTTTATTTGAATAATGCGTATAAAGGAAAGACACACATGGACTGTTAACTCTGAAAGGAAATAAAGTATGACTTAAGTCATTCAGTAACTCAAATTAATACATGAACTCGGGGAAACTCAACAGAAACTCTCCTCAGCTGCCAACCCATGTGGGAGTGAAGAAAGAGTGAGCTGTAGGTGAGTGCAGTCCTTATATAACGGGTGACAGGTGAATGCAAGGCACCTCCTCCAGCTCAACCTGGGGAACACCGAGGTGTTCCTAGGCCATCCGAGAGACATAATCTCTCCAGCATGTCCTGTGTCTACTCTGGGGCCTTTAGCAGGATCTGCCCGGAACACTACACCCAGGAGACATCCAGGAGGCATCCTTATCAGATCCCCAAATGACTTCTACTGGCTCGTTTCAATGTGGAGGAGTAGCATTTATCTACTCTGAGTCCCCCTTCAATGACTGAACTTCTCACCCTTAGGCTGAGCCAAGCCACCCTTTGGAGAAATCTAATTTCCAATCTGGAAGCTCAGTTATTAAGAATTTATACATTTGCAACATTTTATCTATTTTACATAGCTTAACTAAGATGCATATTCCATCTCTTCCCCCCTCTTATCATGTTTTCTCTAATAATGCATTCAATTTAAAAAAAAAAAAAAAAGATGCAAAGGGAATATCATCATTTCCTGAGAAGGAAGCATGCACGCAGTAAACCAAACAGGACCAAGAATAGAACCTTGGGGTACACCGCAACACAAATTCACTGACTTCTTGCTACTTTATTACTTGGAAATTACATATTAACATTACTTTCGATATCTGTATCTACACCTGTTTTTGCATTAAAACAATACTGGTTTATTAACTGGGCAAACTGGGGTAGATTACTCCCAGTGACCCATGGTAATTTGAATTGACATGATGAGAAACACTTGTCTTGTTGGGAACTGTTTTATAGAGAGGTTAGATGAGAGGCAGCCTGAAGCAACTGAAACAGGGGTCTCTGCAGGAGCCACAGCTAATTGTTCCTCTGAGGCCCCTTGGTGAGCTGATCTGACTCCAAATATGAAGTTCAGCTTTCAGCTTAAATTGTTAGCTGCATGCTCAAGGCAAGCATGAGGGACAAGGTCATGACCCCTGCGCTGAGACACACCATCTATTCCTGTGATGAAATTACCAAGATGACACATCCAGCCACCTCCTGCTTTGATCTTTCACTTTTCTCACACACCCCTCTCCACAACCCACCCCCGACTCTTTAACTCTCCACTCACCACTAAATGGATCCAGAGATTCAAATGGACGCAGATGACCACAAGCCCGAAGTTGGTTGTGAGGGGCGTTCACACAGGAAGCAGCTCATAGATATTTTCACCCAACCTCCCCTCCCTTTTTTCTCCCCTCCCCCTCCTTTACATCCTCTGTCATGAGGAATGTGCTCCCGCTGTGATAGTAGCAACAATGTGCAGCAGGCTCCTGTTTCCTGCCCGTATGCATCTGTTCCCTCCAGCGCTGATCCCAGATAGGGGCTTCATCGAGCCTGGGAACTGACCTGGGCTGACATACATGCAGAGAGGGAGAAAAGAGGCTCAGCGCTGCCTGGATCAACATCCAAGTTCCCAAGTCAGTCTCTGTCTTCGTGGAGGCCAGGCCGAGACCTTTGGTTGCTAAACTCTAATTAGGTTGGTGACTCCTTGTCCGGCTCTCAGTGGGAATGACAATAAGGATCACTGTTGGTAGTGTACGTGTGACTGAACGAGCCAGGGGGTGTTGGTCTAAAGATAAATAAATTCTTCGCAGGGCCACAGTACAAAACAAATACACACTTTTATTGAGTTCATGTTTAGTAAAGCAAAGTAAGCGTTCAGTGCAAATCTTTTCCCTCTCATAAGAAGCATGAGCTCAGGGTCGTACTACAGTTGAGCCTGGGATTTTTTATTAAATAAGAAAGACAGACGTAACAACACGGTCTCTACAATTTCACTTCTCTCCCTGCATTATTTTACACAACTGTCTGTATTCCTCCTCCTCCTCCTCTTTGCTCCCCACCTCACGTTTCCTCTGATCCTGCCGACATACTTTGAATGCTCACCGTCCAAGAGGAGTATGTGTTTGTTTGCAAGAGAGGAAAGCAATAGGCACTCCAAAAAGGAGCTGTGACGGAGGCACTTCTTTCAGTCGTGTGTCCAGGTGTGCGGAGGATCAGATTCCCGCGATTAGATTTATGGCGTACTCCCAACAACAGCGTACCTCCTCCTCCTCATTCAGCAAGACTCCTTTTGATGTCCCAGTCGACCTAGCCAGACATCATCATGAAATATATAATTAAACTAAAAGAAGTAAGCCGCTCTCGTGACATGCAAAATCTCTGCTCACTTTTTGTCTTTTTTTCCCCCTCCTCTTCCTCCTCCACTGAAGGTTTGGTGCTGCTTTTAAGGCCCCCGATTCCCTTCCTTTTAATATTGCGTTTCCTGCTTGCCATTATCAACCCACAGTGACGCCATGCACAGGACTGAGTGTTGCAAACCAACACAGTCCAATGCCATACAATATTTTGCATCCATTGGCTAATTAAAGCAAGATTTACATGTTATAAGTCTTCAAGAAGAAACTGTTAATTACAGGGGAAAAAAGGATTTGGAGTAATTTTGGAACAGTCGTGCGTAGAAGTGTTTCAGTTTAACCAGATTTGCTCCATGTCTTTGTGTTGTTAGGTTATTGTGGAAATACAGAGCAAACTTTTAATTAAAGGGGAAAAAAAACGTTTTGTTTTTGTTAAATTAACAGCATAGTCCACAGTTCATCTAGCAATACCATGTATATTTCTCAAAGACCAAACCAAAGTATGACTGGAGGAAACTATGTAGGGGGAACATTGTTGCACTCATTAAATTGAAGGAATGAGGAGCTTTCTCTGCTTTTTATGTAAAGTTTTACAGGAAAGCTGAGATAATTATCTCTGTAACATCCTGTGGTCTGTGTACCCTAAATGCCTTAATGTTTGGATCCTAACCCTATCATCTAGAGAATTTAAAGAAAGAATTTCTTTGGGGGGAGAAAAGAAATGCAAAATGTCCCCGAGTACTATGAGAATGATTTTTTAAAGACAAAAATCAAATATCCTGATATTGTAGGGTTAAAGGTTATGATTTACTATTCAAATGTTTATTCAGAAAACCCTTTTCTCAAGTAAAAGCATTACTCTTCCATAAAAATATTCCCACTTGGTAATATGTGAACTAAAGATGAGCCAAATTTCCCTTTTACATGCAATGCCTTATTAATGCAAGGATTTCATGAACCAGCCATGAATGGATGAAAAGTTTGTATGTTGACAAAATAACATTTGCCTCAT
Source organism: Pundamilia nyererei (assembly GCF_000239375.1). Lineage (NCBI taxonomy): Eukaryota > Metazoa > Chordata > Actinopteri > Cichliformes > Cichlidae > Pundamilia > Pundamilia nyererei. The sequence continues at coordinate 1,855,877 of NW_005187469.1, read as the reverse complement.
GGAAAAAACATCATAAAACCCATTTAATTGTAGCTGCTTGTGTTTTCTGTAAAAAGAAAGAAAGAAAAAAAAAAGATCACAAGCCAGCAACTGTGGATTTTCAAAGATCGGTAAAAAGGAGATGATCCAGTCTTTTGCTAGCATCAGAGCAGTCCATATGAAACTCAATCGATGCTTTCGCCACTTGTCTTCTGTCTACGTGAGATCAGTTCACGTCTGCTGCAGTGTCTCTTCCCCTGCAGCGAGGGGCGATAGTCTTATCTCTGGTTCACCTACACCTGGAGCGCGTGGCCTCCAGAGCTTTCTGGTGTCGCCGCTTGTTGTATCTCTTGACGTAGCTGTTGCTTCTCAGGATGCCGTCCCCGGGCTTCAGTTTACCACCCAGCAGGTTCAGGAGTTCAGAGGGGAGGTGGCGTCTTCGGTGGTAGATCTGACCCATTATGATGTATCTGGTCCCTTTGTGAAGAAAGAGAGCGAACGTTGAAGTGACAGAGGGGGGAAAAAGTGCAAAGTCAAACAATTTTTGTGTTTGCACTAAACACGTTCTGCTGATCTCAGGGAAAAGGAATTCCCACATCCCACAAAGTGACGCTTTGGTGTTAAGTTGTCACATGGTTTTTAATTTATGGGTCTCAAGAGTTGCATTCGTGTAAAATATCAATTATCAAACTCTGTACTTCCCACGATTTGTTACTTTAATCTCATCTCTTGATTACTCATGAACAAAGAACTTAACAGCTAGAAGACACTATAAATATGAGTAAATATTAAATGATATTTATCATTCAATTAACGACACTGCATAACCAACAACAAATGAACATAATTAAAAGGTACACCGCTATTATTCTCGTTCAGGAGAGCTCAACCGGCACAGTAATGCTTTGCAAGGATTCAGACAGTTGACTGTTTATCTCTGATGAAGCAAGTTTTTTGTTCTTTAGAGCTAAGGAGCTACACTGCAACACTTACCTAGTTTGATGTCAGGGCATGGCTTGCTACACTTGTAGGTGTCCAGGACCAGAAGGCGCACTTTGAAGAAAAAGCTGTCAGGGGTCACGTACAGACGGCTCATCTTGTAGAAGCCATCACTGCTGACCATCAGCGTAATGAGCCGGATTCCTCTGCGCAACACGTCGATGTCATGGACAATCCCATTGACAGCTATGTTAGAGAAAAACATGATCAGATCTTAAAATATCAGATTTTTATATCATCATAACTCAGGCTTTGAAGGTGAAGCAATATTTTTGATGCTTTTATGAGGTGAAAATTCAGCTGCCAGCACCCCTAAAGCACTCTGTTTTGTTCATCTAATATAAAAACTGTTGGTCTTCAGGCTAAACTCCTTGTGATCAAACATAACCATGCATGTGAATAATGCATTTCCTTGAAACTACATCTAGTCTCAAAGGTCATAGTTTCATTATCCAGCTGTTGCATGTATACATTTCTTTATTATCAAAACTTTAAAGGCACAGATAGATATTCAGCTGTTAATGCGTACATTTAAAAAGGAGAGTTAACTCCAAAAATTAAATTGAAGTACTTCTGCTCTAGCTTGTGCAAATTAGCCATCCAAACTTTACCAACTTTGGAGATATTCTCAGAATAAATCCCTGCCTTTACTTGATGGTGGAACAACAGTCCAGAGGACTAACATGTTAATGTGATTTTGTGTGTGTGTGATAAAGAAGACCAGCACTGAAAACCAGTCCGTCTTTGTCTCACATTAGACACATACCAAATTCACTGTAGCAGTAATGCTCCTTCTCGTCCTTCTCCTTCCTGCACTCGCTCACACAGACGGCGTCATGTGTGAAGTCGGACTCTGTGGGGAAGTAGGACAAACACAGCGAGTCAGGGAATGACTGACTCTCATTCCAGCATCATTAGAAAAGACGAGGCTGTCATTACGAAACCGAGGCGTCACATTCCTCGGCAGGGGCCTGGAGGAGGTGGACCGTGTCTCGGGATCATGCTGGTGGTACATTTTTTTAACCTTAACTACAAAATCAGAGCTTTCCCTCTTGCTTTGCATTAGTTTCATTATAACCACGACTGGACTGCACACAGGGGACGCATTGACAGCAAGAATTGAGGGAAGCGGTTATAATTAGTGGCAGGAGACTTTAATTAGCTACTAGAGGAAAAGACAAAGCCACCGCTCTCATCACAACCCTCTGTGTGAACTCTGTGACCTGCGTCAGCATGCATGACATATATACTGGCACAGCAACAGATTGGACTTTTCAAAGTGATAATTAAAGTGATATTTAAAGCACAGGAAAGAAAACAGCAGTGTAAATTTAAACTCAGCAGGATCCACTTTTTGCCACTATAAGTTTATAATAAAATTGAGTTTGGGCCTTTTCTTGTGATCAAATGTCAACTTTCCATTAATGACACTACGCTAAGAAAAATACCATCACAAAGCAGCTCTTTTTCATTCTGTAACAAATGTTTTTATTGTTTTGATAATTTGCACTCATGTAATATATATTGTTTAAAGGCCAGAGGCTGCAGATGGTTACGAGTGAGAAATATTGTAATATTAAAGATCAAAGATGTTCCCATCTGGCTACAGTCTTATTCAAGTTTAATAATTTAAAATCTATACTCCCAGGAGGGAGTAAGGTTCAAAGATCCCATCAAAAGATATCTGGACAGCTCTGTAATTATGCACAGGTCACATTTTGAGGTCAGGAAACAAAAAAAAAAAATCCTCCCATACCTCGCCGCATGATGTCAAACTGATAAAGCAGGCTGGAGGAGCGCCGGTTAAAGATCACCGGCGGGCGGCTGTTGTTCCGAGTCGCTGCACTGATGCCAGACTGATAGAGACTGGACTTCCCCGGCCGGTTCTCCTCTGGGTCCATGCGTCGGTTGGGGGGATCTTTGCGCGGGGGAGCAGCTGGTTGTTGTGGCTGAGCCTGAGGTTGGGTCTGCGGCGGCGCTCTGGGTCTGGAGTTGGGGTGTCCCTCTGGCTCGCCGTGTTGAGGAGGACTGATGTTGGACTGAGCGTCCTGACTGGGTTTCTGTACTGTGCGGTTGGTGGAAGCACCTGCAGCTGCAGTGACCTGGGTTTTGGGATGCAGACCAGCAACTTCTCCTCTGGCTTTCTCGCTGTTGTGCTCCTCCGAACGGTCACTCTTTGGGCCCTTTTTGCTCTTGCTGTGGGGACTATGGTGGTGGGGGATGTGGGCCAGGTCAGTGTGCTTGGGCCACACAGCAGAAGGAAGAGGATGGAGGCTGAACTTGGACTCGCTGCTCTTGCTGCTCTTCTCTAGGAGTTCGTTGATGGGCAGGTTGGGCTCTTTAACCACCAGTCTGCTCTGATTGCTCAGAGCTGGATCCACAAAGCTGCTCTGACCCTTTTCTATCAGCGTGTACAGACCTGCAGTCGAAAGAAACAAAGCTTCCATTTAGTTGCACAGTTTGGCAAAAAGAGATCTACAACAATGGGTGAATTTTGTGTAATTGACCCATTGTGGACCTTCCTTGAAACCTGGATGAATTCTTACTCATTACTCTATTATCAATAGAGTACAAACAATATTATGCTATATTATCCCTGTTATGCCTGAAATAATTACAGATTTGTAATTTTTGAAAAATACTGGAGTGTTTATTGAACCTTATGATAAATAAAAATACATAAATAAATATGAATTTGCATATGTGAGTCTTAATTTGTATAATTCTTTGCTACATCTGCCATTTTTGTGCAATTTATTGCTCAGCAAAACAAAAACACATGAGAGGGTTGGGGTTAAAAACATCACACTGGTGATGTATGGGTATCAGAAATTCATCTATCAAATATGATGCACTTAATGTTACAGGGTTAAACCTGAAAAAGGTACAACGTGAAGTCAAGTCACTCTCCATCTAAAGCCTATTGTATATCTGTAATTGCATGTAATAACAGATATTTAGGCTATTTATGAATGATACTAATGTCACTGAACACAGCGTTCAAAAAAGATTAAGAAAAATAATCCACTCACCATTAACGGCATGCTCCTCTGTGTTGTAAAGAGGAAACACCACAAACAAAAGCGTCAAAGTAATCCCTGCCATCCTTCAAGCTCACTGTGGACACACTTTCAGGGGTCTGCTACACAGTTGGGATTCCTGGGATTTTTATAGGAGCTCTCAGGAAGGAGATGGGATGGAAAAGGGAGGTGGTGGGACGTCCCAAACACAGAAAATAAACACTTGGACGTGACACTCCTTTCATTCATGCACGGATTCTGAATAGGCCCGCAGTGTTGTTTACAGCCTGTGAGGGAAACTGAGACACTGTGTGCGTATTGTCTGCTTCACACAAAGTCAGTTTTTATTCAAAGTGAAACTTTTCCTGGGATGTGGTTTCCAGTTGACTGTTTGAAGTTACATTACTCTGCTTTTTAGTTATTTAATAATAATTAACCTAGTTCTATTAAATAGGTACTAAACAGGAACAAGAGCTAATAAGACTTTCTAAGTTAACATCCTTCCTCACTTAATTTAAATACAGTTTTTTAGATCTGACTGATCCATGTGTATTCACTGCCCTCTGCTGAGCAGAAATAGAGACATCTGAAAACAGTGGTGGCAGATGTGTTTTTTAATGTCTGATATATTGGTTTATATTGTTAAATAGGCTGTAGTCAACAGGATATAAGCAAATAACCTATTTTGAATGTATATTTATGACTTTGTGTTATTCAAATATATTTACAGAGCTGTTAGCTGCTGCTATTTCTGTTGCTCTGTCGCATAAGACGGTGGTTTACTGCTCCTTTGTCTCCAGGATGGCCGTGGCTGTGCTACAGACAGTTTAGATGGCCATAATATTGTGGTACAGGTTCTCTGAGGCCTTTTTTCATAGATCTGCTGTATGTTACCTATAGAGAGGTTTTTGTTCTTTTCAAAAAAATTTTACATTTTATATATATTAAATATAACTGCAGATCAATTGAATGGGTTTATGAACAAGGCACAAACCATAAAATGTTGAAAACAGCTTGTTACCGGATTCATCGCTAGTCATATGTTCAACCCAATGACTGTAGAAAGAAATTTCATCTCGTTAGTATTATCACACAATGTACAACCGGATGTTCCAATGTTCCAATATTCTTGTTTCTGAGTCTGTGAAAGAGCTCACAGCAGAACCCCGAAAAGGAAGTTAAATACGACCCAGATGGGACTCGAACCCACAATCCCCAGCTCCGGAGGCTGATGCCTTATCCATTAGGCCACTGGGTCATTACGTAGCACAGGTGTGGAAAATTCAGTCATGAAAATAGAAAATCGAATATGTAGTCAGTGATATTACTCATTTACTTAATAGTAAAGATTATATTTATTTTTTATTTAAAAGAGGAATAATTCGCAATGAAAACATTTACAACCCAGCAATAGCATTTAGCACACGAAGAACAAGCTAACGCACAGAAACGTTAACAGGTTTTCTCGCGATACTGACAGCGGTTGCCTTTGACAACATATTTGATGCTTCTTTTCCTTAAACGTGACCAATGAGGCGGTGCTAAAAAATCCAACTGGCCAATTAAAAATCAGAAAAATTGGAACGTCGTTACATGACGTCGTGCATATATTAAAAGAATACAAGAAATCTGAACGGTAAGCACGTTGTACATGCTATGTGGCTAATAGTGCATTTATTTGTTTTTCTCTAATTGAAATTGCTATTGAGCTTTTGTAATTGCTAATACAGTGTATAACCTTTGTTTTCTGAGTTTCAGCGGGTTTTTAGATTATTACACAGACCCTGTATCTGAAGGGCCACATGGTGTTAGATAACCGGCTTGGCTTCAAGACAACCGCCTGGTTAGCTAGCTCAGCGCCTGCTTACTAGTTGACACCTGAGACTAAAAGCAACCGTGGCTGCTGCCGCTTATTTTTTGTCGTTGTGAAATTATTACAGGTAGCGTCTGATTTTAGTGGAATCGATTGTGTTGCTCAACGGTCAGGAATGTCAGCGGGCACGGACAACGGAGCGAGACTCAACCAGTTCAAAAATAAAGGAAAAGATGCTAATGTAAGCTCTGAACCTAGCAGTAAATGTCAGAGAGTTAATTCGGTATCCCAAATGCGCTGAATGCTGTGGTATATCTTTTATTTGTGTGTCGGTATAATCAGGAGCTGAGGCGCAGAAGAGCGGAAGTCAATGTGGAGCTGCGAAGAGCCAAGAAGGATGACCACATCCTCAAGAGGAGAAACGTCCACAGCCTTCTGGACGAGCCAACGTCCCCTCTGCAAGAGCAAGACCCCAACGTAAGGGTAATCAGCAGGTTCTCTGTGTTTGGTTTGGCTGTGAGAGTAAAGGTGACCCACCTGATATAACCACAGCTGCTTAACTTGTTTGAAACATTGGAATGTTCAAGAAGTTTATAAACAGGATGTAACAGCTTCCAAAGGAACACCTCTGCTGAGCGTGCACACAGGAAGAACAAACGCTAAGCCTGCTCAATTTTCAAGCATTATCCAAAGGTCACTAAATCTTGGAGCAGGTGTCTGTCTGGTGATAACAGACTGTTGACTTTTTAAAAAAATGTATCTCAGATAATTTATAAAATGTCTATTTATAATTGAGATATGTTGCCCCGATTGAGTTACCATGACCTAAAAACATTCAAAGCAAGTTCCTCTAAATGTGTTACTTTTAGCTGCTCTGGTTTTATTGGCAGTAATCCCCTTTTCATTTCTCTTTCTGTTTTCATAGCCTCCTCATCACTGGACTGTAGAGGAAATTGTCGGAGGTGTAAACAGCGAGAATTTAGATCATAAGCTGCAGGCAACGCAGGCAGCCAGGTAATACTTATAATACTTGTAATGCTGGGTTAATTGACTGTGTGTGGGTGTGAATGTGTGAGACAGTTGCTCAGTGACAACCTCAGGCTGGAAGAAAAAAAAAAGGTTGTGTAATGAGGCACTTGTGCTTTTGTAGTGTATTATAGTGTACATATTTTTTAAATCAGTGCAATTTGCACTACTCTGCACACTCAGTTTTTTTTTACTTTTTTAAACTTAACCTAATTTGTAATAATTTTTTTTAAATCGGTGTCGTATATATATGAAATGTTTGCGCTTTCTCCCAGTAAAAGGGACTCACTATGGGCCTGTGGCACTTTAACTTTGTTTATTTGTTGTACACGCATTTCACCCCCATGTCATACTGTGTATGGTTGTGTGTGTGTGACAAATAAAATTTGAATTTGAATTTACACTGTACTATTATTATTCTTTGTCCTGTTTCTGTAACACTCTCTATCTATCTGCCTGTAGTTATATCACTGGTATTACTATATTAATGATATTAAACAGTTTGAAAATAGATTTTCCTTTACTTTTAAGTTACTTCAATTTTAACAACGATCCAACTGTGTTTTTCTGATTCACAGAAGGCTACTTTCCAGGGAAAAACAGCCACCCATTGACAGCATCATTGCTGCTGGACTCATCCCAACGTTTGTTAGTTTTCTGGCGTTGTCTGAATGCCCCCCCATCCAATTTGAGGCAGCTTGGGCCCTGACTAATATTGCCTCAGGTACTTCAGACCAGACTTCTGCTGTAATAGATGGAGGGGCCATTCCAGCTTTCATCAGCCTGGTGACATCGCCCCATCAGCACATCAGCGAACAGGCCATTTGGGCTCTGGGTAACATTGCAGGTACTGTGGCTCACAAAACTCAACCTCTTTCTTTGGATTTGATGTTATTTTATGTACTTCTGTGCATTACTACATCCTACACTGTTCCGGGTGTATGCTCTGATAGTTTTGATTTTAGGATGCATTGTAGATTATTGTGGACAATTGTGCCCACTTTAGTTCATCTGGAGTTCCATTTAGCCTGTGATATTAAAGGCTTTAAAGTGCATTTCTGTATGTATACAGTACTTGTGCAACGGATCACGGTTGATCCGTAATCCGAACCGATCCCACTCCACGGTTCGGCACGCACGTGATCCGAAGATTCGAAAAAGAAGGGGGAAAAAAAAAGTATGTGCATGGTGCGCGTGGTGGGTCTGTCAAGCAATTGTTATGGCCAGCGCTAGCGGTCCAAGTGGAGGAGCAGAGGCGTTTTTGGTATTTAAGCAGCTTTTTGCTGCCCAGTCCGACCGGGCTAAAGCTATTACAAAAGCTATTGGGGTGTTTAGCTGCAGACGGGAGGCCGTATTCTGTTGTGCAAAACAAGGGGTTTAAACTATGATGAACGTGCTTGAGCCATGCTATGATATCCCATTCACGTCCACTTTAGTGTGACAAGATCGTTCCAAGCATGTATGAGCAGGAACAGTTTAAAGTTATGGCTGAACTGTCCCAGGCATCTTCTGTTGCCCTAACTACTACAACTGGGTGGACCTCCAGGGCAACGTAAGCTACGTGACCGTGACAGCTCATTATATCACAGTGGAGTGCGATATAATGAGCGGTATGTATTATTGTAGGGTCTACCTTACAATATAGGGCACCTTGAGGCAACTGTTTTTGTGATTTGGCGCTTTATAAATAAAATTGAATTGAGTGGTAGATACAAAGCCCTATACTGCCTTATATTGAACCATAATTTTTTTTTTAATAATTGCGTGGAATGAGACTAGAGTTGAATGTTTTTAACAGGCAAAAAATACTTCAATAAGTAAATAAGTAAATGTTAAATTTTGTCTTTTTTCTTTTTTTGCTGATCCAAAAATGGATCCGATCCGTGACTTAAAACCGCGATCCGATCCGAACCGTGAGATTTTTGATCCGTTGCACCACTAGTATACAGTAAAAAGTGCGTTGTTGCTGAGTCCCACATTGGGTCCATTTTCCAAAGATGATTAAGCTAAAAACTAGAAGTCTGAAATTTTAGTTTTTCTAACCTTGTGTACTTTCAAAGTATCTGCCTTTATGTGCCCTTTTTCTGATTACTCTAAAGATTTTTTTCCTCTATATTTAGGTGATGGGCCCAGTTCCAGAGACCTAGTGATCTCACATGGTGGTGTCCATTCACTCCTGGCTTTGCTGTCAGCTCCTGACCTGTCTGTATTTCCTGTGAGTTTCTATCAAATATTATTGTGCCTTTAACATTAAATTATCTCACGATAAATACATCAAAAACCTGAACAAGTTGAAACAAACAGCTTTTATACCTTATATCAAAATACAAAACCAGCAATTTTCTGGCATTCTATAAACAATTAAACATGTAATTAAAGACCAATCCAAAAATGAAGCTCAAGTAGATTGATATTTTCCCCTTAAAATGTGTCAATGAGGCCTCAGCATGAGCTGTGAATTTTTTATTCCTGTTCAATGGGTAATGCACACCTTTAGCTGGCAGTAGTGAGGTCACTGGTTTGATTTGAGCAAATTAGGCAGTTGTTTACTGGGGTAATCCATAGTGCACACGTTCCCTCTGAGCTGCTCTCATTTTATTTTTGCAGGTGTTACTAAAAGTTTTCTTTAGTTCAAGTTTTTTATTTTTGGGTGTGTTGTTAACTATGAGGTCATGTTGTTTAAGGCACTGAGCTTGTACAGTTTGAAGACTCTCGAAAAGAGTTACTTACCTATTTAATGTCATTATAGTAATTCACTAATAATCACATTTGTGATCATTGTTATAAAATAACACTTGAATCTAAACCCACTATACCAGCCCGCCTACCTGCGCAATATCACCTGGACCATATCCAACCTGTGTCGGAACAAGAACCCCCCACCTCCTTTGGAGGCGGTGCTGGAGCTCCTTCCAGCCCTTGTGCGCCTCCTGCATCACGATGACAAGGAGGTGTTGACGGACACCTGTTGGGCTGTGTCCTACCTGACCGATCACACCAATGAGAGGATAGAGGTGGTGGTGCAGGCTGGCCTGGTGCCCCGTCTGGTGCAGCTACTCGCCTGTGGGGAGATCAGTATTGTGGTATGTGGCAGTGCAATTTATTAAACTCTGACTGTTGTATTTGTTTAGTTATTAAACATTCCCACTAATTTCAGATGCTATGATGGAGGCTGATAGAGGCTTGGTGTCCTGTTAAGTTTGTAGCTGTTGGTGGTAAAACAGCATATCCAGAATTCACAACAGGGGTTGAAGTTATTTTATTTTATTCTACTGTATATAGTATTTTATTTCATTCTATTCTGTACAGTTGTGTACTGTATTTATTCTTATTGTATTCTAATTTTTGCCTCATAACTTTTGCACTGTCCACTCCTGCTGTGACAAACAAATTTCCCACATGTGGGACTAATAAAGGTTATCTTATCTTATCTTATCTTATCTTATCTTATCTTATCTTATCTTATCTTATCTTATCTTATCTTATCTTATCTTATCTTATCTTATCTTATCTT
>NW_005187469.1:1825771-1845506 GCF_000239375.1 Pundamilia nyererei | reverse complement strand
TATCTTATCTTATCTTATCTTATCTTATCTTATCTTATCTTATCTTATCTTATCTTATCTTATCTTATCTTATCTTATCTTATCTTATCTTATACACTATGGCCTCTTGAGTCACTTTCTTCCATCTAATCAATGCTGAACACAAAGATAGAAATATTCTCTTTGGTTCTTTCTTCATTACTTTTTTATTATATATAATCTGTTTTATTTATATTACATGAAGGTCAGATGTGTGTGATTGTATTCCGTATACTTTCTAAATTGAGAGTGCTTAAAATAATCAGCTTGCTCTTGCTCTACCTCACAGACTCCAGCCCTGCGCTCACTTGGCAACATTGTGACTGGGACAGATGAGCAGACCCAGTGTGTGCTGAATGCAGGTTCTCTGGCATTGTTTCCCAGCCTTCTGCGCCACCCAAAGCCAAACATCCAGAAAGAAGCTGCGTGGACAGTGTCCAACATCACCGCCGGCAAAGACAACCAGATTCAGGAAGTTATAAATGCAGGCCTGATCCCCATCCTGGTGGAGATCCTCCAGCAGGTCAGAGTGCTACCAGAAATTAGAGCAGACTTGTTACATGTGTCCTTATTATTAAATACATTTATACTAAACTTGTCAGTGTTTAAAACAAAGGAGGAAATAAATAAAATAGAGCTTTATTTATAGATCTGCTATAAACACCGACTTCTCTGTAGCTAATTAGAACCTGATCAGTATAGTCATTGAATCTTCCCCCAACTTTTCTGTAACCTTCAGCAATTTATTTATTTGATCATTTTTGTTTATAATTTTTCTGATATAAAAACTGAATTGATGGATTTCCTGTCTAGGGAGACTACAAGACGCAGAGAGAGGCAGTGTGGGCTGTTACCAATTATACCAGCGGTGGAACAGTGGACCAGGTGGCCTACCTGGTTCATTGCAATGTGCTAGAGCCTCTGCTCAATCTGCTGATAACCAAGGACAGCAAGATTGTTCTAGTCATCCTGGATGCAATATACAATATTTTACAGGTATAATAAAACTTGGTAGTTCTAAACTGAAACCAATCAAAATGTTGGAGTTAATGGTGTGTGGAATAGATTTCAACTTGGCTGAAAACGCAGACATATTCTGAGTCTCTCTTTAGACTCTAGCCAATCAACTCAGTGTTTTATGAAAACAACCAGTTAGACATTAAAGGTAATGTTTAAAGAGAAAATTATGCAGTTTTTTTTGGTTAAAATATAACAGCCCTTTTCCTCTATTACCAGCTCGGCTCCACTCAGTTTTTTAGGGCTTTCCATTTGGTTGTATTACCTGGTACCAGGTACTTTTTTTAGTTCCAAGTGATCTGACGCGATCTGAAATGTGACATCACCGTACTGCGTGCCCCCCGTTGGCTGATCAGTGCTGTCACTCGATGAGTCATGAGAGTGACTTCTTTACAAAAATCAAAACCACCCTTTTCGAAACCCAAAAACGAGGGAAATGGCTACACAAAAACAACACAGTGATCCTCAAGTCTGACAAAACCCATACACCGAGCAGCAGTTATACACACATTGTAGTGTTGTGTTTGTGCAAACAAATGACATGATGGGACTATAGGCTGCATTGCTATAATGACTCCAGGCACATTAGGTGGTACTCAGTTGTAATGGAAAACGACTGAAACTGAGTCGAGCCAAGTAGGTGTGTAGACAAAAAGTCAGATTCATAGTTTCATTGGTGTGTTAAATTAACATTAAAAACTAAGTCAAAATATAATAATAGAAATGATCTTCATAGCATTGAAAGTTTTTTCTATTTTAATCTGAGCCTCTAATATGGCTCATTGCTATATCTCATTCAAAACAAGAAATGAGGGAACCTGAAAAAATCTTTTATCCTTATCTTGGAGTTGTAATTGTCATTTAGTTTTTAGGTTTGCAACATGAACTGTTAGACTTAATTTCAAGTATTATTTTTTTTTAAAGGGAAAACTTTAATGCCAGAACTCTAGCAATATTACAAAGTCAACGTTTCAAGAAGTGAAGTGAAATGGACCTAATGTATGGAATCAGGTTCTGTGAGGAATGTGAATCACATGAATTTAGTTGATTTATACACTCCCCTGACAGGAGACATTTGTTTTTGTAGGTTAACAGTGTAGTAGTTTTGGGTAATTGGGATACTTGAGTTTCTGAGATTAGAAAACATTAAAATGATGTACCGAATTTGCTCATGTTATTGTCTCAGTGGTACATTGTTGGTGGTCACTAATAAAATCTGATAACTGTTAGGTTAATCATTTCTGTGTGGAAACCTTTGATCTAACGTGCGTTTCCCTTTCTGCACAGATGGCAAAAAAAACCGTAGAACTTCAGAAACTGTGCCTAATGATTGAGGAGCTGGGTGGTTTGGACAAGATTGAAGCACTGCAGTCCCACGACAATGAAGCAGTCTACAAGTCCTCGCTTAATATTATAGACACATTCTTCTCTGACGAGGTAGGTGTTCCTCCTAACAAGGTTCCCGTCAGATACTCATATAGCAGGTGAAAGTGGAGCAGTCAGATCGGTTTGAAGAGTGGTTGATGGCAACAGTGTTCAGCACTGACAATGAAAGCATTCAGAAGAAGCTGTATGCAGCTTGGAATTAATGATGCTGACAGACCACAGTGGGTTCGTTTAGAACGGGGGCATCTCTAAAAACTTGCTTAATTTTAAATAAATCATCAGTCTAAATTGTTTTTAAAGACATAAAACAGGCTTTTAGAAATAATTTGTAAAATTCCAAAGAGATGTTCGCCTTTGCCACTCAGCACCCTCCTTAAAATCCCTTCATGCGCCTTCTGTGAACAGTTTATTTTTTGTATTATCTAGATTTACTTTGAATTAAATTCTTGCCTGAACCAAAAAAAAAATGCGTAGAGTCATCAGTCAAATCTAATCAAAAACACTTAGAGGTTCACTGATCTTGGCTCTAGTGCAGCCTGTCCGAACGCAGTCTGCCTTTTAATATTAACCACTTTACAGAGACCCTTTCATAGCTAAAAGAATACACTCTTCTTGGTCGAGTCTACCGGAGTAGACATTTACGTTCACATCCAGGAGCAGATGGAATATAGGGACATGTTTTGGAGAGAGGCCAGGCCACATTGCCATAACTTGATTACGATTGCACCATCTAATTGTGATATGGAAAAAGAGAGAGGAAACTAAAACCAGCTTCTTCAGGGAAGAAGCAGCTGCTTTGTCATCAACAGCAACATGGGCAGAGAGTGCTCTGCTCTGTGTTGTCCAGTCATGCACAGGGTTAATTTCTGAATGGTGTTGTGTCTGAATCACAAATGTCAACAATTTAACTGACTGATGAAACCAACAATCTTATTTGTCTCATGTCTGAAAATCTTCAGTGTGTGTACGTGAGACATCCCAGAAACATTACCATAACTTGGTTAGTCGTCTAATGCTTCTCTCAAACTTGCCTTTTAGAATGACGTTGAAGAGTCGGTTATTCCTGAGGCTGGAGGAGACTGCTATGCCTTCCACATCCCCGAAGACCAAAGCACTTTTAAATTTTAACATGTCCACTTATCTTTTTGTAACATAAACAAATAGTAATTGTTGCATTGTGGTTCTTGTTGTTGGGGGGAGGGAATTTTTATAGTCTTTTGAACTTTGTACTTAACAGCATAGAAAAATAAATATACATGTTGTTGTTTTGTTTTTGTTTTTTTAAAAAACATTTGTAAATAAACATTTATTAATTCATATGGAGTTTTATTGATTGATGTTTCATCTGTTTCCCTGTGTGTGTATAACAAACAATGAGCTTATGCTTTTTTTATAAAACAGAAAATTAATTAGAAAATTAATAATGATTCATCATTAATGATAATGGTTATTTTATATTAACTTATTTTTTATTAAATAAGCTTGCGCAAACTAGTGGATTAATTTCAGATGCACAGTTTTGTTGCGCTAAACAGGCAGTATGTCTTCACCACCACTAGGTGACACTGTATTTCTACTTTTGTTAGGTTTAAAAACAAGGTGTGTCAGTGTAGTAACTATAGTCTGGATGGAATTTCAGTTTTGCAGTATATTGTATTTTATATTGGGGTGATGACTTGGAAGGTTCTATGCATCTATACAGCAGGTAACTTTGGGGTGGGGTGGCACCACTTGTTTTGAGCTAACTGGTTTCATTATTTGAGAGTTTAGAGCATATTTTTCGCCTTAGGTTTACACTATATCTTTGTTACTTCAGACGACCCTTAAGCAAAGTTTTTGGAATTATAGTATTATAGTGGAATTATATATATTTTTATATTAGTTTTGTGTTTAAGTGTATCAAAATTAGAAGGCGTCTAATTATTTCTTGATTCAGTAAATCTTTTGGTTTTATATGCTGGCGTATTAGTTTTATGCATTTTTAAAAAGCATTTTTATATGAGCTTTGCTATAAAATTATACCCCTCCTTCAATATTATTCATCATAGTTTTGTTTGTTTTTTATTTCCAAATATATAAATATGCTTCCTTTTACTACAACAGTTAACCATGATAGTTTTCTAATATCAAAACATTTCTTTAAAACTCTCACTTGTCTCACTATCATAAGAAGCTTGCTGTCATCGGTGAATAAGGTGAACAATTAAGAAACAGAGCTGAGTTTATAACCAACATGACCAGTTCAGGGCCCAGCACTGAACCCAGTGAAGTGATCCTGTTAGATTCGATTTTTTTCTTTTTTTAATAGCAAAATCTGGTCTATAATATTCATAACAAGGAAGTAGTTGGTACTGGAAAACTATATGTATATGTTTTGATTGTGAGTTTATTTTGAACGCTCGCACCGGATGTCCTCTCGTGTTTTCCTCCCCTGTCCCTGCCTGCCTGCAGTAGAACTGTCTTCACCATCATCACGAACAACTCGAGTCCAGGCAGCCCTGGCAGAGCAGACGCCTGTCCGGATGGAGGACGAGCCTCTCTGTTGACTTGTATCAGTACTCGTGGCACACGGCATGATCTGCATTTGGAAATGTAGTTATTTGCAATTGTTTTGCGGAAAAGGAGTTCGCGCGGAGAGTGTTATTCCAGGGATGTGATTATGTTACCTGTTTGTTGCGTGCACAGTCAGCGTGATTTGCTATGGTGATACTACAAGCTAACCCCAAGCTAGCAGAGGGATTTGTTTGGGAGATGTCTTTTTGAAAAAGAAGAAGGAAAAAAAACCTAGACGGTGACAATTTTGTGAATATTCGTCAAGCTGGAACACGAAGGGGAATGTCTAACCAAGGAGTTAGGAGAAATGGCCCAGTAAAGCTGCGGTTGACTGGTAAGAAAATTTAAACCCCCCTCCTGCGCCGCTCGGAAACGTTAGCGAGCTAGCCTCCTAGCCCAGCATGCTAACTAGCGTCTCCTGATTGTACAGCATAACTCTGTCCTGTGTTGTAATCTATAAAAGCGCTAAACCATATCTTACCTTATTATTATTATTATTATTATTATTATTATTATTATTATTATTATTATTAATAATATTGTTCTGACTTGACTGAATTCCTTTATTTTTAATTGAAATCCGGGGTAGCATACTGAGGAATATTGGAAGCTAGTGAATGAGCTTTTATCGTTAGCACACATTAGCGTTGACAACAGTGTTTATTGGGTGGTTATTATTCCCCCCCGAAGGTTAGCTATGTTTAAATACTTAAGCTTGATATCGACACGTTTCCTCAAAGCCCTTCAGCATTGTGATAAGTGGTTATTTTAAATACTTTTATTAGCAGTAGAAGCCTTACATTACAGCCTTACCTTTTTAAAAATCATATATTATCTTAATTTTCCAAAGATAGCTGCTGTGTTTCTTCACGGCAAGTGCAAAATAAGCCAACAGTATATTACAAATTAACGTCCCTAATGGCAATGATGAATTTCGAGGAAAAGCGTGAAGCAGCAGAAGAGGTGAAGGTGGTGTAATACACCGCTTTATTTTTAGTTTACACTGGTATTTATTTTTGTTTACCCTGAAGAGCGAGTGGTTTAACAGGGAGATGACCTCTGTAGGATATATTTCGTCATGGGTATACCGTATATACAGGAACTCATCGTCTTTCATCGCAGTTATCTGGTGAAAGCTATGTCAGTTCGTTCAGTTTGCTTAGCTTGGCAGAACAAAAGATAAAGTAGTTTCTCCCTTGGAGCTTATTTCACAGTGGGCTACGTGGGCTGTAGTGCTCTATGCCATTTCTGATGAATTTATAATGAAAGGTGAACATAATTAAGTTACTTGATACATTTGAAGAAATGTGGTTGGCATATTTTTTTTTTGTTGTTGTTGTTAAAGCCAAAGTTATCAACAAAAGTATAGTCTTGAGTCTTGTGTTACTGCAAACGGGCAGAATTAAAGCAAGCTGTATGAATTAATTAGAAGAAGATGAGAATGAGTTACATTTTCCTTTGTTCTGCTCTTCTAATGATGTAAGAATATCTCTATTTATTGAAAAATCTTAAAAATCACCAGGTGTTTTGATGTGCTGATGATGACTGAGTGAAACACTTGTTCAATAATTTCGGTGTTTATAAGTTAGCTGCCTTTGTTTCCAAAGCTTGGAAAAGCTGTCAGGTAGCATTATTTCTTCAGTATGTCATAGCTGGCTCTGGTTTCTTATTGGTGTATTGTAAATCTCTGAGAGCTGGGGCCTATTACTTTATGCGTGACACAATTCTTAGGTTGATCAAAATCAGTCAAATGATTTGTTGATTTTTATCTGGCATGACTGCTGAAGGCAAGAAGGGAACTCAAACTATTTGACCGTGATGAGATGTTTTTACATTTATTTAGTGTCACTGTTCAGCACTGTAGCATGTCTATGCATTTCACTCATTAAGTGCAGTTTGCTACGGGGAACAACAAGCTCATTCATACAGAACAGGGTATAGTTGTACCGAAAAGACAAATCGGTACTCAAAGAATTACCCAGCTGTTCTTCCTGCTTGCCTCTTCTCTGTGGTGGTTAGTGAGAGGAACTTTTTTTTTTCCTCCTCAGACTTGCCTCCCAAGGTATTTTGGACTTGCGAGTTTTTGTTGTAACACTTAGAATGTATGAAGCAGAGGGAGTTGCATTATCTCAGTATTGGAGGAACAAAAAGGATTCTGAGGGGATTGAGGGATAAATAAGGTACATATTTACCTATTGGTGGGGAAGGCTTGAATAAATGTTCACTGGACTTGAGCTTGTTAATTTCAGAATTTACACATGCTCTTAAATTAAAGTATTGCAAGAGAATATACATTCTAAGTTTAGCCCTTACAAACTTAACACCACAAGTAGGTAATCACATTTTTTTTTACCATGTTATCCAAATGTCTGTCTTTTAAGCCTTCTAAAAAGACTAATAGTTTATGACCAAGATTGAATTTGTCAAGAATTTTCATGCACTAAGACTCAAAGCTTTCTTTTCATGTAAAGATTCTCTCCCTCTTCAAAATCTGTTTACTCAAGTGATGAAGATAAAATTAACGAGCTGCAGAGGAGTAAGAAGTTAAAATCTAAAAACATATTTCTTCCCCAAGATATTAATGCTTCTCTGCAAACTTTCCGTCATTTAGTTAAAGAGGAGGTGCAAGTGCTATCCTAATTTATTCCACAGGCTCTTAAAAAATCTTGCAAATGATGAAACAGTAGTTATCCAGTATGCTAGTGAAGGTGGTGCGGTAGGCAGAACAAAGAATCATACTGCAGTTCAAGTAATGAGTCAGTTGCATAATACAGACTTCTACAGTTCATAAAGTTATGATCTTACATTGAAAGTTTAGAAGTAAATAAAGAACACTCTAGCTGTAAATGGCACTTTAATATCACAAGGTCAATTTGGATATTTGTTAGAAGAACATCCTAGATTTCCCATTCTCTTATACATTGCCCAAGATTTATATAAGTTGTGTGGGGGCCTGTTCCATGATCTCCTGTTGTCAGTAGGCTCTCCTTTTTTGTGTAAATTAATATCTGTGAGAGAGATCAAAGATACTAATCTTATGTCCAACGGAAGTCATGAGTTTATATGCAAATATTCCCCATAAACAGGAATTGGAAGGCCCTACATTATAATTTGAATGCAAGGGAAGAGGGAACTTTAGCAACAGCATTGCTGATAAAGTTAGTAGAAATAGTTCTCACTAAGAATCTTTTCAGATTTGAGTTTTTGTTTTTTTCCCCCTATAGAAGCAAAGGGTCTCAGTGGGTAGCCCTGTCAATCCTAGTTATGTGAATTTATTTATAGGGAAACTTGAACTTGATCATGTTGATCATGATCATACCTCTCCTTTATTAACTTTTGGTTCAGATATATTTATAACTTATATTTATATTTATTGGCACTGTTGAGGATCTAAATAGATTTAACTCAAGGTTACCTAGTTTTACATTTATTACAGAGGCCAATTGTGAGGTTTCATTTTAAATGTGAGAATGAATAAATCAGAACTAATACAAACTATTATTTATTCAAAGTGGGCTGATAGGATTTTTTTTTTTTTCATTATTCAAGATATCATCCATTCTCTTTGAAGAAGAGATTACCGTATAGTCAGCTGTTGTGGACAGAAAGGATGTGCAGTTTTGAGGAGGAGTTTGAGAAACAAGCTAATGCTTTGTATTCTTGTTTCTGAGAAAGAAAGAAAAAAAACCTCTTCAAAAATTTTTAATTGTTTCTCTCTCTAGGGTTAGAAAAATAGATAACTTTAACTTTAACCTTTTCACTCTTATAAATGTGGGGAGAAAATATTGGCATATTTTGTATGATCACCCTGCTGGTTGGAAAGTGTTAATCATCTACCCACAAAGTGTTCTACTAAATTGAGAGATAATCTTGTAACGACAGACTTATCTGTTGAACCTACACATTTTTTTTTAAATTCTCTTCCCTCTGGAAATTTTCCTTGTTGAACTGTAATGCCATTATTGAAGGAGATGATTTATCACACTGACATATAGGTAAAAAAAAAAAATTTCAAGTGAGTGGTAGAATCGCTTGTAGGACCAAACCTGTAGTAAAAGTATGGATTTTGTTATGTGGGGAAGACGAAGAGCAAATTTACAGTTACAATTTCTGAGCACAAGATTAATATCAGAAATAATGATTGAGTATTCAAAACATTTTCAATAAGCTGGACACAGCATCGGTGGTTCATGGGTATTGAAGCAGTTGTGCCATTAAATAGTGGTAATAGATAATAGGATATATCATCTGCAAGCAGTGGTTTGGTGAATGAGCTTCCTGCTTGTTGTCTCCCCCCCCCCCCACATATGTGGATGGTTTTACATGGACTTGCGTGAATTCCAGGAATGTGAAACCTTGGAGAGACTTTGTCCTGATAACAAACACATTCTGTGATCATTACAAGGAAGTATGTGCTGGGGGGAGGGGGGGTTGAGGTTCACATATAGAATGACCAGAATTTCTGTTCTTACAGTGATGACCAGTGACGTAAAAGGCTTGAGCATGCAGCTCTCACCGTACACAAGTGTTTAGTTGAGACCACCCTTGGTTTAAGTGATCGAGACTGCAGGAATTTAGAATTAACGTTGCAAACTAGTCCACCATTATTCTGTCTGTTCTATAGTCTCTCTATTTTTCAATGTTTTTTTTTTTTTTGCTGTTATTAGGTTATTAAGTTAAGTATTTATTTTATTTTTTTACAACAGACAAGGAATAACATAACTTAAACATAAAGCTACCAGGTCAGTGCTTACCATACCAAAATAATAGTGTAAAAATTTCAAAGAGGAAATTCTTTTACATACATCCTCAGAGGGAACAAAAAAAAGAGCGACAAAAAAAACAACAACAGCCACAACAAATAAGGGAAAGGAAGTCGGTCACCAGTGTTTCTCGGAATAGCAGTTCATGGCATCTGCAGTCCCAGAATTTCTTGAAGTTTTCTGTATTGTTATTTAGCTTGGCCAGCATGTTTTCAAATGATACTGTTTCCAGCATGAATTCCAACCAGTTTTTAATATCCAGAGCAGAAGTGGTTTTCTATAATCTGAGGATTACTCTGACAGCCTTGACCAATCCCACCTGCGTCACTGTACTTTGGTGCTTTGAAATATTAGGTATTATTGTCTGATCCTGCAATAGTCTTGGTGACATGGGTATCACCGTGCCCAGCCACTTTCCTATGTGCTGTAATACTATTTTCCAAAATGGGAAAATGTGTTAACAGTCCCAGGTCATATGTATAAAGGTTCCTGGTTCTGCTTGACATTTCCAACATAAATTATTGGAAAGTAGACCCATTCCATGAAGCCTAGATGGAGTAAAATAAAATCTGTGTACCATCTTACAATTAATACATTTTCCTCTAGACTCTTTAATGTGTTTGCCATTATTTAACACAATTGCAACCATTCATCATCATTAATACTACAGCCAAGGTCCTTCTGTCAGATAATCCTTACACCTTTACAGATATCCTTTTGTATGTCAATAAATAATTTGTAAAATGTGGGTGCTTTGTGTTCTATACTTGTACAAACATAAAAACCAACAACGTAAAACTATAGGGATGCAACAGGGAACATGTTGCCGCTTTATAGTCCTTTATTAACTACTACTTATCTATTATTTAAAGTTGGTCCGTGATGCTCATTAAAAATTGTGCTTAGGCAAAACAACCACCTGAGTCCCAAAGCATAGAACCAGCATGAATTTTACCTTGTGTTTGAGGAATATACACTTCCTATGATAATACATCTTCTCTAATTGGCTTCTTCCAGAAAAGTTTCAGTCTCTGCGCTATCTCAGATTTTATTTCTATTTCCTTTCCAAGTGAAGATGAGTGTTGCCGGGAACACCAGAAGGTGTTTCTTTACAATGTTGAAAGCTCTCCGCTTTTCCACAAGCTCCTTCATCAGATCCACAAAGAAGAATAGTTTGCAGCCTTCCCATTCTAACTCAGTTTCTCTTTGGCCATCTGTAGTACCTTATCAAGCCGATGAGCACAGAAACTGCATCGGGATGGTTTGGGGTGGTTTGTTCATATCTAGTTTAGGTGCCACCAGGCGATCCTCTCCACATACTGAGCCATGTTCACCCTTTCTTATTTGCCTTCTTTCAGCCCCACCATTCTCACATTATTCCCCCTGCTCCGGTTCTCCAAATCCTCCATATGTGCCCAGAGCGTCACCAATTTCTTCTCACACATCTTTGCCCAGTCTTATTTAAATATTTTTCGCTGAGTCTTTAAGCTCTTTGCAATGTCGCATTCGTCTTTCGTATTTCTTCCATAAAGTCAGAATTGTTTTTTTCCCCCTCATCAGTTCAGCTTGAGTCCTCCAGAGGGCTCGGAGTCACTGAAATATTTTCAAACGTCGGGCTGGTCCTTGTTCTTAGCTCGCGTCTCATTCTCGCATCTTTGAAAAAGTTAGCCCTACTGTTACTCAACATTTCTCTGGGAGACTGCAAATATCTGGCCACTTATGAAGGTCTTAAGTTTTAACACATCAAAAGTACTTATACCTCTCAACCTGTCAGGGTATATATTTCCAGTTTATGTGAAAAAAGGTTTGGTACTTCTGGGAGCTCTTCTAGTGTGCTGCCATCTTCCTTGGCTTCCTAGTTTTTCAGTGTTAGCAAAAATGGGAAATTGGCTGAGCAAGGTTGTATCTAAAGAAGTTAAGTAAATAATTATAAAGTTATTTGATTTATTGGTTTCATCCTCAGTTTCCAAATCTATTTATGAGCTAGTACCCAATGATTTGCAGCATTAAAATTTGAATTAAAAAAATTAAACCTACCTTTGGCACAGCTGGGCTTTTAAAAAATTGCATAGTTGTGGATTTTCACAAAAATCTTTCTTATGGCTTCTTAATACCTTTATTAAATGCTGTAAATGGTAATGCTTCAAAGCTTTTTTTGTTCTCTTAATGTGGTTTGCTTCTTAAAGTACCGTGCCAGGACTAATCATTTTGGTAACTTGCTAAATAATAATGACAGGGAACAGCCAGAGGCTCACAGGTCTTTTATTTGTAACTCTATACAGATGTTTAAAAAAAAAAGAAAAAAAGATTGTAGGTGATGATATTGCTGCAAAGCTCAACTGCAGCCATGTCTTATTCTGTCCGTGTTTCTCACAGTAATGTAAAGTTGAACTGATTTTGTTTTTAAATTCTCCTCCACCAAAGTAAGTGTGTTTCTGGTCATGAGTCACAGAGATGGCTGAATTTGAAGTGTGCTCTGTTCGTTATCCACACTCATTAGGATCCCCTCTTGCAGCAGCACTGATTTAGAAATTACAAAGGGTGAACTCCCACACGCTGCAGGATTTTGAATTGTGACAGGATTCATCCCCAGTTATGTCATCCCACACTGCATTTAAATGGCACCATGAAATTTCTCACATTTTCAGAGCTGCTTCTTACATTTGTCTGTGACAGTTACTCTTTGATGCTTCAGTTAATTAGAAAATCAGCCTACTTTTAGTTTACTGGTAGGCAGTATGTTGTAGTGTTCCCACAGAGCATGGAAAAGAAAGTAATCTTGGATTTTGAGTACTGGTATTCCAAACACTGCAGGGTTGCAGGCACTTGTGCTGACCTTCACTTACCTTGGTCTCCTGCGAAGAATGAGTTGGTGGGTGATTTGAACTTGATAAGAACAGAACTTGGTTTTCCTTCATCCAGTGGAACATGGAGTTCCTCATAGGTGACTGACACGAGATGTACAAGGGGATGAATCCTTCTCTCAAATATGGCCTCTTGGCTGCCTTAAACCAGGAGGAAGGGAGTCTGTCTATGTGATCCATTTCCTCCATCAGCCTCCAACTGGCATGCAGCAAGCAGGGAAGGACTGGAAGAATCATCTCAGGATTTTTCCCATTCAGTATGAGCGTGTGATACTAGGCTGTATATTTTTCATCTACAGTCATGCCTTGTGTTTGTGTCCCTCTCTTTCTGACATTTTGGGAAAGCAATGCTGATGCTTTCTTGTTTGTTCGTGTGTGTGTGTGCTGAGGTTGGGGTGGGGAGGTGGGTAGCTAGGAAGCTGGCGATTAAGATAAAGATCCAGCCTCATTTCCAGACTCTGCTTTACCACAGGGCAGACTGTATTTCAGGGAAATTATCGGGGACCACTGTCTCAGTATTCATCATCAGCACTCAGGAAACACATCTGTGTGTCAGCTTGTTTGTGTGTTAAACACATTTTTTCTTTTTTTGGTTCTATACTTGCATGCACTTCTGTGCACAGTTGAGCTTCCACAGGATGTACTGTTAGCACGCAGTGCTGAACTAAATTAGGTGTGCTGGCTTCCTGAAATTTAGGGAATGAATGTCACAAAGAGAGTGGACGTTAGTGATAGTGAAAAACTGACCGGCATTGTCAAATGTTAAGTTATATTTTAATTTTGGATTTGCTCATGTTAGTGTGTTGGACTAAGATTATGATTAAAGCTGTATTAATCTTTTTAATGGCAAATTTTAACTTTAACTACTTTTCTTAAGTAATGATTTTTTTTGTTAGCTTAATCAAAGGGTTTTTCCTGCATAGAAAATGTTTTTGCACTCACAAAAGAAGTTTATTGTTGCTTAAGTATAGTAGACATTTTTATTAAGTATTAGTAATTGGCAGTAAAAGCCGTATATTTCTATCAAACAAAGTAATAGACTGCTTTAATTCAGATCAGTGTCATGTATGTCTATATTCACACACCAGAGACCCATTTTGAGACAGGAAAAACCCTAAATAAAATTTTCATTTTGGCTTGATCTTTTCTTTTATATTGAATGTAGCTGGTTGTCAAATTTAGTCAAAACATTGCTAGAGCCTAGTACCAGCGGGCTTGGGAGATGTATGTACCTGGTGGTGTAATTTATTTTTGGGACTGTAAATTGTGTAATTTTTCAGTGCCTCTTTTTTTCTCCCCTTTAAACAATACAGTTTTGACAGTTGAAATGTGGAATAGAGTAAGTGATTATGATTCATCAGCACACAATCCATGTGAGTCATATAGTGACGTGTTCGGTATGTTCCTTTCTGCTTTATGTAAGCCTGGCACCAGCAGACTGTGCAGTCTGACCCAGATATGAAATAATTAATAGGCACTGCCTAAAATTTCCTTCCTCTAGAATACTGGGCTGTTCTTAAAATTATAACACATGTTTTCACAAATTTATGCAATCGTCCACTCAACAAGAAGAAATAATAGGCTGAAAATATTTGCTTAACATTTGTGCTAATAACCTTTATGATTAAGGCATGTGGTGTGCTATCTACATAGGTTGCTCACATACCTTAACAATCCAGGCATTCAGATAAGTAAGCTTTAGCTGCTATGAATGCAGCACCACATCTCCACCCTACTGCTTTGAAAAAGCAGTTTTATATCTGGAGCTCTGCATGCAACTTGTTTTACCAGTCTACTGCCTTTTTGAATGATCAGTGTTTGAGTTTTCTTAGCAAACATTAACAAAAGAATGATGCTCATTTCAATTCTGGTGGCTGTGGTGTGGTTCAGGAGGTAGAGCAGGTTGCCTACTAATCGAAAGGTTGGTGGTTCAATCCCATACCAAGGGTTTACCCAAGGGATCCTTGGGCAAGAGACCGAACCCTAGGTTGCTCTCTTTTGTTCATCAGATTGTGAATACTAAATAGAATACATTAGGCATAGAAAAAAAAAATGCTTGCATGAATGTTGAATGAATGAATGGGTGAATCAAGTGATTTTAGTGCTCAAGCAGAGTAGAAAAGCACTATATAAGAACCGGCCCATTTACCATTTGTTCTGGCTTAAACATTTGCACTCAATCTGTTAAGAAAAGGCACAGGAGTCATTGTCTGTTCCTACATCATCTTATGCCACTTCTTTTATCTCCTATAACATCTCTTGTTCTTTGTCCTCTCCAACAACCCCTTCTCTTGCTAAATACTGTCTGATTTAATTTTCTGTAAATATTTTTTTCCGTTCATCATCAAGCCATGTTTTCTGTGAAGCACTGAGTTTTAATTCCCAGAATTGGGGATATTTCTAAAGATCTGAATCTCAGTAAGGCGTTTCTTAGCATGGTGGTCTTGAATGACTTCCAAAGATTAAAATGTTAAGAACCACCACTAGAAATATTTAAAGGCTGATATAAGAAAGTTTAGTAATGTGTGTGTCCTCACATAAAATGCTGTGTTCAGCGTCTTTGACAATAGTTGTACTCTTACGCTAATGAGATAAAGCAGCTGGACAGGATTTTTCTAGCCCATTTTGGTTGTTTGTCTTAACTGGATTGTCAAGGCTAAAGAAACAAATACAAACAACTGCTTAAAAGCTAGTTTTCATAACACTGGTGACAGGAAAGAGGAAAAAAGTTTATTCTGTGTAATCCTTATTTTTGCCTTCAGTGATTCATAAATTTGCCTAGAACTTACTGTTGATGCATAGGAAGGGTGCTTTCACAGCACATGTGTTAAAGAATAGCACCTTGATGCAGATGTGTTTGATCAAGAACATCAAACAACCACAAAAATGCAAGTCATGCTTCTGTAGAATTTCAGCATAAATTTGAAATTGTATTTCATTTGATGA
The DNA here is from genome assembly GCF_000239375.1 of Pundamilia nyererei. NCBI lineage: Eukaryota > Metazoa > Chordata > Actinopteri > Cichliformes > Cichlidae > Pundamilia > Pundamilia nyererei. The sequence continues at coordinate 1,829,959 of NW_005187469.1, read as the reverse complement.
CCATTCTTAATCTCAAATTAAGAAACGGGCACCAATGCACCAATTCTTCAGCAAAATGTTTTGGTGAAGTTTTTAAATCTGTGTATTTGCCCAAAAAATACAAATACATGCCGGGGGGGGATTCAAAAAGGTCTATGGCCACCCACATCTGTGCAGTTCCTCTTTCTAAGATTGTAGACAAGAAAAAAAAATTGCACAATTAAATGCGTTGTATTTATTTATTTTTTGTTAGAAGAAATTGCCCAGACTTTTCAAAGAAGTACAAGTCTTCTTGTCCATGCCAATCTACTGTGCATTTATGCAGCATAGATTCCAAGTGAACTAGAAAGTAGATTAAGAAGACTATGTGTCCATGTTGTCTGCAGCTGTCCGTGTGCATGTCCAATATGAAGCAAATGTGTGACTGTGTGTCTGCATGTCTGCTTGATCTTGCCTGTAGCGCCTCGGTCACTTTGCTGTGGTTAGATTTTGTAGTGCAGCACCGAGATCTGTACCCAAACTTCCTCCAGCTCTGTTTAGTCTGCATTACTAGTATATACTTCAATTGACCACACACTACACAGGTTCTATACACCCGTTTACATGGCCCTCATCATCATATGGAAATGTTTATATCTACTCCAAGATCCAGCTGCTCCAGCTGTATTTATCATTTCTGTTATCAGAAGATGTCATTTTTCAGATCGGAATTATTTGTGATAATACAAACATCAAATATTAATGTACTGGTTTCCCTTTCAATATAAACCAATTATTCAGCTCAAAGCTAAAATGAGCAAAAACTTTTGCTGGAAATTACAAAACATGTTGTTTTATTTCAAAGGGGTTTTTTTTCCACCAGAGATTTACTTTTAAGCTCCAGAAGGTGAGGATTGTAAAATTCCTAAATCCTCATTTAGTCTGCATTTGTGAGATAATTTGTTTTGTTTTTTTCATGGCAAAGAATGGTATCTGCAGTCTGATTTTTTTTTCTTTCTTTTTTTGTTTTGTTTTTCCTCTCTGTTGAATGATATCAGATAAGGCTATCTTGAGCTGAAAGACTAACATTTTTTCAGCTCTGCTGTTTTACTACTGAATGTTATATGACATGTGGAACTCTAGTGACATGGTTTTTATTCAAGTGTACCTGTTATGCTCATAACTCCATATCATTATTCTTTGACTCTTTTTGAGTAGTTTTAAGATTCACAGCATAAAGTAATGCATAATTAGCTTGTACTGGGGATTTTTGGAGCTTTGAAGTTAATCATCTGTCATTTCAGCTCCTATATCTTTAAGGTCAGGCGTACTGTAAAACTCCTTTCCTCTAATTGTCTTTCCTCGCAAACACCAGGATGGTGATTCTTAGTTAGGCACTTCATGTATGTCTAGGAGTAGAAAGAGCAGTTGGAAACTGAGCATTTAGAGCAGTCTGATGGCTGAGATTTTGTCTGATAGTTACATTTTTATTATTAGTGATTGTATAGTCATTATTGACATCATTATTTCAAGCTTTGCTCATATTTCTTATAAGCATCTGCCATTGTAACTGTATATGACAAAGTGGAATAATAATGAGTGGATGAACTTGGACCTATTTTATTTTTCCATTACTTTGCATACAATGAGCCAGAGTCAGTGCAGTATTAATCTTACCCATGGACTAACTGCCCTCTGGTGCAGCTGTCCTATCACTAAAATGATAACACAGTGTTATCGTCTTGGTTAGTTTTGAATTTCATGATGTAGCGTGGACAGCACTTTGTCAGTAGGCTGGTGGTTGGAGTGTAAGTGAGTAGGACTGTTCGATATAACAATATATATCGAATGACGATATAAAAACATCGTTTCATTTTACGCTATCGATTGTTTCGTGGTGTCGCAAAATAAACTGTTTACAGCAATATTTTTTTGTTATCATGCATCGGTTAAAACATTCAACTCCAGGTACACGACGCCCAGCTGGAAACACTTCACGCAAGTCGAGCTGCCCGAGATTCACAGAATTTTCAGAAAATGTAAAAATTTTGTGATTTATATCCTATCAGGACGATAGATGTCTTATATCGGGATATGAGATTTTGGTCATATCGCACAGCCCTATAAGTGAGGATAAATGAAAAGCCGCACTTTTACTTTTTCCTGGTCAGCTTAAAAAAATGTAACACTTGGTTGTTTTGAATTTCAGCATTACAGACACTGACTCTTGGGGATGTAATTACATAATGTGAGTGAGAAGGAAAAAAGTTGCTTTGCACTGAGGTGATCACAGTTTTTGTTGGTGCTCGGATTTCATGTTTTGGGATAACTAACCCTCAGGTTTCTGCTATGTAAAATTATATCCTCTTTCATTGATAAGGTTGTTTTTAGTTGACTTGTGGATTTTCCTTTTAGATTTAGGACATAAATCTAATAGGAACACCAAAGAAGACGTAAAGGAGCATTGCTCTGGAGAGATGTCAGCTCTCTTTAACTTAAGATTAATGATACTTGATATCAGATCAGGCTACAGTGATTTGTTTTGAGTTATTACTGTTAAAAATGACAAATTAAACCTGGCTTTAACATTTTCTGGTGGTCTGTTTGTATCTTAACACAGCACTGTGTTTTAGGAAGCATTTGGCATATATAAGGAGTCTAAGTAATGAAATCCCACAGGTTGCTGCCATTCCCATAACTCAGCGTTACTGTTCCCCACTCATGACCTGCATTTTATCACGTATGCTTGTTGACACATTTATTACACTTTATTAGTGACACCTATACTACGTTACACTATAGTCTGTGAATTTGCCTCTCTTAATAGCTTTGTAAAACTTGTTCCGTTGTTTCAGTCAGTCTAGTTTAATCTGCTTTTCAAATTACTTTAGTACTTCAGTATAGAGCGAGCAGGAAAATGGAAAGACTGAACACCTCAGTATTGCATAACAACCTCTGACGGGAGAAGAGGTGGGCTTCAATATGCAAAACACATTAAACTTTCCAAGTGCTTCAAGAGGATTTTCCTGCTGAATGTGGAGGAGAAATATCACCTTTTACTTTTCATATGGCTGCAGAATAGCATTTCTGACAGCCCTTACTAAATTCTTAGGAAAAAATCCTAAATGCTTAAAGGTATTACTCCATGCATATTTTATTAAAATATGTGTAGACTAATACAAAATTAACCATTCTCCAGTATGATGTACAATGTGTATGACAATGTATATGTAGTCCCAAGCCAACATCAGTGTACAAAGTGTTTGTGTGTTGGGTGGGACGATTATAGCTTTTCAAAAGTTACATTTGAGCATGTCTAAAGGCAGGTATTTCGTTTACAAATGATTTTTCAGCAGCGATTGCATTGCAATTAAAATACTCCTGGTTTTGTCTTCCTGTCACTGCCTAAACTATATAAATCCTCTAGGGTTGCAACTGGCAGATACCTTTTATTGTTTGTTAATTTTTCAATGATTATTTCTTTGGCTCTAACATCAAAAACTTGCGGTTTCCTTTTTCCCTTTCGACCCAACAGTCTAAACCCAAATATTTTCAGTTTACTTTTATGTTAAAGTCAGTTCAAATGGGAATGTAAAACCAAACATACTGCGTTTCTGCTTAAAAGATACAGCTTGCAGCTTTGAACTCCCCATTGCAACACTCATTGCAAGTTTCTATACTGAATTTTTTTTTTTTTTTAATTTCTTTTTGTCTTATTACTTTGTTTTTGAACAGGATGCCCCTCATCTCTCTGTCATTTCTCTCTCTTCCTTCCTCTCCTTCACTCACCCCCGGATCTAGTCCAGACAGCTGTCAGACGGCTCTGCCGGTGTGGCTCCAGTTTGGTGTACTTTTTTTTTTTTTTTTTTTTTTTTTTTTTTTTAGGACTTTTTCGGCGAGGTCTATCGCGATAGCTTAATTTCTCTATCGAGTAAAAGTTATTTGGTTTGGCCTTGGCATGTTGTTTTTAGCTATGGTTACAATTATTTTTATTTGTCATTGTTTTTTTTGTACTTTTTTTTTTTTTTTTTTCTTTATCTGTTTTATGCATGTGTTGTGCACGCATGCACCTACACACACAAAAACGCACGTGTAAACGCACACTTCCTGTGCCAGTTCCTCAACACAGCACAGTACTTAATGCTTGTCAAAGTGTGTTTGGGGACTCTGAGGGGGTGTTGGGGGGACTCTGAGGGGATTCCAGGGACCCCTAGAATGTAATGTTCTCTA
>NW_005187469.1:1756248-1825751 GCF_000239375.1 Pundamilia nyererei | reverse complement strand
TTTTTTTTTTTTTTTTTCTCTTCTCATGAAAGTAAAAACGAGGGCAATGTGCAACATCCACAAATGTTATTATTGTCAGGAAGGAAGGCAAGACTTCAGGGACCACACTTTCTTCCCCTCCAATGTTCTCCTGCTACTGTTTCAGCTGTCAGACTGCCCATTTCTGTTTGCTTGAGTGTCTGCTAGACCACTCGGCGTATACTGTATAAACACACAAGCACGTCCACTGCCACTCAAGTTACCCCCCCACCACACACACTCACCATACTCACTCCATGCTCTCTATCTGTGTTTTCAGTGTAACTGTGGTTGAGATACAGTTTTGGAGGATGTGAGTTATGCAGTGGTGGAGATTAGGATCATGTAGCTCAAACTCTGAACATAATTAAAATAACAGTTCTAGGTGCAAAGGTCAAAGAGTAAAGTGCAAATGGTTGTCTGTCTTTGTGGCCATGCCACACTAATACGTTTTCGTTTGAAAACGCATCTTTTTCTCTTTGTTTTGGCCTTCCATCCACACTGAGACGGCGTTTTCGGTAAAAGGTGGATACATTTGAAAACGCTGTTTTCGCGTGGCAGTGTGGACAGCGAACCCAGAGCCTTTTTGAAAACGATGGCATCTTTACAGTAATCAGTATGGAAGCTCATTGGCTTCTATGCTGACTTAACCATCTGCGCAGTAGACAGCTTTTTCCAAGCGTCAAGTGTAGCCAGCAGATGTCCAGGCCAACATTTCAAAATGGAACCGGAAAAGTAATGATACCAAGAATTAGTTGGTAAATATCACACACATTCATGTAATGCTTCTCTACGAGAAGAGTGACAGGAAATAACTTTTACTGCAACACTTCTGTCACTGCTCTTTCTCGCCTACCTCTGTCTTCACACTAGTTGCCTATCTCTCACCATTTAGTCTCACACTTCTGTCAGCTATTACAATCCTTTCTCAATGTCCTGTCAACTAGAATAGAGCTGCAAGATGAATAAAGACATAGGGTGTGTTCACACTAGATACGGCTGCCTTGTACCTGTAAGTGTGAACTCACCTATTTTCCACTGATTGTGCCCCCTACCTGGCTGGCCTGCTCTCACACTGTGCTTTAGTGGTCTAGGTCCAAGTAGGGGTATCAAATGGTCTCAGTAGATCAGTTACTTTTGTGCCTTTTTTTTTATTTTTTTATTTATTTTTTTTGTCTTTCAAGCACACACAGACACTTTTGAAATATACTTTTTGAAGAGCGGTTTTATATTTTGGGGCATACGCAGGGAAGGAGTGCCACATTAAAAGAAACAGCTTAAACCTTACTTTAGGTGTTGGTCTATTAAATTTGTTAAGCATTACATGTTATCCAAAGGGCAAGATATGGCATCACTTTATCAGCAGTTTTCTATAAGAAGTCAAACTCGTGTGGTATTTTGGCCCTTGTTCTTAAATAATATATGACTATCTAGCTTTTTGTATTGTGATGAAAATGTAGGCTCTCATGTAGTGACTAGCTTGTCCTTTTCCCTTCACTCTGCTCCATCTCATCTCCTCTTTTATCGCTCTTTTCTCTGTTGGCACTCTCCTAGATCTCCACCTCCCCATCCCATCCTCAGAATGCTTTTTTTCCACGTCACAGTCATGAACATCATCATTTTCCACCTGTCATCTCTCTTTGTGTTGTTTATAGATGCTAATAGTCCACGCAGAGACTGTTAATAAATTAATCCATCCATATGGGAATAAATCCACATAACTATTGTTTTCATGTTACTTTGTGCATAGACCTACACTGCATACTAGTTATAGTTTTCATCCCTTCAAATAACCAGTTGGCACTTAGATTGAAGCCATAGTTGCCTTTTAAGATAAAGCTGTTAAGACATGGACAAGCATGTTCTGCACACAATTTTACATGTACTGAATAGTAAATAAACACATTATACATATAGAATTATACATTTGTACTGAAAATTATTATATAAAAGTAGTTTAAAACTATAGCCATGACAAAACAGTCATTTGAACTTTTTGACTATCTACACACAGGTAAGCAGCTTCAGGAGCAAATTGCCTTTTTGGGTGAACTGAAAGCACAATAAGCAGCAATGTTTTTCTATGTCTAATGGCCGTCTTCCTTTGTCTCTTCCTTAGTTTCTTATACATGAAACAAATCACTCTTCCAGCCCAAACCTTACATAGTTTGACATCTGAATCACAGTAGCCTTCTAATCTTAGATATTGACAAAAATGACCTTACATTCTTGAACCACTATTTACTTGGATCACATCCATTGTGGTCTGTCCTCATAAAGATCCTGGACCAGCTTTCCACTAGGCGAAGTATCAGACCGAAGTAAGCTATTTCCCAGTCACAAGTGTACCTAATAAGTCACATGTGAATAACTTTCCTCTGGTATATTATACTTCAATGTATCCGATTCAAGCATTATTCTTCCTGTATGATTATTCCATTTACTTTGTGACTCAGGCTTTAGATGGTCTTGCTTGACTCACAGCTCATTTCCTTTTCCTTAATCCCTTAATTCTTATTATCTGGACCTAGATTCTTTACTGACTCCACATCTTCCATCAGTGATTTCACAAGATTAAAAAACTCTCAATTTAGTTCTTATTTGCCAGCTTCCCTGCATCCAAAATACTAATTTAGAATAATCTTTGTATTTTATTAGGTGATATGGAAAAACCCAAACTATTTCAGTAGTTGTTCTGATATTATTTGGGGAATTTTATTATAAGGAGGATTGCTCAATCAACTTTCCATGTAACTATGGATAAAAGTATATAAATAGAGATCTTTTTTTAATACATTTGGCCATTTTTAAGCTTTATGCCAGCTATCATTAAATTCAATGGTAATCAAACACATGCCCGATTTATTGATGGTTCATAATGAAAAGATAAATGTGGAAAGAATTGAACTTGATGAAATGAACTTTTCATTTTTTATTTATGGCATGCACTCAATAGATTTCCAGACAAAGTCCTGCCCTACTTTTTCTTATCTCTCACTGCCATCCCTGCTACTCCTCCCTCAGTGTTTCCACTGTTTCTGGAATACCATCACTGTCATTCCCTAGTTATTTTACCCCCCTTCCCTCCCTCTCTTTTGCTGTATTTCTCTCCATTTCTCCCCCTCTAATATCTGCATTCCACAGATTTGTGACTGTAGATATACCTTTCTCCTCCCTTCCTGACATTTCTTCCTCCCTTCTCATTCCACCGTAAATTCCTGCCTCCAGATGAACATTTTGCCTTTACCTTCTCACCCCTCTCTATGTAGTGACTACATTCACTCTAAATTCCTGCCTGCAAATTGTTGGCATCTCCTCAGGGAGCAGAGAGGAGGGGGAGTGTCAGCTGTAGTCTACTGGCCTCTCAACTGAGTGACACAATTGGCATCCTGCGCATTTACTGGGCTCAAGGAAGGCTCAGTGTAGGAGGCTGAGAAATCGAGTAATGGTTTTATAGAGGAAGTGTAGATTAGGTTTTGGAGACCCATAAATGCTTATTCATACCACATCATCATTATTTTATTTTTATGTATATTTATTTTTTGGAGAGTGTAAGATAAACTTGCATATAGACAACTTGTGCTGACGTCTTCCCCTCATGAGCTCTATTCCTTGTATTGCAGTGAGCAAGTAAGCGAGGAAGGGAAGTGGAAATGTTTGGTTTAACTTTTAAACAATACTGTGAATGAGACTGCATAAGGGAGTTGTAAGAGTCATAATAGAGCCAAATCTGTGGGAAGTTGAAGGCCTTCCCTCTTATTATCATTATCACAAAGGCTACCACGATGCAACCGGGTATATTACAGAGGTAGGAAAAAATATCTATACAGCTCTTGGCACTAAATATTTTCATTAAAATATGCAGGTTCCTTAATTACTTTGTCTTAACAGAGTCACTCCTAGCAATGGCAGTCTTGTAGACTTTGGTCATTTTAGATGTAAGTTTGCTTAGATGTTAGAGACATTTAATCCTAGTGTTCATAAACTCTGCAAACTGGTAGTATGGCTTGGTGTACCTTGGTGTGGAATAATGTTGAACTTTTTTTTTGTAAATACAGTCCTTTATTGGCCAGACTTTTATTATGTTTCTGTTGTTGCTGTGTTTTTGTTTGTTTGTTTTTCCAAATTGAAAAAGGGGATGTTAACATGGTCTCAAGCAGCTTAGTTTAGCAGCTTGAAGCTTTATTCTCAACCCACATTGGCAGGCAGCAGGTGAAATGTGTTCAGAGGCGAGAGTAATAAAATTCTGGCTTTGGGCCATAAACACATTTCATTACTTGGCAGACAAGACTTGGTAAAGCAGAAAAGTATTCATTTTTTCCCCTCTATATTGTTAATCTTCCAAATCTGATATGTTTTTGTGCAACTTTCTGTCCCTGAAGTCACTTACATTGTTGCTATAGATACTTGAATGACTATGCAAGCCAGTGCATTATTGAAGTAGTTGTCTCTATAGAAATCCTATAGAAATGATTCACTTTTATCATCATTTAGAGCTGGGTGAGTGTCCTCCATTTAATTTCCAGCAATTGTGAAAACAAGCTCATCGGACTAAAATGATACAGCTCTTGGTACAACCACAACCATTTATATTTCTTTATTTTTTTTTTTAATTGCTGTGCTGTTTTGCCCCTCCTTAAAAAGCCCTAACTGTCTCCATGCTTTGTTCAGCCAAGATTAGGGTTTGTGCCCTCACTAACCACAGTTTAAGTTAGCAAATAGTTTCCAACTATTTACATTACAGGTAGTAACTAAAAAAAATGCTGATTATGACTTTCACCATGTTGGTTTTTTTTTTGTTTTTTTGTCTTTGTTTGTCTTTGTTTGTACCCTGCATATTTGACAGGAATTCTTTGTTAGCTTTATGTTGCTAATGCAATGAGGTTTAAAATATCCTAGTTAATAGTCAAACCTGACACCCTGGCATAAGCTGTTAAATATGACTCAGCTTGTGAATTGCATTTGACCTCCTCCTTATTCTGGCTGTGTTGTGTTTAATCCAGCCCCAACGGATTATATTCCACTTTGTGCTTTCTAGTGAGTCATTGCCTGTTGGGTCATTGAACCTTTTTTTGTTGTCTTTTTTTTTCAGTTTGTTTATTTGTTTGTGAGAATGCCTTTTTTGGCAGAAAACTGGGATTCTGCTTAAAAATATTTAAAGTGCTTGCATAACAGAAGCCTTTTCTCACCCGGCCCTGCATGAGTTTTAGCGAGACCTGAGCTTTCACCGGGCTTCTTTTCAAAGTCAACAGTGTTGAACATTTTCTTTTGCGCCACACAGTTTACTATGCTAATATTTGGTAACTCTGAAGCTCGATGGGCTTAATGCTATCTAAATTAAATACCAGCACAGCAGTAAACTTGCACATTAGTTTAATCATCACAACTTAAGGCAAATATGCACTAAACTGAACTTGAAACAATGAACATGATACAGAAAAAGGCTCTTCAAAAGAGTGTTCCCTGCATGTTCAACAGCAGGGTTGTGCTGATGCAGCATTTGTTGACTGTACTGTCCTTGGATTGCTGCTGGATAATTAATTGAGCAAATGGACCACAAAATGGCTGCGTTTGGCTGTAGTGTTAGCTGTGCGCAATCACACAGTCATCTACTGGGGTTACTCGGACAGCGCAACCCAGCTCTGCTCTATCTGACCAGAACTAATACCAACCTTTAGCTTGACACTTTTATTCTGACAGGTGGAGATGTTACAAAAGTGCCGCCTGTCTAAATGCCTCCCTTTGTGATCAAAGACACTCATAATATTTTGTTACCTTTTCTTTTTTTTAATTCACAGTATAATTATAACCAAATGTGAATTCATGGAAATTGCATGGGTGGCAATGAAGAGCAATACATTTTTTTTCAGTTGTAAGATGTAATTTGTACACATTATTATATTATAATTGAAAATATTTTAAAAATTTCCTCTGTTGTAGCAAATGAAAGTATCACCATATGAAATCATTTTATAATCTGAGAAGATGGAATCCTGACTTAACCTGAGATGATTGGACAAAAATTGCATTGTAAGGAAAAGTAATTAAAAGTATGGCTGGGCCATATCATACCGTTCACGGTAATACCGGTATGATGTTGGGAAACGATAAGAAAATGAAATACTGCAATAGAATACGGGTAAAACGCGCATGCGCAGTGCCTTTGGTTTTATACGCACATGGCGGAAAAAGCATTACGGCTATCGTAGGCAGGAGCCTCGCGGAGTGATTCGTACTGTGCTTCAACATAATATTACCGTGTTGTGTGTGTGTGTGTATAACCTCTTAAGTTTTGTGGATATTATACGTGGTTATGCTGAGGATATGTCGGCCAATTTCCACTGGAAATGCCTTTTGGTTAAACTGCCAGCAACGAATTTGCATTTGCACTGTTAAATTTTTATATAACTTTAATGCACATAAAAAAAAACCAGCTGCTTGTTTAAGTGAAAATACATTGATGGTTTGTTTTGTTTGTTTGTTTTGGTTTGTTTTGCACTAATAAAGTTGTGGAGTTGTAAAGTGTCTTGTCTAGTGTGAATTATATCGTCAGTTATATTGTTATCGTCAATTTTCAAATGTATATCGTGATGAATATTTTTGGTCACATCGCCCTGCTCTAATTAAAAGCCATTTAATTGTTAGTTGTTTATAGCCTGTGTCCTCGTTTTAACACATTCAAATGTAGGTTTGGAAGGTTTTCATGGGCTTTAAATGGTATACTTCCATTTCCCCTGGGGAAGTGGTACCGTTGACCTCTGAAATGTACAGACATATTGTCTGGATTAGTGAAAGGGCACTGTGTGTCTCCACATCCCTTATCTACCAGACAGTGGTAAAAACATTATCCTTCTATGTTAATTGCTTAGATGGGTAAGTTTGGTTTGGGGTAGCTGTTTCACTGGCTTATTTTAGCCTGTGTAATGTGGTGATCCACTTGCAAATTATCCCAAAACAGCAGCTGCTCCTTTAAATCATTTTGAATAAGCAATGGAGTAGAGTTGACCCCATTTTGAACTTTTAACTGCTACCACAGCTTTGTTTAAGATGAGAGCAATATTGGGTGGTCAGAGGACTATGTTAGGAGGAAGCTATTTATTTATTTATTTATTTATCTTTTCCCCAAGAATCTGTATTATTAAAAGTATTTTTTCAAGCACAGCATGTGACTATGATTTTTAACAAAAATACTGTGGAATATATTGGCTATCCATGTTTAAAGTTGATTATTCAAACACTGCAGTGAAAAGTGTGAAAATAGATGCAAATCTCTTGAGGTTTTTAACTGAACTGATTTTTGATGTAAGTTAATCATCAAAACTTCATGTTATTGCAAGACTAGGAAAAGAGAGCAATCAAAATAGCTATAGGGATTATTATTTATTGTTTTAGTATGTACCGTTAGTATTTCCAGTCTTAAGATTACCTACCAAGAATGTCTACAACTGTAACCTGTATTTAAGGTTAAGTGAATTGTGAGAAATCTTGGTATAACATCAGCAGCTAAACAGAATTATTAAAACAGGAGATGTGCTGAAAATCATACATCTAAAATACCAGGAATTCTGAAATTCTTTCATTAAACAATAGAGAGAAAATGACAGTTAGTGGTTGTCATTTGTGACTGCGCAAGTATTCAGTCAGACTTATTATCTTTCCCCTTGCTTTTAAAATTAGGTTTTATGGTTGGGATGATGACCCATAGACAACACAAAGGACAGCCTCACCCCAGGGCTTCTTGGTGGTTTACTGTTTCCTAGTTGACCTAGCTTTCTGTGTTAGGATCTGAATGAGTCTGGTCTCCTGCCAGCCATGGCTTGCCTGCTCACGTGGCAGCTATTTAACACTGTCGGATCCCTAGAGGGCACAGTGTGAGATTTGACTCATTGGTGATTGTAGTTCACAGTGGAAGAGTGTGCATATGTGTAGATAAGGTTATAAAAATATTTCGGCATATTTTCTAAATCCTTATGGGAAGGCTGTAAATTGATATAGAAATCTGATCTGGGGTAGTAGTAATAAAAGCTGAATAAAAGCTCAAATAGGAGCTTCGTGTGTGTGTGTGTTTTTTTTTTTTAAATCTTTTCTTTTAGTTGTACAAAGTCCCGTTTATGTGAGACAGCGTTATTGAAAATTAATTTTTGTTATATTGTATTTAGTCCATATTAAGATTGTGCCAAATTCATGTTTTCTAAGAGCATTATGATGAATACAAAATGTACCTAAAGTCATGTTTGGTGCCAGTTAAGTCACAATTTTATTTTATGTGTTCTGGTGCTTTTAGTCATTTCTTTTTAGTTTGCTTTTGCTGTAATTGTTTTGGGGTTTTTTGGATCTCAGTTCTCCTGAAGAAGCTAATTGGAGGAGGATGCTTTCTCCCTGATTTGAAGGGTGAGAAGTTCATTAGCTCATCAATAATGAAGATCTTTTCTCTAAAAAGCACTTGGTACAAACTCACATGTCCATATGGGTTACAGTCCAGAACTATTTGTTTCATGAAATGTCACTTTTAATATTGTCTTGTTCCCTCCCATGATCTTACAGCACAAATTTAGAAAATCACCAGTAACATAGTTACCTGCAGTAATTTTTTCTATCCCTCTTAGATCTTGTGTTTGTCTTATTTCACTGATTATTGATTTGTTGTGCAAGTTACACCCCCTTGAACATATTAAGCACTATCAGTAGCTTTATTCTGATGTGCCTGGCAGCACAGTTAGTGAGAGGCCATTGATAACAAGAAAGAGGATTTTCGCCCTGTCGTAATTATGGCTGAGACAGTGGAGCAGTGTGCAGATTAATCCCTTAATTTTCACTAACACAGTTTGGTAACTTAAGAGCCAAGTGCACCCAATTTAACCTGCTAGCTACTAATCTGTGCTGCCTCTTCAGCACTGGTGAGCGCACACTGCTGTCGGGTCTACACTCCAGATTTTGTTGAGGTTACCAGCCTGGCTCCTGACCTCTAAATGACAACCTGTCTCCAGTTTGCGTAATGATATATTTGAAATTCACTTATGAATTCACTTCAGAATATGTGTTATATAGAATATAACAACTATATATCTATAGATATCTATAGATAGAGATATAGAGATATAGATCTAGATATATAGATATATATCTATAGATAGAGATAGAGATATATAGAGATACAATTGATAAAGCCTACATAAGAGCAAATAAATGGGATAGAGGTGATGCCTATGACTTTTAATAATAAATATTTATTATTAAAAGCTTCAGTTGTTGTGAATAACCACAGCAAATTGTGCCCTATAATCAGGAACAAACTAAAGACTTTTTGTTTTTGTTTTTGTGGACAGAATGATCAAAGCTTTTACTCAGTTACTCATTTTGGATTGACTATGTTAATTGTATTTAGCAGGCAAGAATTTCAAAGCAGAAGAGCAAATGAGCTTTCTGACCAAGTTTGTACTGCTAACACCTTGAAATACATCTGCATTATAGAGTTCTACAAATACCCTGAAGCATGGGTTTCATGCCTATCCTGATCATTCTGGAGGGTTTTTGTTTTTTGTTGTTGCAGTATTTAGTCTTTCAGTTGTAGCATCTATTCACATATGTCCTGCCAAGATTTCAGACCTCTTGTTTTTCACTTGTTGGCCAACATAACCGTGTCCATTTTGTCCCATGCGAGGTTATTTTGGCTGCTTCTGATTTGGCCTGCACCTGTTGGCTTTGGCTGTGTATTTTCCCCTGACAAGTGGATGGTTAGTGTTCATCCAGTCAACGCAGTTTGGTTTGTGTTGAGATTGTCTGTTCCTGTGCTGTGATTCTGATTTGATTGACTGTATCATTTTGGTCACTGTCAAAGTCTCCACATGCAATGGCTGTAATGCTAGGTTTGTTTCTCAAGTCGGCCTCATATCTTTATCGGAAGTAGTGCTCATTAGTGGCAGTTTCTCACACACACACACACGCAATCTGTTATATAATCCATGTACACAATAGATGCCCACTGTTTTGGCTTGTCTTAATGCGTTTGAAAACTTCTAGTTTGACAAATGCATAAGAAACTGTTTATTTGCTGTACTGAATCAAATAGTAAATGATGTATGCAGTAGGCAGTCTGAGTTGCTTTATAATTGCTTTATAATGCCTTTATCCATAGTGCCTAGGTATATAGTCTATTGCTGCATTTGTATAGTTATATATATTTTTTCATAGTCTGTACTATATTTCTAATATGGAGTTTCCAGAATAGTTTTTGTATGTCTTAGTTATTGTTTATACTATAGCTTTTATATGTGTGTGTTTTTGTTTGGCATTTGTTGTGGAGGGCAAAGAGAATTTCTTTGCACGGGGAAACATGTTTCTTTATTGTGCATATGACAATACAACTTTGAAGCTTGAAACGTCTGATCAATGGCAGCTTTTAACCTACGCTGTGTATAGTATAGCTATCGTCCTGTTTTCTGCTGCAAGTAGGTGCCGGTTAAGCATTACACAACAGCTCCTCTACCGGAAACTTACCTTTTGGACTCATCAGAAATTAAAGTTCTCAGTTGAGGCTAAGAAAACAGAAAGGGGGCATGGCTTACAATCAATTCTGTTTTTTGGGTTTCTTCTTTTTATTTCGAGACAAGGAAAGCTTATATGCAGCAAAAGATGAGACTTGTGTTTGTAAGCAGATGTTATACCTTTACAGCTCATTGAGCTGCCTTGGGCTCAGCAGATTTGCACTACCTCCTGTTTAAGTTGTTCTAGATTAACTGTGGTGTTTGCTTTCTTGCTCAAAGACTAAAACTCAGTGAAGCTATTTGGAAAGAGAGAAGTTACCTGTACCTGTATTAGTAATGTATTGGCAGGGCTTGCCCAGGACCATGAATAGAAAGCAGTGAATATTAAAATACATGGATGGCTAAAAGCAGAGAGACTGAATAGTGTGTGTTTCTTTAGTGCCTTTTTGTGATAGGGATCTTGGTCTGTCTGCTGGCAGTGAAGGGTGCTTATTAACTTCCTTTTGCATCTTTCACCTTTTCACTGTTGTTTTTTTCTAAACATTCATTGTGCAAGTTTTCTCTGCCACCGCTCGTTTTTTTTCTTCTTTTTTTCCCCTCTTTTCCTTCTATGCTTGGCTTATTTTGTCTTACTCTGTAAGCATCATAAGATTGTCCAGCCAGTTACAGACAGAGCTTAATTTCACTTATATTCTATAGCATGTAGTACAAAATATTTAGGAGTAGGAAAATTAAGAATTAAAAAAACATCTTAAAGGGTATAACCATAGCCAAGCATGGACATACTTTTAGTATCCCTCTTGTTTCTTTTGAAAGCTAGTGTATGCAGTTCGTGTTGCAAACCCCCATAGACTTGCTTGCTACAAGAAAAAGAGCTTGTCTGTTCAATATTTTACAGTGAGAAACTCTTAACAAGTGTCTCAGCCTGTGAGGGACTGTGAAAATGGACAAACCAAGATGTAGGCCAAAAGAGAGTAGTACCTATTCAGCCTTAGAAACTTAAAAAATAATTAATGAAAATCTACTAAAATTAGAGAGAGAAAGTTATAATTTAAGATGTCAAGCATTTATACATTATGTATATTGTGTTTTTTATAATAGCTTTTTGACATATATGAAACATATTTGTGGCCATTATATCTTTAAATATGGCTAAATATAAAAAAATAAGGAAAGAATTTTTTAAATGATACCGAATATTGTTGGAATGCTGTTTCAAAATTATTGTGGCAAATATATCTGAATCACTTTGTTTTTTGTTTTGGTTTTTTTGCGTTTGTTGGCAAAAAAAAAAAGGTAAAAGAACACAATATCTGTTTCTTTTTTTTCCCCAGTTCTGTGTGCAAAGAACCTGGCAAAGAAAGACTTCTTTCGTAAGTAAAAACTATTTTTATTTATAAGATGCTATTCCTGTCCTGTTTCCTCTCTTGTACATTAGAATGCTTTGTCAGCAGTGGTGGCTTGCAGTTGCAGCATTTTGAAGTAAAACTGGGAAAACTGTAAAAGACGTCCCTTAGGAGCCATCTGTCTATTAAACACAACAGGAGCCCTGGTACACACTAGGACCCAATGCTAACCCAAATTCTGGTAATAGGAATGTGGCTCACTGGCACATAAAAACCAAACTAAAAGACTTTAATTGGACAGGATGGATATCGCTATTTTAGTCAAACCCATGAAATACTGTAAATAATAATAGTACTAGATTTAGTGGTTACATTTACAGTTTAGTTTAAGAGCATGCAAGGACGGAGTTTATACTTAGCTTGTTTGTTTGTTTGTTTGTTTTAATTAAAACTTAAACTCATTGGTTAACTACCCTCAAAGGTTTACATACCTTAATTATTGAATTTAAATCCAAAATCATCAAGTAAACGACTACAAAAAAATTGTTTTAAAACCTTTTTGGTTTCCAGCTGTTATAGTTAAAAATTTGCAATGTAAAAGTAGGATTAAAACATACCTTACATTAGCTCTAACAGCTCAGTTTATGTTTATTAAAAAAAGGGGAAAAACAACTTAAAAATATATTTAAAAATAAATTGCCCAGTGCTTTGGCCAGGCCTGGCGTTGACTCAGACTCAGCCGGCCACTGGGCTTGCAGTACACTGCACTGCAGAAACGCTGCCAAAGTATACAGCCAAGAAATGCACTGTTTTTACTTCAGTTGGAAATTATGGTTTCTCTGAAAGCACTGAACTGCCAAAAGCAGCTTGTACTTCATTTTTGTCTTAAAAAAAAAAAAAAAAAAAGCTCTTATGTATATACACAAATGCACAACCACAACAAAGGAAATTCCAAGACACCACTGAGTGACTAAACAAGTTTATCTTGTGTAAAGTGTCTGCGCTCAGAGTTTCATACCTCGGCAGTTTAAAAAAACATACACATGCATGCACAGACCTAGACAGGGACCCTAAGATAAATACACCATGAAGAATCCCTTATCAGATTTCCAAATGAGTGAGATACTGTGAACAGACTTGTTGTAAAGTTTTTCTGCATATTGCTTCATATGTTCCATGTGTTGTGTAAATGTTTCACAAAATACAATAGCCCGTGAGAAGATTTTAATTGTACTTTCTTACAATCCTTCATCTTAAACATAAGATAAAGAGCGTTAAAGTTAGTATTTTAACTTATCAAATACCTGTTTAATAGGTGTATTATCAGTTATAACATGAAATAGGAAGCTAACCAAAACGTACAAAACAAGACGCTTGATTAGACTAATAACTTTCTTTATAGTGTCCATATATTTACCCACAAGCTTACACAGCAACACATGTATCCATCCTCCTGTCTCTGCTGGTTTCATGACCTTCAGATGAACCTGAGTTTAGTTTTAGTCAGACACTGCAGGGATATTATCATCATATGGGGAAAAATGTAATGTTTATGGACTACAGCAGATTATTATTACGGTTAAAAAGCAGGGGGGGGGGATGCAGAGAAAATCAACATGTAATTTTAAGAGGAACTCTCACAAAGTAGTGGTGTAGCTGTCAACCTGACTGTCTGTAAATGAGGACAACCAGATAAACTTGTCACTGCAGTCTCAAAGGAGTGACAAAAATAAGGGTTAAAAACTGTGTCACCTCTAGTGCCTCCATGATTGGTGTACCCACAGGGTTTGTACAAAGGTTAAACAAAATGTTTGTCCACTTTTACAGGGTTGCCAGATCCCTTTGCCAAAGTGGTGGTGGATGGTTCAGGACAATGCCACTCTACAGATACTGTGAGAAATACGCTGGACCCAAAATGGAATCAACATTATGATCTGTAAGTCAACAGGAGAAGCCGTGTGCCAGATTGCTGCTTACTCTTTGTGGCTAATTAAGAAACAAATGCTGTAAAAGTGTGCGTTTACCATCAATCAAATTCAAAATGGTCAAAAGAAACATAGAAGGAAGGAATGTAGTGTACTGATTTTGCTCACTCACATGTCTTTGTGTGGAAGGAAGGTAGATTGATTTGTATCTTTCCCCTGTTAAAAAAACAAACCAACCTGATCAATTACATGAAAACAAAACCTGTAGCGTAACATTTCAGGCGTTCCATACCACAGGCCTCACAAAAGGTATTTTCATTACATTTTATGTGGAGGGAGCCAACTTGTATTGATATGGTGCTCTAAAGTAACAGGTTATGTCTACTTCCGGAGCATTTGTGGAAATAACTCCAGAAAGGTCTTCTGTGTGAATCTGAGGACTTTTTTTGGCAAGCTAGCTTTGTCTCAACTAAATGTGGATCGCACACATTTAAAGCTCTACTTTATTTTAATCTCTTTTAGGATTAGCCACATATCATCAGCCTTTGTAACACTATGCAACTTAAATCTTGAAACCTGCTCCTTCAACAAGGGCGGGCTCCTTTCGTTTTCTTTCTGTCCCCAATGTTTAAAAAAACCTTCTGTTTGTTACGGTTTCAGATCAAGTATAAAATAATGTGTTCATCATCTTTTCTGTGGTCTCAGATATTGATTTCACTGGGGCTGTGCACTCTGAATGTTAATCTCTACCGAGGATTGTGTCGACAGGCCATTTCAAGAACTGATCACAGTAAACCCCACTTTTGATTAAGCCTATGCACTGGTGAGAGATGAAGAGATGAAACTGTGGTAACTGAAGAAAATGAGAGGAAATAAGGGGCCTGAAGAATGAGTCATGAAGAAATAGATGCACACATGAAGTCCAAAAGAAAGACGGTGTCAAGTTACAGGGTGAAAATATGTATCACAATTGGTATGTTGGCTCACGGTCTAGCAATTGGTTTAGTTCATCCTCGTTTTTTGCCGTCACAGCTTCTTCGATTCTGACAGTTGTCTCTATGTTTGCTTCTTTTCAACAGCATCGAAGTGTGCGAGTTACTTTTTATGTAATGAATAACAGTAATTTATAATAATAGAAATATTAATCGTGCACACAGCCTTAAATTAATGCAAATGTTAAAGTAAATACACTTTCGGTGAACATGCATGTGTGAGGGTTTCTCATTTCTCTACAGATGGACAATTCGAATATTTTTGCTCTGTCAACAATGACCTCAGGTTCCCTCCGTTTACATAATTCTCCTCCCCTCTCTGTTTCCCCACCGTCTCAGAGAAGGTGTATTCCCCACCCGCGACCCCTGGCCTCTTCCTCTGGTTCAGGAAATGGCTAACATGCCACAGAAAGCAAATGGGAGTGTGGGCTTGGCAGATCGCCAGCTCACCACACCCCCAACCTCAGCCTCTAGCTTTAGGAGGTGGAGTCTTTTTCAGCATGACACTGGTCCTGACAGGGGCCTTGTTATTGTAAATACACTAAAATAATTATTTGCTTTTTTAGACTACAATTTACACACTATAATTCACCTTGGTGTCCTGCACAGAAGATATTTGAGGACACAAAAAAAAAAATCTAGTAAGTGTTGAAAGTTTATGAACTCTGCAGTATGCAGGTCTTGTTTTGGCAGGTTGTCTTTTCATGCTTGGCCTCTTATTTCTAGGCTTTTCAGTACAAGTCTTCACATTACTTTAGTTGGGAGTATTGGGTTTGCTTGCTGCTCCCTCTGCCTTTCCCCAAGAGACGTTAAATTCTGTACATGTTGTGTTGTACAGCCTTATGTAATTCAGCCGTCTTTATCACTGGGAACAAATCAAATCTTGTTCAATTAGGATGTGTAAAGTGTTGAACACATAGATGCCATTAGCGTTGATTCCTTCTGGCATTTGTTGACATCCAGATCAATAATATATTGGTAGTAGTTGTCAACCCAACTCTCCTCAATATAGATCGCATGACACAGGCATTACCTCTACATCAAATTTACCTGCCTATAGTTTAATAAAAAAGTGCTAATTTTGCTGCTGCTGTGGCTAATATCCTTGTATTTTTCTTTCCATAAATGTGTATGTGGATGAGAGAGACACACACAGAGTATTGTCCCAAATTTAGGCCAGTAAGCTTTTTTATTTTTTCCTAAAAACATGACGAAGGCGCCTCAGACCTCTAGATTAACTTCATGTGTTATGCGCGTGCTAGCATCTGTGTGACTTATTGAGAATGATGTCAGATACACAGTGCTCAGTGCGTAAATAAACCAAAGAATTCGAGCAAAAATAAAGGTTTCTGGGAGGGTTTCCTAACACAGTAATAAACTGTGCATATTTAACCGTGTTTCTCCTTAAATACTTTTCGTTTTTGTAGAATTACCCTTTAAACTTGGGTTTTGACAATAAAGTTTGTATCTCATTTTTATCTGTAGTGATCAGTACATTGAGCCAAAGTGCTTTTCGTACAGATGAGAACAGAAAAAAAAAAAACTGTTCAAAACACAACATTTTCACACTGTGTGTTAAAGTTCAGCTGAAGATCGTCTTTTGAGGCTGTGTTTACACAGAATGTGATTGGACGATCACAATGCCGAGTCAGTCATCTCCAACAAGTTAAGAATTTTATTGATTTTATAAATTGTTAATAAAAATTTGTGACAAAAACAAGGGCTGAATCCTTATTGATCCTCTATGCTCTTTACATTTTAAGTTTCTGTATTTTTTCCATGTTATCATCATCGTTTGTTTTGAATTCATGAAAGAGATGAAGAGTTACGGGAAAGAAGTTAGCATAGCAACATAAAGACAATTTTCTTTTGAGCAATAAGAAATAATTGATGAAGATAGATTTTGGAAAAAATTCAAGGATTTTCAGCGAGAACTTTAGGGGCCTGCACTTGTTTTCACATCCCATCTGTCCCAGGAATCATCTATTGAAAACAGGAAGCCTTGGTTAATTCACACTTTAGAGATGTGTCATTTCAGCATTTCAAGTCATAAACCGTCCTGCAAAGTTTACTCAACTTTCATCAGACAGACTACCATCAGACAGTGCCTCACTGTTGCTAAATTCGAGATTGTTTGAAGTGTTATGTCAGTATGTTTTTGTGAGTCAGGAAATGACTTTTTCAACTTCTCTTATCTTGCGACACTCTTTCATAGTCTTGTCAGCAATTTAGCTTTTTTTTCCCTCTCTTCTAAATCTGTTGCCTTGAGGTGGTGCTTTGCACAGCATACCTCCGCATCAGAGACCTGTTTAATGTAAACCACACTGTGTAGAAAGAAAACATAAAAAAAGTATGGTTTCTTTTTACCCCAGCACACAAAAAGCAGGAACTAAAGAACCGAAAATTTAATGATCCTAATCATTTTGTGTCAATATCAACACCCTGGCAAATATGCTGTATAATTAACTCTTCTTTATGTTAAAAAACTGGAGCTTAATTGATGCTTTGTGGCAAAGAAAATGGTCTATTCGTTCATCAATTTGCCATCAAATGGTGTTAAAGTATTAGAGTGAGATTTTAACAAACATGCGCAGTGAACCACACGTTAATATTTACTGGGAAGCAAACGGTGTGCCAATGTGCTACTGGATTCTGGTCATAAGAATATCTTATCATTTTACCAACATCCTTGTTTTGGCTTTTATACCAAACCTATATGTTTTGATGTGTTGAGCAGGAAAATCCCCTCCATGCCACTGCGATGAAGCATAATAGCAAAACAGCTGCTAGACTGTAATTACGTGTGTGTTAGTGAATGTGAGATTGTGCATTTGAATATTGTGTTTACTGTAAGAGCTGTCTAAGCCTCAGACAGCGGTGAAGCACATCGCGGGGACTTCCTCTGTTCCTTAAACCACGACTAGACTGGCCTCAGCGGTGCTGATTCTACACACGCACACGCACACACACAGGGACAGAAGTTACTTTTAAATGTGATGCACTAATCAGCCTCATTACAAAGTGTACATCTAAAACTCTGTGACAGGTTCAGAGAGAAGTACATGTAAAATGGAAGGTTATGGTTTTGTGTTTCTTCTTTTTGGCTTAGTTTTTAGTAACTGTAATAATTTTTAGGAAATCTCTGGAGCGCAGGGTTATTTTAACTTGTGAGTTCATTCAATTTCATATCACTCTTCTTAAGGGTTGAGCCTCTAAGCACACATGTCTTGGAACTTTTTTTTCCAAGTACAGTGTCAAGACTTAAAAGCTTTGTTATTACTCATCGTTTCTATTTTATTGACCTGTTTTTTTTTCACTTTCTTTCTCTCACCCCATCAGATACATTGGAAAGTCCGACTCCATAACCATCAGTGTATGGAACCACAAGAAGATCCACAAAAAGCAGGGCGCGGGTTTCCTGGGCTGTGTACGCCTCCTGTCCAATGCCATTAACAGACTCAAAGACACGGGCTGTAAGTAGCTATTTGTATTATTGTAAGTATGAATTTAGGTGTTTCTTTCGCATTGACTGAAAACAGGTCAGTGTTCTGTTTTTGTACATCTTTTGCCATAGGGTGACCTGTCAGGATTGTTATTGAAGTGTGATTCAGTTAGGTATGCCAGGTTAACCTTTGTTCACACATTCTGCACTGAACTTATCGCACATAAACAAATGTGTGAATCAAACCAAATGTCTCCAGACAGCCTAGGTTTCAGACTTGACACTCGTCTTTCCTGTGCCTCTGCTGGCTGCAGCAATAGATAGCATGCCTGCTGCTACAGTAGGCATGCAGCATGTGAGCTGTGTCCTAGCCTGCAACCTGCTACAGCATATATGCCAGCCATTCATTGCTATGAGATTTATGGCAACTCCTTATAACATATCACAAATATTTTTTGCTGCAGACATCTGGCTCCTGTGACCAAATCAGTGCCAATAGTTCTATTTAAAGCAAAATGACTTTCTTGTCAGGAAAAAAAAGAGGAAGAAACATGCTGCTGATTGATGATGGCATGAGATAATCACTGGTTGCCCCAGAACAAGATCCCAACATACTTGTACAGATGCTCACATTCTCAAATGAGCAGTTCTTAATCTACATGCTTAAGACCGTCACCTCACTGTTACGGTCTTTTATTTCAAATATATTCTGTGCATTCCAAATGCTTGTTAACCCTGCCTAACTTTTTGGCAGTACCAGACACGTATACCCTTAACCAAAGTCCAGACTATCAAATTAACATTCCTTCCAGTCATTCTCATCTTTTCCTTCAATCTGTCTTCCTGGCCTGCCCTAAACACAGGCCGTCAGACTTGTACCAGACCACACTGAGTTACATTTATCCCTTTTTATATGTATCCAACCTTTTCTCTGTTCCAGTCTGCTTGTCTTTCTCCAAAAAAACTCTTATGGAGTTGTCAAATAATGTCACTTACTGAAGTGTTTTGTTAATCCAAACTGCAATATTGAAGCTATTAATGCATGAATTCCATGAATGCAAGCAGTTGTAGTTTGGTTGGCCCAGATGCGACAACCTCTTATTCCAGCTTCTAACTGTCAAGCTAAATACTTCACATAAGCATTCAGAATACTTTCCAGCACCTTTCTGGATTTGCTAAATGGTATTTCTGGCTCATGAAATTCCCCCTAATCCTCCGAAAACCACAACAGCATTATTGTTGCCACAAAAGGGACCTTGACAACCTAAGAAAGCCTGGTGCAATACTTTTACCTCACTATGACGGGGGACTTAAATTTATCCACTTCCAGAGGCAGACAGTTTAGGCTCCAGACAAGCCACTTACTGTGCAGTCAACATGGCAGAAATTATACTTTATCTCAGCCACAGAAAGTGGACAGGGAAGCATGTTCTGTGACAGGTCCTTGCTTTATGCCTTTGTCCTCCTCCTGTGTTGTGCAGATACATGAATTCATATTTAGACACATGAATGGAGCCCACTCTGTGGTCTAACCAAGATGTGCACATACACAGGCAAAAACATAAAAACAACCCAAACACACAAAAAGGCATTACTGGAATTGTCTGAGTTCCTGCAAGTCATATTCATACACATAGCACACTCTGCCATCCAGTATAAACACAAAACCCTTACAAAACTTCCCCTACACACACACACACACACACACACACACACACACACACACACACACACACTGCTCTTGCACAGTCTTGCAAAAGGGTATCCAGCATGGTTGCCTAGTTTACTAGAAGGTTGTTTGGCTTTACACTGAACTCATTTCCTGCTTTAGCATTACAGACACAAACCTCTAAGTCATCTGCCTCATTTCTGTACCCACAAACTCACTAACACACTCACACACAGACACACAGACCACCAGTTTTTCAAAATGACTTGCCTTACTACTATTGGTACACTTACTTTGAACTTTGCTTTTTGTGCTTGGTATTGATACTGTTGATGCAACGTCTTGTTATTTTTCCTGATGTGCTGATAGTGATACTGTTGATTCTACAGTTTTTACACATGCATGCAGACATGGCAAACATGTCCAGACAGCTGTGCATGATCTAAATGAAGCGACTAAATTAAACGTGTGGCTCTGCATGTGCACATTGACACATATTTATGCAGTTTAGTCTATTGCAGCACACAGCTTTTAAAGCTCTGAGGAATTGAATGGTGTGGTGAGGGCTTGTGGTTAAAGGTCTTTAAATGTTCTGTCTCTCTGTTTTTCCTCCTCTCTTATTTAAGAAAAAAAATCTGCTTACTATTCTGGCCATGTAAGGCTCAAACCATCCTTGTTTAGTCTAGACACATATCTGGAACAGATGCACTTGTTCTCACACAAACCCGCAGACATTATAGAAATGAGCTATATGCTTCTTCCCATTTAAACGATTTAATGTGCAAAATAAGTCATGCACACAAACCAAAGACATGACAACTTAAGAGTTGGCTTATGGTGAGCTGGAGTGTCCCTTTATCTTGCTTTCTTTCACACTGTCTCTTCTGCATATTTCTGTTTATTTTACACTCAACCTACGTCTTGTGTTTAGCCAACACACACACCTGTACACACATCCGTTGTGTTGTTAATGAAAATTAATTGATATTACTCCTGCACTGGTCAATTGGAATATGTCCAAATCTCCTTGTAGGATCTAGCGTGTGTGTGTGTGTGTGTGTGTGTGTGTGTGTGTGTGTGTAGATGAGTGTATCTGTGTCTGGATCTTGTTCAGTGACTTGGATTATGTGTCTAGCACCACTGCCCCTTCCTGAGCAGACAGTGAATTCTTACTTAGAAACAACAAGGCTAATTACAGTTTGTGTCCAGACATAGCTACATTTGCTGTCTCCTGAGTCAGATTCCTCTTTTTATTAACTGCTATTAAACTTGCATGTTAAAAATTGGGTTATCACCACTCATTTGAAACCAGCGGCGATCCAATTTACAGACTTAGAAAAACATTATAGGGACATTTGAAGTATTCTCTGTACATGCACAGAAATATGGGCTTTTAAGTGAAGCAGTGGTTTCTTGCACTATTTAAAACTCACACAAAAAATGCTAATCCTGGCTCAACTTTTTGCCACAATTCAAAGTCCTCGCTTGCGTCATCTGGTTTTGCCGTAACAAATGCTCAGCTTATGGGTTTAAACCCGGATGATGATGATGATGATGATGATGATGATGATGATGATGATGATTATTAATAATAATAATAATAATAATAATAATAATAATAATAATATTTATTTTTTTATTTTTTTTTTACATCAGAGTAGTTATAACAATCTTGTATTTATAGCCTGTGCTACCTACACAACTTCTTTTTTTCTCTTTAGTGTCATTATTGGTATGACTCCTCGAGGTACACTTTTAAAGGTTAAACATGCAGCAGATGCTGAATCCGTTTTTCTATTTTGTTTGCAGATCAGAGACTTGACCTGAATAAACTGGGCCCAAATGACAATGATACTGTGAGAGGACAGATAGTAGGTAAGAAATACTGTTATCACTGCATAAACTGCTTGTTTAAGTGTGTGGGTATTGTTTCCCATTTGCCTGTGCACGAAGTACAGTTACCACCTGGCATTGTCTCTAACACCTGCATTTACCATTATGCAAATAACTCAGATCATCAGCTCCATGCGTTGGTCTCAGAAACAGAAGTATTGAAAAGTAAATAGAGATGTTACCCTGAAGTGAAAATACATTTCTACAGCTTGCCTTCAGGAGGCGAATAACATCTCTTTTACATTACACTGACTTTATACTCACAAGCTGGCAGGTTAAAGACTCTTTAATGTCCAATCCAACGCCATCTGACATTTGTTGTCTTATATTATGCAGCTTTGCTGGTTGCATATGAGAAAAGTGCATGTGTGAAAATGGCTTAAGTGACACAAATGCATAACAGAATACAAAATGCTCAATTTACTTTGAGCCTTATAGTGAGTAAAATCGCTGCTGTATTATCTTTCTCGTCTTAAACTGTAGTAAGTCTTCAGTCCAGAGATCGCATCGGTTCTGGAGGACCAGTGGTAGACTGCAGTCGTCTATTTGACAATGACTTACCTGACGGGTCAGTATCCTCAGACATTTTATCTATCCTGTTGGCTATTAGTTCTGTTTTTAATTTTAAAAAAATCCCTTATTTTTGTATTTGGAGTTTGTCCATTTGATTGAATTAAGTAGTAACTTTTTAATATTATCCTTCTAACAAATGAAGTAATGTTGTGTGGGGTTTTTTGTTTGTTTGTTTGTTTGTTTCGTGTTGTTTAGTTTTTTAAAATGGTGAATATTAACTTTGTGTCATTGTGTACAATGAAACAGCTGGGAAGAGAGGAGGACGGCCTCTGGAAGGATACAGTACCTGAACCACATCACACGCACCACACAATGGGAGAGGCCAACCAGGTACATATGTACACGTCTTTAGTTTTAGCATACCTTAATCTATATAGGATATTAAAAAGAATACCAATGTACCTGCACTTTAATTTTACCTTACATACAGCAAGAATGCTAATTTAATCCAAAGCAAATTTTATAGAGAGCTTGCACGAGGATCTGAGAAAGTGGTTGTACTCCTTCCTCACTTCCCCTTTGAGAAGAAAATCCACTTCAACACAACAAAAACAGTCTGTTGATAATGCTCTCAGTTTCCTTAGTCCTCCACCCCAACACACACGGACACAAATGGCTAAATAAACTATCCAGCCATTCAGGCAGCCTGGCTTCATTTGGCCCCCGTTGCTACAGGAACAACTGTCGCCTTCCTACTTGGCCCGTATCAGTGGAGCCATTAGGAGTGTAAGCAAATAACACCCTGGACCACCTCACCCACTTTTGCTTCACATCTTTAGTCACCCCTACACAGCAGAGTGGAACACAGTTGGAACGGCAGGAAATAATGGTGAGGAAAAGGTCAAGCGGTGTGGATTTGGGGGAGGAGGAGGAAATGATGAATTTAAGGAGGAAGACGAGTAGGTAGGACTGTGTAGGAGGATGCAATGACAAAGTGAGAGTTGATGAATTAGGTTGTCGTGAGGGGACACTTGTCCAGGGGTAGAACATGAAGACGGGACAAAGGAAAGTCGATGCAGAGATGGGGGGGAAAAAATAAGCACAGTGAAAGAGGAAATGGGAGGAGGAAGAGCATTTGGAGGGGTTGTGGGTCCAAGACTTTAGATAGCCAAGGCGTCAGTAACTCTGGACAGCCAGACAGTGGTCAGACAGGCTGCACACACAATGACTGCCAGTAAGCCAGTCTGTCTGTGTTTGTGTCTCCTTATCAGATATCTGTTTGCAAGTGCCGCTCTTAACATGCTGACACAGACTGTAGTCTCATGACTTTTTGTTCTTTTTTTTATGCAACCCATAATCACTGATATTATTCAAAGCTTAAGCATTATCATAAAACACATTTATCTTCAAGAGAGCATATGAAACAAAGTGTTTTGCAACAAAGATGCTATCCATGTGTCTGTGTGCTTACCAAAAAGAGATCAAGTTGCTACTTCTGAGACTTAACAGAAAACACAGCTTTGCTGGTAAGCATGGTAAACATTTGCTTAAATTCACCAAAACTAAAAGCCAACCATTTATCACTTCACCAAAAAATTGTTTCTTGGAGTCACACATACGACTTGTAGGAATAAAAGCACACATTGTTCTTTTCAGTTATTCACCCAGTTTATAGCAAGATGGAATAGAAATGCTCTTTCAAACATAGGTTTAGCTATTTCAGATATGCCAAGAAATATACTGTCAGAGTATGTACCGATTCATAGAATGTGATTTGAAAATGGAGGCAAAAGTGAAATACAAACCCCTTATCACCCCACTTTGACCATGTGCCCTTTCTTTTCTTTTCCAGACCAGCATCAGAGTACTCCAGCCCATCAGGGCGTCCATTGAGCTGCGTGGTGGATGAAAACACCCCAGTGATGACGCCCGTTAATGGGGCAGAGGCGAGTGGCCCTCCGGGCGAACAGCGAATCCAGGAGCGAAGGGTTCGATCGCAGCGGCATCGTAACTACATGAGTCGAACACACCTACATACGCCGCCAGATTTGCCTGAGGGTTATGGTGAGAGACAGTGGAGTGACACACAAATGCATACACTTAGTATTAACACATCAGTGGTTCAGACTACAGCCAAATTATGGCCTAAACCAGACGCTGTAGGGAGTTGCTTTGGTCAGGAATGCTTATTGTGTCATAATGAATGAAGACCAATGCTGTATCTGTGATGCCTCACAACTTTTAGAGACATTAAAGAAAGATGGAGTTTCTTTCTACGGTCAGCATGAACTTGACAAGTATAAGCCAAAACCTCATCCAACTCATCAGATTTTTTCTTCTGCCTCTTTGTTGTATACAAATATAGACATGGCAAAGCGGGAAATGCATACAAATCTAGTATTAATTACTGTTTTATATTTAAATTCCTTATTGTTACCACTGAGTGAAAGCTGCCTCATTGACATCACATTATATTGTACTGGTGTGATTATACTGTCAGCTACTACGTTCTCACAGCTGTTGTTTCAGACTAGAGCGGTTACCAAATCCCATGTTCGTTGAACTAAAAAAGTGCATTTTGGAACATCCAAAATCAGTCCACCCCCCCCAACCCCAAATATCCAAGGTATGCAGATGAAAGACGTGGCGCTCTGATCCTGGGGCGAGTGTTTTCTTTGTTGCCTGGGGGCACTTTTTTTTTTTTTTCATCATGAGAATCTCATTTAAATAGCTTTCTAACTTCCCCTTTGTTGTCTTTTCCTGTATTCCCGTCCCGTCATTCGATTTATTCACACTTTCTCGCCTCTTTCCTTTCCCACCCCCACCCTGCAGAAGCACATCGTGACAACTGCAGTCATCACTTGGGCTACGTTCACACTGCAGGCGAAAGCGCATCAAATGAGATTTTTTTTAAAAATTTATTTATTTTTTGACCCTATGCGACCCATATCCGATCATGGTATGACAGTGTAAATCCGATATTTTCAAATCCGATGTGGGTCACTTTCGTATGTGGTACTGAATCCGATACATATCCGATGTTTTAGAAAGCGACTGCTGTTTGAATGGTCAAGTCGCATTAAATCCGTCTTTTACGTCACTGACACAAGACAGACGCCAATTATCAGCGCGAACGCTTCCTGGCCATCCCGTGTAGATGTCAGTGAAACTGTTGGGAAGACAACGTAAACATTTTATTTGTACTGTATAATCTGCAGATTCTGACAGAAATCTGCAACTAACCTTTGAAGCACCGCTTCTCTCTAAAACAGCAATAAGGATCATTATTAGGTTATTTACATTATTATGTAAATAACAAAATAACTTGAAGCAAAAATTGGGAAACGTAAAGTCCAAAGTCTTCACATTAAGGACCATCAGTCAAACAATATTGTTTGCTCTGGGTCTAAACAGAGCGCGTTGTGTGTGATGTCTTTTGCGCATGCGGGCCGCTTTGAGCGTTCACACTAGAGCGCGTTTGCTGTCGCATTTTATTTGTAGTGTGAATAAGCAGATAAAAAAATTGGATTTGATCAAAAAATCGGAATTGAGCATTAAGACCTGCAGTGTGAACGTAGCCTTAGTTTGTGTTACTGCTCCTCTTCTCCTCTCCTCTCGGCTCCTCTCCTCACCTCTCCTCACCTCTCCTCGTTTTAACTATTGGAATGTTTTGGCTTTGCACGCAATTATTCCCACAACGAAAAGAAGGTGGGAATCCTTTTCATAGCTCAGTGTTTCACTCCAAGAAGAGACTTTAGGTTGGGTTTTTTTTTGTTTTGTTTTGTTTTTTTGGTTTATTCTTTAAGCTGGATTTGCTTACAGCATTCAAGTACTTGGGGGAAAATAACAGAAATGGTTTTTGGGGTTTATTTTTTTGTTTGTTTGTTTTTTGCCCTCTCCAACGTGGGAAAGATTTCTTTGCAAAGAAGTGCTCTTCTCTCACAGTCAGCCACAGTGGACCCCACAATAGCCACAGTCTCTGTAAAATAAATTATTATTTTAAGTGTGGTGCTTATATGCCAGTGCTTGGGAATGACACTACTGGATCTGTGCCCCCTTTGAAAGGTCCTGCTGTGTCCACTGAGACTGGCTGAGGTTGGACAAAGTGAGTCACTGATGCCCAACAACTCAAGAGCTTTCTTCCTTAGCTGAACCCTCTGAACTACTGGCTGGGTGTGGTGAGAGAGAATAAGAGGGAGAGAGGGAATGTGTTTTGCCAGTAGGAAGTTGGAGTGGGAGTTAGTAATGGATTAGCTGGTGAATATACACATGAATACCCCACCACTGCAGCACTGACTTTATGCCAACATTCACACAGTTGCTCTCCATTCATCTATGCGCTGGATGGAACCACAGATTCAATGAGCTAATGATAGCTTACAAATGAGTGTCACTCCCCTTTGATTTCTTCTGGTTGTTTACACACGAATTAGTGGGTTTGGCGACATGAAAGCATTTAACTTTCCATTTCCTTTGTTTCTGAAGGTTAACGGGGGTGGATTACTTTCAAAGCACGCACAAACCTTTAAGTGAAATAAGGCAACTAGGATGCATCAGCGAACTGTCCACAAGGAAAAACATTCATGGAAGTCTTTGATACATTTCCCTCACATTTTATTTTTCCCATCCCCTTGGGATACGCCTATTGGAGACTGAAGAGGAACTAATTGATTACATTGGCACACACCTTAAGAAACTCTTAGGTCAACAGTGTCCCAGCAGTTTGGCTGTCACATAAATTATAAACAGACTTCTCCTACTCCAGAATACACAAACTCCCTATCCTTGCTTATACCCATGTAGACTGCAGAACATCGGTCCCACAAACAGTCCCAAGCTTTTTTTCTGTGCTCTTTTTGGCCTTTTTTGACAAATGTATCTCCTCTCTGTTACAGAACAAAGAACAACTCAGCAGGGCCAAGTTTACTTCCTCCATACACAGGCTGGAGTCAGCACATGGCATGATCCCCGGGTGCCCAGGTAACTCATTGGTGTTCATATATTTCTTTTCATCTTCATTGTGCCTTTACTTGTAAAAACCCTTTTCAATTCCTATTTGATAAGGCATATGCAGTTGTGTAATATATATGATTGTACTGGAATTAACAACACACTGATTTCAATGTGTGTTGAAATGAGTGTGTTGTCTTTTTTTGTTCGATTCCTAGTATCAAACCTGACACAAAACTGCAAAACTGACAAGAGCAAACTGGAGTTGACTTGGTTGAATTAGACGTTATTTCTTCCTTTGTTTCTGTTTTTCGTGTTCAAAAATACTCTTATTAGTCAAATTTCAGACTCAAGTCGGTGTCAGCCAAACGGACAACCCCTGGGTCTGATGCGGAGTTGGAAGAGCATTTTTGCATTTCTTTTTTTTTTTTTTTTTTTTTTTTTTTTTTTTTGTTGAACTGACCAAACTATAAGCCAATGGTTCTGCATTCAATCATGCTTTTTCACCAACTCTCAACAGTTCTCTGCTTAATTCCCCAAAGATTACAAGCAGCTCTGTTGCGTTATGTTTTTGGCTACACCTCGATGTAGCTTCTGCTCACATAGCATCCGACTGAGAGCATAAACCTCTGGGTTTGGTCATTTTGGACAGAGCTGCTAAAATGACCCAGTATCTGCGATGAGTGCAGCCAGGCATGTGCTTTGTGCCTGAGTGATGTGTCCTCACTTCACACAAGGACGATGGATTCACACACAAGGAAAGGCACAGAAGCTCCTCAGGCTACAGCGTTGTCCCAGATCGCAACTTTAGTTTCTGCTAACAGAAATGTCACTCTGCAAGACAGAAGGAGAATCAAGAAATAAGAACAAGGACTTGGGCAAAATGATAATTTCAGTGGTAACAACAGTGTTGTTACAGGTTATCACTTTATTTTATTATCACACAACACAACTATCATCAAATATGTCAACAAATTGTCCCTCATATAAAATTCTGTATGAACAGTTATTTGGTTTTACTGTAGTTGGTAGTGTATTAATTGTAGTAGGTATGTGGCACGACCCATCTGCCCTTCAAGGTCGTCTCCTCGTACACCTCTGCACCAGCACTGCCTGTTTTTAGATTGCATCCTGTAAAAGTTTCATTCTCACCACTTGTAGCTGCATATGCATGCTACCTAATGACATGACTTTGTAGTTAAGGAACAGCACTTAAGTTATTGTTTTTTTATTTTTATGATCATAGTAGCAAAACGTTTTCATCTTGCCTCGAGTTAATGGTGTCAGTGCTATCCAGCTACTTATATTAAAGAGGGTTGATCAATGCAACATGAGTGAATTTGTAACAGTTTAATCTTTTTTTTTTGGTTCAGGGACTTAAGCAATGTAAACTGTGAGGAGCTTGGCCCACTGCCACCCGGCTGGGAGATCAGAAACACTGCCACCGGCCGTGTCTACTTTGTTGACCACAACAATCGAACAACACAGTTCACAGACCCACGGCTGTCTGCTAACCTGCATCTAGTGCTCAAGTGAGTTTAACAATTGTTCAAGAGTGTTTTGAGAGCAGTCCCATGGTTGTTGTTTAGGTTTGTGGTGGTATGCACAGACAAATGCTTGCTTTTATTGTGTACTGTTCACTCTGTAATATAAGAATCAGACATTTCCATACAACTGTCAGATGCCAAAGAATGAAGTTAGATATGTTGGAAGTATGCAGGTATATAGTTGTTGTAGCCTTTTATTAGCTGTCCCTCTATAATCATAAGGTAATGTGCGTAGCGGTGACTGAAACACATAATTCACTGATGGTAGTTTCTGTAAAGCACCCTCAGCTATTTGGAAACCAGGTAACCATTAAAGTAACAAGTCTGATCAAGGATATGACTGTAAAATAAAGTAGATATTTTCATTGCTTAAGACATCATTTATATTCTTCTTCTAAAAGAAGTCCAACGTTTCATCGTCATTGAGTGCTGACCTCACTGTGCCTATTGCACTGCTAAGGTTTGTTTTAGCTTTCTGACATCTTTGTATTTGAAGCAGAGGGACATTAATGGCTTAATATTTTTAAAATTAGCTTCCCGCTCATTGTGTTAGTGGAAATCAACAGTACTCCTGTCATCATGTGTATGGAGTAACCAAGAGAAGAGAGGATGTGTTTTGCTTACATTGTTTAATCCACCAGCAATGAATATGTATATGGTTCACTCACTCTTTTTGCTGTTTTGTTCCTCCTTATCACTTCCTCTGTCGTGTTTTTCTTTTCTTTTATGTTAACACTCTATCCTATTATTTGTTTATAACCTTAAAACTCTTGCTTTCTTTATTTTGTCCATGTTTTGGATTGTTTTACACCATTTTTCTTGTTTGATCTCACCTACATTCTCTTTCTTTATGTCCTTTATTCTGTCCTTTTTCACGTCTGTCCTCTTTTTCCGTTCCTTTTTTAATCCCATCCCCTGATGTTTTCAATGCTCCAATACTCTTCTCTGCCATTCACCTTCTCTTTTATGTCCTTTTCTTCGTTTCCCCCCTTTTGTCTTTCTCTGTCTTTTCCTCTTTCCTGCTTTCTCCAGCAGCCCAAGTCCAAATGGTTCCCGTGTGGCCATGGACAGCCAAAACACTAACCTCAGGTAACCCACAAATGCACACAAAAACACAGACATGCATAGAGAAAAACATGAGCATTCATAATCTGCAACGTACAGATAAACTGTCCACAGGGCACATAGGCTTTCATACTATATACACACAGACTTGCACTGTTATAATACCATGAGAGAAAATGCCATCCAAAGGGGGAGCATGTCTGCTTGTGTTATTGTAAACATGTGCGAATCTTTTTTCTCAAGGTTACCTTTCAACTGGATGCCATGCAAGTATTAAACACACACTCTCTGGCCTGCTGTCCGTATCGGAGAACTGTCAGTTCATCTTTCATTATGCTCGTCTAGTCTGTCAGCAGCCTGCCTCCATGGAAGATCAGCGCTTAGTACACTGACCCAATGAAGCCAAACCTCACTCATGAAAATACTAAACACATGTTAGCGAAGCAGCTGCTAGCTTAGCACAAATCTTCTTTTATTCTTCAACAGAAGACGCAGGCCGGACGCATAATTTAGTGAAAATTACACCAAAATTGTCTGTGGTATTTTTGTAGACACGACAGACTAAATTTTAGGAAGTATTTTGGCTGTCAGGGAGGTCTCTTTACTTTACTTACGACTTTCAGCGTGCGCAGTGGGGATTATTAGAACAAGAGGAGCATACAGAGAGATGTAGGGATTTTTCCGCCTTTGCTTTTTTGGTAGAAATTCTTAGTCAAAACCTCTTGCAATAATAGCGGCTGGCACGATAGACATGTTTGGGAAATCAACATCTGGTCATTTGGTCAAATAGTATCCATATGTGTCAGAACAGCCTCTGGTTGTGATTTGAAGCTCAGTTATGTTATCCACAGTCAGCATCGTTAACCGCTTGTCTGACTCCTTATTAGGTGCGATTTGAGTCCAGACAACACTTTAGAGCTTTGAAAAATTAATAAGCTGTCATTTGTACTGCAGCTTTTGCAGTGATGCACACGATATTAATGAAAATAAAACTGAAAGACAGTCCGTTTGCAATTTTGTGTCACAGCAAGAGCAATGTTCTGCTCTGCCGAAATATGTAATATCCGAATACGTTATTGTATGTAAAAGTAAGCACTTGTTCTCTTTATTTGTATTTTTATTAGGTACAATTACAGAGGGGGGGGGAGTTTAGAGAGCCTAGTCGAATATTGGCTGGATTACATTTTTAATTGGGCTTTAAAACTTTGGCGTGTGATGGTCCAGTGGTATACCTCGCATATGTAAAACTGCACAGTTGTAAAAACAATTTCAGCTCAGATAGTATCTGCTTCCTTAAAGCTGCTCCTTTATGTCTGACCATAACCAAAAACTGGCAACATTGCTTTTAATTACTACCCTGATGTACTCAAGTAGAAAAGTCACCGTGGCAGGAAAAAGTAAACGCACTTCAAAATCAGTGTTTTATTTAATTTTATTTATTTTTCTTCAAAATTGGAATGTGTTCAGTATTAGTCACTTTTCTACTTTTGGCACTGAAACACAACATTTTCTTAGTGGTGATAAATGTTGAACTTCTTACTGGGTGAGAGGCTGAACTGTGCCTGCATGTACACAAACAACAGCAGGCAGTAATACAGAGGCTGCATAGGCACATGCACGAATGCCACACCAGGCTGTTTACACATATTGCACGAGTGAAGCAGATTCGTCGAAACATTTGGGAGTATCAGCCTCGTTAAGTTTCTGTCTACTAAGCCGGTATGTAAACACTAGTAGAACAACCAGTCAAACCACCACCACTGTTTTTGTTCTACATCTCCTCCTCCTTGTTGTGTATTTTTCTTTTAATCCCCTTTGTGCTTCCACCTTGAACGTTTCTGTCCTGAAAAGGTGTTGGATTTTTCTGCTGACTTCATACCAGGACCTGTTTCTTTTATGCTGTCAGGATTTAAAGATATAATATGTAGCATTTTCTTTGGAAAAATCTGTAAACTGAAAAGCAACCTGTTTCAGTCATCACTCATGATCCGTATGCAGTGACATCTACTTTGATTTGCTTTTTTAATTTTAGCGAATTCTGGTCGGCAGCAAGTCAGAAGTCACCAAGCGCCTCTTGTCTTTCACACACTCTTGGCAGAGAAAGGGCCAAGCTTCACTGTTATTTCCAAACAGTATTGCTGGATATTATCTACTTTTAAGAATATTTAGCCCCCAAACTGCATTTAAGGTATTATGAAAATACCTAATTTAAAGTTGGCTGATCTCTTCCTCAAGGCCATCTTTCTGTGCATACCCAGACAGCTTCCAGTACAGCTGCTTGTTTCGATCTCTCCCTGGAAGTCCCAGTATGATGACTTGAACTGTACGATTTATGATTAAATCTAAAACTGACTCATATGTTAGGTTATGCCCTCCTCTCTATTTTTGATAATTCCACTCAAACAAAACACACATTAAGAGCCTCTAATGCCTGTGTCTCAATCTCGTGGCCCATGTCACCTCTATTTGTGACCCGCATAATGACGTGAAGAAATATTTTTTTTAAATGATTATTCAAAAATTATTTAATATGAAGGCAATAGGCAGAGTGTTACAGGCATCACCCTAAAGAATGTAGCCTCATGGGCAGTGTAGTGGAGGGAGAATGGACTGCCATACCCGTTATGTGTCTGTGAGCACGAGGGGAGGAAGAAAGGACAGAGTCGAAAAGTACGAGCTGTCATCGAGCAGAAACGGGAGATGGAAGCATGTAAATATAATAATAACCACTGCAGCCAAAAAGAGTGTCTGACGAGCCCAGCAGTAAGTAAGCTATTAAGACTCGACTGTACACCGTGTTCGTGTTTTCCTCAGAAACAATAAGCTCCGTTGGAGCAGCCTCTCTCTGTCTCTCGCTAGCAAAGTTGACTCAGACAACAAAGTAAAGCTAGTTTTCAGCTACGAGCCCGACACGAACCTGACGTATTAGCCAGAGGTCCCTTTACTACGGTTCAGAGCCGCGGACCTGTTTTATATACGCGCGGAATAGTTTTCTATACGGGATCGCTGCAAAAAGTGAAGCCTTACCTAATGTCCACCTACTGTTGCTCATTTATATTAAGATTTGAAAATCTAGTTGGTGTTGGTATGGTGAGTAACCTTCAGTAATAGTAATAAATCACACAGCAATAGTGCATTCATGTAGTTGTAAAAAGCATCATAATATATTAATTCAAAATATACTGAATACATTACTCTCACAAACATCGAGCACACTGAGAACACACCAACAAAATATTTGCCCCACCACCTGTCCCACTCGTAACACTTGGCTCCCAGTAAGCTTTTCCACTTCCACTAAATAAAATTAAAGTTGAAGAATCTTTTTGACACTCTGGAGGAGATCCAGCTCACATCACAGAAGTGCAAGTGTAAGGATACAGAAAGTGACTTCCACTGAGACATCTAAAAAAGTCATCCAGACATGCACAAGATGACCTCGAAAGAGAGATCAGCCAAGTTGAGATCAGATACCTCTTTTTTTTTTTTTCAACTTTTCCTCCTACTTCCTAGGTCTATAACATAGAAGCACGCACTTAAGTACGGCATGAAACTCCATTTCAGAGCAGCAAGAATTGATTTCAGTGAGAGTCCGTGGGTTTTAACAAAAGTATGCATACCGCAGGAGGAGAGAGCACAACAGGAAATTTTGCGTGCATATTGGAAAAGAAAAGCAGTTGTTGTTTGTGTTTCCTTCCACTACCACAATTAATGTTCCTGTCATTTTCTGTCACAAAGACACAGAATGAAATTCTTGGCCACTCAAAAACAATGAAGAGATTCTGACTATAGAGTGGGGGGAAAAAAATTATGACTTTTTAAAAAAAGACACAGAGGAAGGCAGATCAGATATGGAACAAATATAAACTCTGTCAACTCCTTCTCTCTGACAGATTTACTGCCCACTTCACGCCATCAAACATTGATGATCTTTCCAAAAAAATCTTTCTACCGATCCTGAA
Source organism: Pundamilia nyererei (assembly GCF_000239375.1). Taxonomy (NCBI): domain Eukaryota; kingdom Metazoa; phylum Chordata; class Actinopteri; order Cichliformes; family Cichlidae; genus Pundamilia; species Pundamilia nyererei. The sequence continues at coordinate 1,791,945 of NW_005187469.1, read as the reverse complement.
GCTCTTAAAAAAAATTTCATGTTCTTTTTGACTCACTGCACTGCAGCTAATGCAGACATGTGCTCCATTTTTATTATCCTGACCTCAGCTCAGCCTTTGGTGCTTCAGGCCGCAATGTCGTAAACAGCAGCTGAAAAAATTATGTGATGTGGCAGACAATATTTTTCTTGATTTTTAACTCCAGTGACAAAAAACTGCTGGCTGGAAGCTTGCTAGCTAGAGTACCTCACATTTCTGCACTCTTTCTGTTGTTTCATGATTCAGATTCATCCTCTCTGTAGTAACAGCATGTTTAGTCTGCAGTATTAGATGCATGGAGCAGATTTGGGATGCAAACTGTAATCCTATACACTTCATTTAAATAAGACTCACAGCCCTGTTGCCTTTGACCTCAGCTGATGCAGGGCTCGAATAGTCAGTCAGACACGGCTGCATTACTGTGGTCTGCCACACCGTCTCTCGCATACTTAGCTTCCTGCTTTGTATACTCATAGAGTATGTCTGAAAAATTACATCAGTGTTTGCTTGAAGGTATTTTTAGGTGGTGCTGGATTGGGCCTTGCTGGGCATCAGCAGGTATTTTCCCAACCAAGCAGTAAATCTTGATGACATTTATATCAACATTTGCATTGATGTTTTGTGAAGTTATGATTATATTTAGTATAATAACCTGTAGAGCTAAATGGAAATTACTTGGCTGTGGGGATTTTGACTTTTTCTACTGTATTTTCTAAACCTGACATGATTCACCAGTGCAGTGATTGCCACCTGAAAGGGAACCTTTAGTATTAGAGCAAACAGAAAAAACTACATGGATTAAAGCCTAAAATTAAATTTAAAAAGAAAAAAGAAAAAAAAATCCATCTTAACAAATATATACAGTGTAACATCTACCAGTTTTAGCTAGGCATTAGTATCCATGGGATGCTAAAAATTCTAATTAAATCAGAAATCACATAATGATCAGAAATGGAAAATGATGTTAATCCTTTATTTTTAGAAAATGTCTTCATACACAGAATATTTTCTTCATCATCAGGCTATCCACAGTTTGTCTAGTGCTTATTTCCTGTAATGCATCTGCTTTTAGAGAAGGCAGAAGTTCTCTAATTTTAAAATTAGAAAGAATGTCAAAGGTCACGGTTCACTGGCAAGACGCACGACAGTGACATTTCTCCCCGCTCTTTCTGTTCTCTTATGCATTTTAAGTGTAAGGAGCATGGCACCAGCCTGATAGCCCCACTATTAAAGGGCCCTTTGATTCTGTGGGCTGGGTGGGGGTCAGAGTGGGTGTGTTCATGTGGCTTTAACACTACTACACTTAGTCACCACTCATTATATCCCACCTGTGCAAGCTGTAGTGTAAAAAGCAGCAAGTAAACTTTCTCACACAGAGACGTGCAGCTCTGCACACACAGCCTGCAAGTACAGAGAGAGGATAGAAGGCTATCATGACTCCGCCGGTTCAGGTGTGGGGTCATCCAGTTTGTGCAAATGTTTGCGTCTTAATTTCTTGACCTTTACAGCCTCTTTTTCCTGTTCCCTCTAGCATGGAATAACAATATCACAATCCTGTGTCTTTTAGATTGAATTTGAAAGTTTAGATTTCTCCCCACTCATCATATTTCACAGTTGTCACATCAGTAAGAACCATTTCTCTTTTTTGGCTCAGGGAAAGATTTTCAGTTTTGCTGTGCTTGTATTTTCTATATTTACCATCAAATATGCAGAGTTTGTCCCATTTGGGAACTTGAGACAGTGAACTATGCCGAAACATATTTTTAATTGCACTGTGCCCTCAGAAGAAAAAGTGCGCTGAAATTACGCTTTATTATATGGTTCTTAAGTCCTCCAGCCAAAAGCAACTCATTCAGTTTTGTTTTAAGGCATCTTTTCTTCCCCTCCTCCTTCCTAAAAGTGGTTTTCAAGACTGCTGTACTGCAGTCTTACCCTTTCTTTGACATGCTAGGAGCCCCAGCGCCTGCCAATAAAATAAATAGCAGCTGAGTTGATTATACAGGGATAGGCTGGTGAAACACTGTACCCGTTTAGCTTGGAAAGCCCTCATAGATAGACGGGCCTTTTTCAACCCACTGATCCCAACAACCCAAGTGTACACTAAGTGTTGGAATAAGTGGGTGGATATGTGATGCTGCATTGGAAGGCCTCTCTTTCTCATTCTTTTGTTTCAATTCATGCCGGTTGGTTTGCTGTCTTTGTTTAGTCAACAGCAGCTTTGACACTCCCAGCAGAGGACAGTAGCTTCTTTTAAAGCAGTCGTCTGCTGCCTGCATGTCTCATCGCAGGAAAATGAGGGCTGCTGCCCTGCTCAAGGGAGAGATGGAGTTTGTTTTTACGAGGCCCACCCAGGCATCTCACCACCAAAACCACAGTGAGGGCTGGAGGAAGTTAGAACATGAATCCTCACCATGGCTCACGTTCCATAGGCTGTATCTAAATATTTCTTAGAACATAGAAGCTCTGAAAACCAAGGGGGCAAAATAAGATGAAGGTCAGCATTTAAGTGCCTCAGTGTCAAATTCCACCTTCCTCACAATAGACCTTGTTGTCTAAAAAAATGCAAGGCTTCCGCACAAACATGAACTGAATGCATTAATTGGAATTATAGTTAACTGCATTTTGGAAAAGGGTGGTTTTCTATTTTGTGTTAGGACAAGAAAAACACACGTTGAGAGAAATGGACAATAGTGAAAAATCTATTTCGTGTTCAAGTAAGAAAACGACAAAGTGGCCAGTCAGTTTCGACCAGAGATGCTATCAGGATCATGGAACTATGGTTTGTTTGGGTTTTTTTATTTTTTTTTTAGGCTTCCATCTAAATTCAGAGCAAAACTAGAGGTGACTTTAGCGGTTGGCTTTAAAAAATTCAAATAAGTTGGCGGAAGAAGTTAAACGAGGAGAAAAATAAGGGCCTCAATGTTTTGTTTTGTTTTTAAACAAAATGCTATGTTGATGGTCTCATAGTTAGCAAACTCTGTTGACACTCTGTCTGTGTGGATGTAACCAGTTATTTAAGCACATCAGTTGCTGTGTTTTAGAATTAAAGTCAGGTTGTTTTGATACACACAATTGAAAACCGCTCAGATAGACTAGAGAGCTAAAGCCTCCTGCTCTGAGCCTGAGTTTGGAGATGAAGCAGTGGTACTTTTCACATCCTGATTCACCTGCTGCTACAGCAACAGCTGAAATCTCTTCCTCCACCGCCTCTAAGATCACCCGCTCCTTGTTCCCTTCACCCTCATTTTTCTTCTTTGAAATGTTGTCCTAGAAATTGATGATGAATAGTCCTGTAACCGCTCTGTTTTTCTTCTCTACAGAGAGGATGTAAAAGTATCATACTTTAGTTCTTAGTCCTTTTTTCTAAAAGTGTTTGTTTCCCCCTCTAAATGTGAAGATATTCACATATGATCCATATCTGTAGCTCCAGGTCTACGGACATCTAGCAAAACGAATTTAGCTGGAACTGCATGGAAAGGGAGGGCAGCTCCGCGGGCTAGATGAAAGCTCTGCTTGTGCTTGTTGGTGGGCAGTGATACCTACTGGGAACCACGGACCTCTAGCTTTAAAACAGGAAGTAAAGATTTGTGGGATGGAGAGTGTTTTTCAAAACAGTAGGTCAAGTTTGACATGAAGAGGAAAAGAACAGATCAACTTATCAGTCCAGTTGAGCTCGCCGGAGGCGCCAGCTACTCTTACACCACTGTCCTGTCTAAATTTTCGTACCCCCCCCTTTCTGTGTCTGTTTGTGTCTCTCTGCTTACTCAGGGTTTATCTCCCTCACTCTCTTTCCTGGTGGTGATATTTACCAAATGTCTGGGCAAAGGTTCAGCTTGTCCACAGGTCTGGATTAGATTTGCTCAGAGCTTAGAGCTCTGTTTAGCACTCTTTGCTTTAAGACCAGTGAAGCGGGTGAGGGCTTCAGAGGGAATTTCTTACAAAACTCCCTGGTCCTGTGGTTAGTGGATGGCGGAGTTAGGGAATTCCCTACCGGACATATCTCCTCTGTCTTTGTATAAACAATCACACAATAGTAATTTGCTTTCAGGAAAGAACATCTAAGGACAAACATTTTAAGATAACTGATGGGTCATACTGACAAACCGCTGTTCTTTTCTTTTCCCCCTGCTTTTCTTTCATGCCCTCCCTCCATCTATTCCCATGCTCTTCTCCCTTTCTTCTATTCTCTACTGATCATCTCACCTCCTTCAGCCATCCGACTCAGTTAAAGGAACAGGTTGCTCCTGGTGGCCCTCAGCAAGCCCTGTCCCCAGCCCAGTTACCAGAAGAGGCAGAGTGCCTGACGGTTCCCAAGTACAAGAGAGACCTGGTGCAGAAGCTGAAGATTCTGCGACAGGAGCTTTCTCAGCACCAACCCCAGGCCGGCCATTGCCGCATTGAGGTCAGCCGTGAGGAGATCTTTGAGGTAAGGAATAAAGTAGAATCATTTTCATGCAAGGAAAAACACACGGTCAGGTGGTCTGAAGCTTTTCATAACCTTCATGCTTCTTAGAATGCAAAATGAACACAAACACCACGCTTCTTTGTGTTCAGAGGTAGTGAACCGTCTGAACCTTTATTTCCATGAACTGTATTGATGAACCGCATGACTAATGTTTTATCTAAGAATAGTTGTCATATTTATAAACCTGGCATTCCAACCTAAAACTTTTGTGTGCTGCAAACAATAACAGAAAACATCTGAAGGACGTCTGAACGCAGCCACAAACATGTGTATATAAATTAAACCTAATAACTAAGAATTTACACACATACAAATTCATGGTTAATTAATCACGGGGCATTGAAAGCATCATATGACTGCTGCCCACGCATTAAAACAATAACATAATGCTCGCAAACCCCAAATCTTTGCATTTTTACTGGAATTTTTTTCACCCCATTTACGATGTGCATCAGAAATAGCCCATTACAGCACAGAACCAGTACTGAGAGCTACTTTATGATTTCCAGGGAAAAGCAGAACAGAATGGCCTTCACAACACCACAAAAAAACCTATTTCTATGTTCCTTTTTTTTTCTCCTCCTCTGCCTCTTTCGTGCTCTCCCAAACATTTGTTCTACCAAGGCAGAGGCATTCTTTCTGGATGATTTCAGCAGCTGAAAAGTAATGGGGAGGGGGTGTGGAAAGGAGCTCAGGCAGCAGTGGCAAGTGTTTGTAGCTAGACGTAACTTCATTACTCCAAGCTGCGCGATGAAGAATATGACTTCATTTCCCTTTGATGTGACGGCTTAGGAAGAACGTCTGAGAAAGTGTGAAAACCTGAAGTGCAGATCTACTGGAGGTTTTAGTGCAGCGTTGCAGTGACGGTGACACCTCGTTACACTTGCTTTGCGCCACAAGCTGATATTTCATTGCACCTGTTTGATTCTTTAAAACGAATGTCAATCTCACTTAACCGAAAACAGAAAAGTCAACAGAAAGTTGCTTACTGCTCTGCATGTAGGCTCATGTACTGCTACCTCACAGCAACTCTGATTACAAGCCTGACATGACAAATACTGGTAGAGTAGATTAGAGTAGATCTTGATATAGAAGAAAAATAAATAATCCTCTGAAGTTAATAAACTCTGCTCCCTTCCATGGACGGCTTCTTATCTTCTCATGGAGACACAGGCGTCTCCTCACTGAGGCTGTACAGACCCAAACTACAATGAAGCAGGCCAAAGTAATCAACCAGTTTACTTAATGTTACTCGTAAAACTCTGTTTACTGTGGTCTGCTATTTTGTTTCAGGTTTTTTGGCTTCATTTTAGCACCTTTCAGAGGTGGAGGGGTCTTTTTTCTGTCATACTCAATGTTTAGCTAAATAATGATCTTTAACTGAGTTTCTCTGATGTCCCTCAGTAATGTTTTGGTGACTTTGTACACAAATCCTTTTGCTCACTAACATTCTGTAGTCGGAGGACTAGTTTCATTTGTTTCCCACGTGCTGGCTGTGTGGTTTACCAGACATCAGCTGCACCTTTTTAAGACTCCAAAACTTCAGTTTACACAACTAAAGTGTTTGTGATGAATTTAATCTTGCAGCTGACTCAGTGCAGCCTAGATCTGTCATGTTTTCACAGCTGCGGCAGTGCCGTTGCTGTGGCAGGAGATTGTTTACTGCAGGGTGGCCTTTGAGCGTCTGGACTCGTGTTAGAGGACTGATCTTGATAAGCAAAACCTTTTTTTAATTGTACAGGATCCGTATGATGATGAGGATTTAGGTTTTTGTTTGTTTTAAAGCAATATCTTAATAGTAGTATTTAATGATGGTAGTAATTCTGTAGTATTTTAGGCTGCACATGAATGAATATTCTCATGTCTGGTCTGATTATAGAAACTTTGACTCAGGACTGCAGAGCTTTGAAGTTTCGAAAACTTGGAGTGGGAGTCCAGCAAAATATTCTGTAATAGTTTCGCTCATTTCCTCATCACCAAAACTATGAATCCCTAAGAGGAAGGCGACGTTTACAGCAAGCTACCTGCCTGTTAAAACACACCCGACGTGTCTGTTTGAATAGAAACCTGTAAACAAAAAGGACACATGCAGACAACAACCTGTGTTGTTGTAATTTACTGAATTCAAACACAAATGATCAACTTTCTTCCTTCCCTTTATATTACCAGGTCGGGTAGTTTTCATTAATAGGTCAAATTCACTGATGGTGGCCAAACTTATTCAACTTTGACCGTGGAGTTTGAGCGCGCTTGGCACAGTGACAAACTGTACTGGTTGTTCTGATTTATTTCACACATCACGACTCTGAAGGTGTGAGTTGGTTTCCTTTACAGTCTTTGGTGTGTTTGCGCAGCAGGTAATACACCTACCCAACCAAAGTTGCAAAGTTGGTGTATTTCCATTCAGCAAAGATAGCAGTGCCACTGTTTAAGTCATATTGCATAGAAATGTGATACTGAAGGGTGTCGTCTTTTACTGACCTGCATGTTAAATTTGCTGACTCGTAGGAGTCGTACCGGCAGGTGATGAAGATGCGGCCGAAAGATCTTTGGAAGAGACTCATGATCAAGTTTAGAGGAGAAGAGGGGCTGGATTATGGCGGGGTAGCAAGGTAACATGTCCCATGCGTTTTATTTTCCTCTACTTGAAATATCATTAAACGTTGATTTATGCTTGTTAGTGTTATTTTGTATTACATTTTCACACTGAACCCGTATTTGTGTTAGGGAGTGGTTGTACCTGCTGTCCCACGAGATGCTGAACCCTTACTACGGCCTGTTCCAGTACTCTAGAGATGATATCTACACTCTACAGATTAACCCGGACTCTGCTGTCAACCCAGTAGGAATTCTTTGGTTTAATAGTCATAATATTTGATAAGACATGTGATAATGTATGTAAACGGCTAATTGCTGCAGGCAAAAACATGAAATAGGGTTGGTAGGTAGAACAACTTCACCTTTAAATGATCAAGCTTCAGTTCTGTAAGCCTTGAACTAGTGAATTATTTCCTCTCCTGGGTTTTCACCATTGGCTTCAGCTTAATGTTGAGCTGAATGTGATAAGCTATGGAAGAAATCTCACTTTATTACTATTCTGTGTTTTAATCTGCAGGAGCACCTGTCATACTTCCACTTTGTGGGTCGCATCATGGGCATGGCAGTGTTTCACGGCCACTACATTGACGGAGGCTTCACTCTGCCCTTCTACAAACAGCTGCTAGGAAAACCGATCACGCTGGATGATATGGAATCCGTCGATCCAGACCTACACAACAGCCTCGTCTGGATTTTGTGAGTCCTGTTGTTTTCACATCATTCTTTTAATCTGTTTTCTAAACGCTGACAACACAAAGTTGAAATCATAGTATAGACTTTTTCTTTCAGGTGTTTCACGCATGCAGGGGGGAAACATGTCTGCATAAACTAAAATGAATTAAAACAAAGCTCAGAGCACCGCTTATTCAGATACCCACAAAAACCTGATCATTTCGTCCTCAACCAAACCATTTCTTATGACTGCACTGCCCCCTGCTGCCCCATGAGCGCAACATCCGACGTCAAAAACGAACAGCCCATTTTACTCCTTCACCCGCAGCTTTAAAAAATTGTGTTGGCCTGTGTGCCTCTGTTTTAGCCTGATTAATGGTAAACAGCTTTGTTTTGGTGAAGCAGTTGGTTCTGTTTCTTACTCAGACATTGCTGATCATGTAAAGGTGAACACTGGAGAACCCCCCCCCCCCCCCCAAAAAAAAAAAAAAACAAAAAAAAAAAGCAAAACAAAAAACAAAAACCTTTACATTAACATGACATAACAAATGGCCCCAACAAAACACCCTGAGAATATAATTTTCTTAATTTAGTGACTGTGGAACAAATACTGAAAGATAAAGAAATCAGAATCAATGAGCTTGTACTTATCACTCTACATCCTGTATTTTCTGTCTCCCTGTCTGCTCAGGGACAATGACATCACTGGTGTCCTGGACCACACTTTCTGTGTGGAGCACAATGCTTATGGAGAAATCATCCCACATGAACTCAAACCCAACGGGAAGAGTATCTCTGTGACAGAAGACACCAAGAAAGAATATGTGAGGTATGGACTAAAAGAAACCCAAAGACAACAATGTGCAGCATGTAGCCGAGTTTAATTTGAGCCCATGCAAGCTCTCCTCTTTTACATTTCTCTGCATCATTGTCTGATGATAACCCTCTGTTTCCTCTGCTCTCTCATGCTCTATGCAGGTTGTATGTGAACTGGCGTTTCCTTCATGGCATTGAGGCTCAGTTTCTGGCCCTGCAGAAAGGCTTCAATGAGGTTATCCCACAACATCTGCTCAAATCCTTTGACGAGAAGGAACTAGAGGTACATTAGATGACAGCAGCACCTCTTGTAAAACATAAAGATCGTCATGTTGCATTTATATTGATGGGTTCTATACCCACTCAGGTATTGTAACAAATTCCAGGATGATGTAAAAGTGTCTCTTCTTTCAGCTGATTGTGTGCGGCCTGGGAAAGATAGACATCGCCGACTGGAAGTCAAACACCCGCCTGAAGCATTGCACCCCTGACACCAACATTGTCAAGTGGTTTTGGAAAGCCGTGGAGTCGTTTGACGAGGAGAGGAGGGCCCGATTACTGCAGTTTGTTACTGGCTCATCTAGAGTCCCGCTGCAAGGCTTCAAGGCTTTACAGGGTACTTAACCCGACTGTGTGTGTGTGTCTGTGTGTGTGTTCCCAGCAGGCCTCTGCCTGCAGCTCTAAATTATTTTGTGAACCCACAAAAAGGTAGAACCCCACTTTTAAATATTGCTTCTGCTTTCCCTCCATATAACAAATGGGCAATTCCTTCAGTTTTCTTTGAAATTAAAAAGTGAGTAGGACTTCATGTTCATGTGCAGCTTCATATATTTACATTTTCTTGTACTCTGGGATCATTATTTGTCTTCATCTGCTGTCTAAAGCAAACCTCTTAATTTAAGCCAACTTTCTTCTGATTGGCTGACTCTCACAAACAGAAGGTTTGCACAGCAGGTGGGAGTAGCGACTGTGTTTGCTGTCAAATCGTTGTGCCTGCCATGGCCATTATCAGGTTATCAGTTTTTTGTTTTGTTTTTTTGTTTTGTTTTTTTAAATCTAAGAGTTGTGGGGAAAATTATGAAATTAGGTCTTTGCAACGGTCTAAATCCAGAGCTTTTGCTCACAGGCATTATTTTTACATACATTGCAGTATTTGTATCTTCACCAGCATAACAAGTTCACTTTTATGTTGGTGATGGATCCTGTTCGTGCTCTGATTGCAGGCGCTGCAGGGCCCAGACTCTTCACCATTCATCAGATTGATGCCAACACCAATAACTTGCCCAAAGCCCATACCTGGTATGTGTGACGTGTATCTCCAGGACTGATCCATGTGTTACACATTTAACAGGAACAAAAACTTAAATATTTTTGGAGTAGAAAATGATCCTTTTTCACAGCACATGTCCAAATCCTCTTTTGTTTTCCTCTTTCTCCAGCTTTAACCGGATCGACATTCCGCCCTACGAGAGCTATGATAAACTGTACGACAAGCTACTGACGGCAATCGAGGAGACGTGTGGCTTCGCAGTGGAATGAGAGCCATCTTGTAGAGTGTTTTTGTGTATGAACGAGTGTAACTGTGCAGGACTATAGTGACTATTTCTGACACTGTGACGCGCCAACAGGTTCGCTCGGAGCCTGATGCGCGTGTCCAGCCTACAGTCTTCCTCTTCTCTCACCACCACGGTCCACACTCTTCCCTTATCGATGCGTTTGAACAGCTGCTATAGAGTCCTCCCTCTGTCATCGTCAGCATCTTAGAAAATTCCCCCCAGACATTTAGCAACCATTAGTCTTTGTTTCTTTATTTTGCTGTTTTTACTGACTGATGCATGTCATGCTACTGAATCTTTAATACTGCAGGTAGCCATATACATTTTTTTTTTTTTTTTTAAACCATAGTAGCCATCTTAACCTCAGCATATATAACACCTTCCGATCCTCGTGGAGCTGTTGCTCCTGATCTCGTAGGAGTGTCACGACTTCATCCTACCTCGATGTCCTGCTTCGATATCGATAGGGTTTCATTTCAAAATGCTAAAGGTCATAATTTAGGCAGTTAAGAGTCAGAAAAGATCATCTGTGGGCCATAATTAGTTAGATTTTTCGCACCAGCAGTAATTTTGTACCTGTTAGGTCATTTCGTGTCATTTTGAAGTGGAACTTGTCACAGATGATTCGGGCGTAGGTCCTCGTGTTTCGTGGCGTTTTCGAGGGTCGAACTCTGGCGGTGAAGGATTCTCAATCATGTTTTCTCCGTAAATCGCTGCAGTCGTGTAATGATGCTTGTCTGTGTGTTTCTGCATGTGTACAAGGAAAAGTAGCCATGTCGCAGTCGCCCTTCATCTCCGGTTCACCTTTCTTTTTCTCCCTGCTCTCGTTCACACGTTTGTCTCCAGCAGCATGCCTATTTCTTTCTTCTGTTTTTTTTCTGTCCGGACAAGCTTGCCTCAGCCCACTTAATGTCAAAGCATATGTGAAAAGAGCACATCTGTCCACGGGATGAGGCTCGGCGAAAAGCTGTTGAGGGCAGTTGCTCGTTAACAGTCACATCATCAGTTTAAACAGGCAGAAGTATTCCTCTCTCTCGTTCTCTCGTTCTCGCGTCACTTTAGAGCACTTTACAAACTGAGCGGTAATGGCAGGAGTGCTTTCTTCACATTAGATTGAAATATATCACGTTTCATTTGCTATACAACTACATTTGAAATAGAGTAAAAAGTATCTTATACACCTGTAATTTTTAAGTATATATGTACAAATACATAGCTATTTTGTATATTGTTGCTTGTTCTTTCTGTTCAGTTTAAATGCAAGCATGTTGATGTCTGTCACAGACCTCTTTGCATTCTCAGGTGAAGTTGTCCTTTATTTTTTAATTATTTTTTTTTAAATTTTACATTAGGCTAGTATGTGAGGAGGGGATACAACTGTATATGGGGGCCCTTTCTTTAAACCTTTATTAGTGTAAACCTAGCAGTTTAAAGTGACGTTTTCTTGTGGTCTTTCACCGTCACTTCTTAACAAACATACGTTGTCACAGGAGACCACAGTTGCTGCTCTGGAGGTCTGGTAGCACAGACAGCGGTGTGATTTCACACGTTGCAGGAGCGATCTGTTCGGCGACATTCATTGTTTTTCTGTTTTTTGTTTCTGTGATCTTAAGAGCTGCAAATGCTGGAGTTTCACTGCTGCTGAGCTCCTGGGTGCTACATGGTGAAAATGTTTAACCAAAATGAAAAGTCACTGAAATACTAGAGGCGACAGCGAGAAGCATCTCCATCAGCAAAGCCTCCATCCATCCAAAAAGAAAACAGGCAAACAAAAACCACACACTGCATGAATGGATGCTTGAGATTAAAGGATATTTATTTGCATAAATTTTCCTATTAGCAAACTTTTTGACTTGGAAAGAATCTAATAAATGTTCTTTACTTTTTTTTCTTTTTCTTTTTTTAAATTTTATTGTTGTTGTTATATGTAATCTGCATTTACTTGCAGCCATCGGTGGTTTATTAGCAGACACCCCTCGCATCGTAAACCTTCTTTTTTTCTTTTTTTTTAAAATAATTCTATTTTTGTTCATCACGAGACAAAACAAATAAAAGTGAGTACATTGAAATTGTGGTCTTTGTCTAGTTACAGATATATTCACTGATTTTTATCTTTGATAATTTTACTGGAAAATGCATTACAAGTTTATGGGTTTTTTTGTTTTTTTGCACACATTATGCATACTTGGACTCCAAGTTATAATCCAACACTTCCTTCTATTTACCAAATAGTTATTGGACTAAATATTTTTCTTTATGTAGATGACATATATAGACTCACAAGTATGTTTGTTCAGTGCACAAAGTCCGCATCTGGTCTTTGTTGCCGCCTTTGCTTTTTCCGGACGGTTTGGTCTTCCGTACAAAAGCTGTCGGGGCTGAGTGCTTCCAGACGAGGTGAAAATGCTCTCTCCCTCCTGTTAAGCAGCCAAATTAATCAGACCGTCTGAACAGTTTTACAGATGATTGTTAACCTTCTGAAGCAACATCTGCGATTTATAAAAGTGCAAACTTAAATCTGATTCTGGTTGATATTGTGCACTTAAAAAAAATCAGCTGGTTTAAAAACCACAACAAGTTAGTGTTCGGCAGACTCCTCTCCCCTTTAATTCCTGTGTGTGTGTGAGCGAGTTAATGATTTTTGGTGGAATTCAGTACAAAAAAAGAACTTTTTTTTTTTTAATGCACCATGTTTCCTTTTGAATCCTGTTTTTGTATTTATTATTACAGTATATGTTTGCATAGTTTTTAACATCAGCTGCTCTGTGAGTTTGTAACTGACACCTGTACATAAAGACAATAAAGAAGCAAAGTTATAAACTTCTTGTACCCTTGCAGAAAGCTGAGCAATAAAACTGTGCTGTTTGGACCTAACAGCATTATGTTTTATAGAATTATGGCTGTTACTGTGGTTTTTATCTATTGTTGTAGCTGTAATTTTTTATTTATTTTTTTTGAGTGATGGTTTTTCTGGTCATGTAATAATCTGCTTATTAAGTAGGATTTAAGTGAATACGTACAGGGTGAGTTTCACAGGGGGGTGACACAGGTAGGGCCTTCAGAAAATCTACATATTTGGTGCTGTGTTGAAAATTATCTTAGACAACATTGGTCTGTCGTTTTTTCATATCGTCTTTCAAATTTTAAACAACGCAACAAAAAGGCAAAGTGCACAGTCTGACAGGCATTAAATACGATTCCCAAAGAGTTAATTTTATTCTAATTTATTTATTTTTTTAAATAAATTTGACAAATGGAGGACAAAAGAAGTGCTGGGCCTAAAAGTTACCTACACCAGATGAACAGTATTCTAAATTCATTTAACACAAATATCATTTAATAGCAAATATCTGAAGCAGGATCTCAGAGATGCGTCTGACCCTTCAGTTCACTAAAGCCTCATCAGAGCAGAGCGGGGTTGTCTCTCAAAGAGTGGAACAAAAGGAAAACAAATAAGAATTTTGAATGTACTTTAAGAATCCCGGAGAATTATTACTGATTATCCTGAAGGCTGTGTTGAAGAATAAAGGTGATCGTACCAAATATTGACTTTCGAGCTCATTACAATAGCACAAACTATTTTTGCTGCAAATATTTTCTGCTTTCAAAAAAAAAAAAAGAAAAAAAAAAAGCAGGATCGGAATACTTTCTTTATCCCTGAGGAAATTACGTAAATAAAAGAAATGAGGGGTTGCACAGTTAACCACTGATCCGATCAATGCTCTACAGGTGGGGTAGGCTTTTAGTTAGTAGTTACCGTCAGCTGGCATTAACCGTTTGGATTCGGGTACCTTGAACCAAAAAACATAAACACTACCGAACATTTCCGCATACTGGGCTAGGAAAGGTTTTAGCCAATCAGGTGCCTATTTCAGAGGGACTGATTTCCTGTTGGCTGTTCCGCAGACGCAGATGGAAATAAATGGATTACACGGCGGTACTTCCCTGTTTCATATTGTGGCGGGCCAGGCCTGTTTGGGTTTTTTGACGACTACGTTCTGTTCCAGGCGGCAGCGTTACGGTTGCCATGGTTACAGGGTGACGCTCTGTCTCTGCGTGTTTCCTCGGTGAGGAGTTGTTGTTGTCGTTGTCAGCTAATAGGCAGAATGCTACAGGTATAGCTCTAAAGAATGTAGCATCATAGGCAGTGTAGTCCGTGCTGCAGGGAGAGTGGACTGTGTGGAGATACAGAAATTCTTTTATTGCTGCCATATAATCTGCATCATAATTGCATTAATAACATTCTTTACAGCAGGGGTGTCAAACTCAAATACACAGTGAGTCAAAATTCAAAACTGGAACAAGGTCGCGGGCTAACATCAATATTTATTGTAAAAAAAAATCTTCCTCCAGATTTATGAATGAATCTCTTCTTATGGACTCAAACAAGTTTTGCTGAAAAACTGAATATGGAACAAGCAAAGCTTAATACTAAAAAATAGATATATTAGCTGTATGATACCAGTAGGCCAGCTCTAATAATAATTTGGTATGGCTTCGCGGGCCAGAGTTTGACACCTATGCTTTACAGCATTATTTCATCTAATAATATTTCTCACAGTATTGATACTGCATTACAGTTGTTTATTGAAGATGTCCATTTGAGGATCCTTCCATTATGTTAACTTTTATTACAAGTACGGTTGGAAGTATTTTATACACATTGCATATCTGTGCTCATTTTGAGTTGATGTTCGGTTCATTAAGGGTTTTAAGCTTCACTGGCGTGACTGTCCAGGTGATACATGCTGAGGGAAACTAGAACATAGAAGGATAACTGCAATGCATGCTTACAGTACATATAATACATATAATCTAGGAATAGGCCTGAGCAGAGGCCCAAATGTTTCCAGCTTCTTGTTGCAAACCTGTTGCATTTTATTCTACTTGGCAACAGATGACTGGAGGCGATAACCAGCCCTCAGATACTCTGAGGGCTTAAGATTATTACCTTGTATGGAAGGTGTTATCAAAATGAGAAGTTCTATGTCTGTTTATAGCTATTAAAGATGTACGATTAACTGTGAATTTAATGGGGGGGCGTGTACCCCACTGCTTTATAAGTATCCACAAATCCAAAATCTGGCAATGGCTACAAGCAGTGTGATTAGTAGCAAGTTTCCCTGTCAAAGGTGATGATTTTAGTTTGACTGCTGCCTGGTTACCCATCAGTGGCAATGCCTTTTTAAAAAAAAAAAAAACTTTTCAAGTTAACCCAGACTAGTTTGCATAATGACTGGAAATCATTATGCAAACTAAGGGCAGACAGGAAGGAGATAATATATCCAAAGGCCTCTAGATTTCCCAGTTTTCCTCTGCATGCCATGGTAAATGGACTGGTAGTTTAATGGCACTTGCCCACTCCCACAGAGCACTCAGAGATTTTAAATGCTTTTGCTGATCAATCTCACAAACGTTGATGGAGCCTAGTACACCTGACAGTTAATGTGCCAACACCCCTAACCGAATTACACGGGTGGATGAGTTATTTAAAAACACACCACCTCACTCAGAGTTGTTATGAAGGGGGAAACTACCCAGAGATCAAACAATTAACCTCAGCACGTATCAATAAAGTCAGAGTTTGGAAACTATTTTCGTGGTCGTGGTTGTAGTTTTCCAAGAATAGCTACATAGGCAGAGACCACCCCCACTAACTTCTGATGCACATCCAGTCATGTAACAGGCCTGAAACACGACAAACCATTCATTTTAGAAAAGATCATCAAGGGTTACTCCTGGTAGGCTTTCAAGAGGTTAATGCTCTAATGCCGTCCATCTTAACATGGGGATTGAAGTCTAGAGGTTGCCCCTGGATGACTTGAACTGCTGACTTTCAAATTAATATATGACCTAGTCTACGTCCTGAGCCACGTCTCCTCTTCACTTTAGCCAAAAAAATAAATAAATAAATCTTACCTCAGGTTTAAAACAGCAACTTTCATCCTTCACAGTATGTTTATGATCATTCAGTTGACTGTATTAGGCATCTATGTATCATTCAAGTCACACTCACACATTTAATAGGTGCTGACA
Source organism: Pundamilia nyererei (assembly GCF_000239375.1). Classification (NCBI taxonomy): domain Eukaryota; kingdom Metazoa; phylum Chordata; class Actinopteri; order Cichliformes; family Cichlidae; genus Pundamilia; species Pundamilia nyererei. The sequence continues at coordinate 1,775,784 of NW_005187469.1, read as the reverse complement.
GTCGTTGTGTGTGTGCTCATAGAAACGATACAGTGTCAGTAGACGGTGTTTTTAATGGAGGAAACCTTTGTGCATCAGTCCAAAGCTTTCAAGTTCAGCTGAGGTAAAAAAAACAAAAAAACAATCACAATGGAGCTGAGGAAAATAAAGGATCATTAAAGACTGATTATCGCTACCCCGGTGATGAGAAAGCAAACCAGGTTAATTAAAATCCAAACATTAAAGTTAAAAAATAAATAATCCACTGGCATGGTTAAAATATTAAGGAAGATGTTGCACATAAAAGGAAAAATGTTAAGAGTCGTCAGTCTGTGACGTTCATACTTAACTTTGCATCTGTGGTCCTTATTTGGCAAGAGGAAGAACATTGCTAGGTTTTTTGCTACATTAACAACACAAAGACTGCACAGTGAGGGAGTTAAAACATTCTTAGTTATCAAGTACCAAAAACCCACCCAGAAAGGGTCCAAGGTGTCTTTTTAAGATCAGCAGCTGAGGTGAGAGAGGAAGAGCTAGCCAAACTAGCCAATAGCTACATTTAGTCAGAGTGTGTTCAGTTCATCAGTAATCAATAATCAGCACATGAACAAGTTCTTACAAAGAGAAAATCCTTTTTCTTGTGCAAAGCTCTGAAGGAGGACGCCTTAGTAGATCGTACTCTTCATCGGATTCTCGTACCATTGGCTGTGAATGGCAGAAAGTCCTTTGATTCAAACCAGTCAGACCCGAGTCTTCCTTGGTCAGTGCAGATAGCTAGTGTTGTACTGGAAGGAGGCCATCCGAACCCGATTACGCAGCCTCTGGATCTCCAGCTCCTGGAAGTAGTCGTCCTCGTCGTTCTGGATTATGATTCTTTGCAATTCGCCGATTTCACGCTCCATCCTGGAACGCAGCTCTCGCTTCATCTTCAGCAGTGCCTGCGGGGAAAAAAAAGAAAGAAAATAAACTGTAAATCTTTAAATTATTTAAATGATTGATCATTTGTGTTTTCTGGCATATAAACTGTGTATGGTGTTTGTCCTGCGGTTTCCATGACTACAGTGCAACAGCAAAGAACTGTGGTTTATGAGGATCTCTAAGAGTGGACTGAGAAAATTCAGTGTAATATATTTAGTTTTGATATGCTGCATACCATGCACAGGAAAATCTGTGGATTCACATGAAATCACATAAAAACTCTACACAGTTTATACAATTCCCTCTTGGATGTCCTACAGCTGGGACCCAGTTCTGGCTTCATCCTGAAAAACTTCTACCAAAAATAATTTCAAATCGCTGCATTTCCTTTTATACAAATGCTTTTTATGGTTGTGAGAAACTGGGTGTGCAAAAAAAAAAAAGATGTACAGTTGATGCTGCTGCCTGGTTTTGACAACTATTTGTTTGGATTTCTGGACAATTGCTGCGGTACTGCATTCTCTACCTGCAGAGCATGCAGGTGAGTTTAAAGGGTGCCCTCTGCTGGACCGTATAGCAAATTACATTGATTTCTTTAATGCGTTTTGACGGGATCAGGTGCAATTTGAACATTTTATTTTCCTACTTTCTAACAAATATTTAAATTAACAATAAGCAGCAGTAACAAGTATATAAATTACCTTTTCTTGAGCTTTTTTCCGAACCTGGATGTCCTGCCGCTCTTGTGCAAGTTTTTCAGCTAGCAGTGAAAACTGAAAGAGAGACAGCACGTCACCGACTTCACCTGGAACGGGTGTGTCGTCGCCTTTATTTTGAAATGGCAGAAAGCTGCATCTTACCTGATCTTTATAATAGTTCTCCATGGACTTGATCTGATCCTCGTGTCGTCTCTGCTGTTCCAGTCGCTGCTCTCTGGCATAAGCTCTCTGCTCTCTCAACCGATTCTTCTGTATCTCCAAACCCTCGTCGAATAGCTGCCGAAACATCTGCAAACACACACAGACACACTTTAGTCATCACTCAAATTAGCCCAAACTTTACTGAAGTCTACTTGATAAATAATAAATAATCTACAGCAGTCCAGTAACTATAAATATCTGTTGTAAAACCTTTTTCATTTTCATATTTATCTATTTACAGGGAGCTGCTGAAAATGGGAAAATAAGCTGGTGGCTCAAATTTCCTGTACTGCTCCTTTCAAACACCCACACCAGTATTTGATGTTAAGAATTTTTCAGGGCACTTTTCAAACTTTATTGCTTAGAGTCAGAAACAGTCTGGACTCAGGGGACATGGATGAGGGTACAATGGTAGGTACGATATTAAGTCCACTGTAGAAAGTAGAAGCCGTCAAATAAATCCAGCATTTACTGTTTCAGCTTGTTAACTGAGATCAGTGGATACATTTCTACCTTTACAGCAATAAAATGTCTTTATGCTGTCACACGGTGAGTTTGTTAATATCACATCAGGCACCAGCATGCACATTTTTAAAACAAAGAGGAACATCATGATTATGAGTAAATAATTACTTGTCTTTAGTCCTAAACTGTCCCTTCAGTACCCACCCTCTCCTCCTTGGTGCGAGCCCTCATGAGGCGGGCTCGGTGCTGAACATGATAGTCGTTGTGGTACTTCTTGGCTCGAGCTATCTGCTGTCTCTGGTCCCTCAGCCTGTTCTGCGTCGACTTCTGCTGCTGGATTCGCTCTTTGAAGTCTCTCTAAATGATCGAAAGGTCAGTTAGAGAAATGCTGTCCAGCACAGGCAGGTAGAGCATGTGTCCTGCACTTTTTTTTTGCACAGCAACAGGACGCCATTGCAGAGCCAGCTTGACTTTGGTGTCTTTTATGTTGAAAGGTTTGAGAAATGATTTTTACTCAGTGTTGCCAGGTTTTTGGCACCTGCACCAGACGATGTTTGGTCGAAATGTGTAGGATCAGGTTTAGTTTTGAAAAAGGGACAGCAGTGGACTGCAGTGTAACTGTCTGATATGTTAAAGCTCACCAGGCGCCTGCTGTGGTCCTGTCCTTTATGAACGAGCTCAGCCAGCAGATCGTGTTTCCTCTGAGCTTCCTCCAACTGGAAGTTTAATTACATATTTATTAATGAGGCCATTCATCAGATGATCTAGTACAGGTCAAAAATGCACCAGACATGTAATGACCACTGTCCTACCTCTCTGGAGAGTTTGCTGCGATGCCGACTGTGATTGGACGACATTACGTGGAGTCTGTCCACCTGCTGCATTTGCTGCTCCCACATTCGACCCAGGGCGTGAGGTGAGATGTGAAGGTGAGGCAACTCATCCCGGAGCACCGGGAGAAGCTCATTCTCCATTATTCTCACTGTAGAGACACATGAAGCACAGAGAAGAACATTTATTTATTGTTTGTGACAAACTAACAACTAACGTACTTCAGTGCAATCCTCCATTCAACATATCCGTCTCTTTTATTAGACTCCACGGATGGCATTTACCACAATAAGAATAAAAGTTATACCCATTCCAAAGCAGATTAACCAGAAACGTGTCTAATTGGATTAAGTCTTTTTCTGTTTACAACTCAAACATCAGCTCAACAGGGAAGCCAACATCAAACCTGGTGTGTGTGCCTTTTTATGTGGGGCTTTACAAGAATGTCATTACTTGTCCTATATCCAGACACTTCATCTTTTCTTCAGATTCTAAAGTTAGACACAGTGAGTAGCTCTTCAGAGGGACATCATCAGGTTTACATGTCAACATCATCTGCCTACACGCCCAAGGGGTGGAAACTTCAGCCATCACAAAGTCACAAGATACTCAGCATTTACGTCTGGAAAAACTACCACAAATTACAGGAAATGCAGCTGATGATTCTCTCTCTTTTTGTATTCAGTCAGAATACAAGACTGCAGAACAACTCTCACACAAAATTAAACTAACTCTCTGTTTAGAAGTGGTGCAAGTTATGTAAATGTTATTTATCAGCGAATTGAAATCTGATATGAGTGTGCGCTCATTATCCGAGGATCACAGGATATAGGATATTTCCTAAAGCATTGTTTTCCTTGACCTCATTACTTTTTCTAGCAAAGTCGGGGGGAGTGTTAAAGAAAGACAGACAATAACAGAGGTTCACTTCCACACAACAAAAGCAAATACAGAAAGAATAGTTGCAATGTTTGAGTGTAACAATAATACATTATGACCCGGTCTGTCTTAAAGTATGTGTTTTTGGTTGGTACTGTTGCCATGGCGACAAGGAAGTAAGGGACCAACCGTCAGGTCAGTTCAGATGCACACGGGCGTTGGTGAATAATCTACTTCCATCTAATTTGGATTCTCTGTGCATCGCTATGAATGATTTACACAGCCAAACCTGTGTAATAGTCATGCATAACGTGATATTTGCAGTGTGGAAGATACAGAGGTGTTGTAATATCTGTCTTATCTTATTGGTAAATGTCCACAAATGTTTCAGGCTAGTCTCTTCATCTTCATTCTTAGCATCAAGAAGCAACCCACTGACAAATGGAAACAGCAAACACACAAACGAGAACACTCACCAAAAGAGAATCATTGCTTCAGCATGCCCAAATCTTCTGAATTTAGACCCATCACCAAAACACTTTTTCCTTCGCCATTTTTAAAAAATATCTGTTTCTTCTCAATCTAAAATCAATTTGCCAAACGTTCCATATCTTCAACCATTTAAAGGCTATGAAGTTATAAAGCCATTATAAAGACATTAGCATCCTGACATTAGTTTAAAGACCTTCAAGTAAATCTGCCAGAGAATTAAGTAAGCAGTGATCACATTCAGCAACTCTTTCTAAGCTTTGCTTTACATCATTCAACTACACTCAAGTACTCTGAACTCCATCCTCCACTCCACCCTCTCCTGTATTTCACCATCTGTAGATGGTCAGTCCTTTTGTTTCTCAGCTCTTTTTTCTGATGCATTTCAGAAAAGCTCCACATTACACAGTAGATGAGGAGTCCATTCAGCTGATGAAGACTTGCCTAATGTCCAACAGAAAGTGCTGCAGCAGCAAACACACTTGGTGTCCTTACCTCTGAATCTACCAGAAGTGCTATTTCTGTGATTATCAGAGGGCCAGCCAGCCCGAAATACAAACATTCATAAAACCCAAACACTGGTTAATGCTAAAGCTGAGTGATCACAGCCAAACAGAACAGTTTCCAAACCCTCAGCCTCACCCACAACTTACTTGATGGAGCTTTCCTGGGAGCCTCCAGTCGTCTCTGTCCTGGAGTGGTTTGTGCAGTACGCTGTGATTTATGCTGAGCTTTCACTTTAGCTGGTGAGGGTCTGGGGTCTGGCGAAACATCCTTTAGTATGGCCTCTCTGTATTCTCGCTCCTGCACACACACAGTCCCAGTTTAGTAAACTAGAACAAACGACTCTACGCTCACAACTAAACAGAAGGATTCACAGAGATTAATATAACTGCTTCTTTAACATTTTGACATATTGCTTTAAAAGAGCGGTCTCCAACCTTTTTTGCGCCACGGACCGGTTTATGCCCGACAATATTTTCACGGACCGGCCTTTAAGGTGTCACGGATAAATACAACAAAATAAAACTAGTACCGGTACCGAAAAAAGAAGATTTATTCATAACACATGTGAAAAGACCAAGGAAAACAGAGTCAACGATAAAAACGATAACAAAATAACGCTGAAAACCAATAAAAACCCTGAAAACTATACATTTCACACACGAGCCTCAACTCTCGCGGCCCGGTACCAAACGACTCACGGACCGGTACCAGTCCGAGGCCCGGGGGTTGGGGACCGCTGCTTTAAAAGGGAAATCTTGTTGTTTATGTTTATAAAAGTCTTAAGTAAAATACGCCTAAAATTAAGGGGAGTTTTTATTTTTCTAGTAATTTTTTTTCATTTACTTATTTGGAAATTTTCTTTGAATGCATCCCAAAACATTTACTGTACCATAGTTCACTGATTTTTGTTTAAATAGATTCAACTTTGTATTCTCTGTGAACCAATATGCTTTCCCTCCGCATACATTAGAGATTTTTTTTTCTACTTATGTTATCTCAAAGGTCTACCTATTTTTTAGAATATACCATCTTTTTTTTCTTCTTTTTTTTTTGGACCCAGGGTAGGTTTTACTTTTTTAATAATTAAATAATCTTTAACAGAAAACCGTAGATTTATAACTTACAGCTTCCTGAGCTTTGATGCGAGCCTTATCTAACTCTTTACGTTCTTTTTCTTCATATCTTTTTAGCTCTTCCTCGTACGCTTCATTCTCCAGATACTGAAAAAGAGAAATAATCTTTTTATTTTCAAAGCATATGAAAGTAATCAAGCAACTTCACCATTTCTGGTTGTATATTTTCTTTGCTTAAAATATTGCTCACATTTGCGTATGGCATCTTTAAATTTGCACAGTACATTTGCCAAATATGACCTTTTTTTCAGTTGCAAAAACGTTCATGACTAAACTTGATCATTATTGTCCTTTAACTACACTTAAAAGTCAGTTTAGCATCTAATTGATTATCTTGTAATATTTAGTGCACTAGTACTGTACCTTGTCATGTTTTCTGTGAGATGGTCTGTGGTGTAGCTCTCCTCGGCTTGCTCGATCAGACGCTGTGAGGTTGGACTGTCTCCCATCATCCAAGCTAAGAGCCTCTGCCATCACATCCTCCAGCTGTCCCTGCAGGGAACGACGGACTCGTGGAGGGGAAGGGGATAAGGAGCGTGCTCGGTGGGTAGACTCAAAATCAGGTGCTCCTGAAACAGTTAAATGTGTATTTCACCAATTTCATTAATTTGCATGAGATCCAGAATGGTTAAGATAGTATTTTCTAAGAACAATATAAAGACCTACAACAAGATTTTTAAAATCAACTGGAAATCCTTTTTTCACCAACCAGGCAATGTGATGTGGTAAAAATTAATAATAAAAGTTGTGGCATTTGTTAGTAGTTTACTGTCAAAATTGAAAAGAACAACAACAAAGTTTGTGCTCAAAAATGTGTGCACACCTGTGTCCTGTCTTGAAGTCCTGCGACGCTCCATGATGCTGTCGCTGTGGTGCGACTGCTTGTCCTCCTCTCTGACCTCGGTGGACTCTCCAGTTTCCCCCAGAACTCGTTTAAGCATCTACATTAATTACACAAGACTTAAAATATCGTAACCAGTACTCACTCGAGAACAGTGACACAACTGAGTTGTGAACTCGCTGATCACTTCAGTCAACTAAATGCAAACATACCTGATCGAGTTCTTCTAGTCGATGGGAGAGGTTTTCAGATATCTCATGCAACTCTTGTTCTGCCTGCTTGTTCCTTTTTCGATTATAAGACAGAGGCTCTTCAAAATCCTCTTGTGCTGTCCTGCTACTGCTTGGCCAGGGCAATAATATACAGCATAAAGAAGATAGTTAGGAAATCAAAAGCATAACATTCACCACACTGCCTCCACATAACAATCTGAATCTGTGATAGATTCTGTTTTTTCCCCATAGCTTTCTTCTATTCGGTTTACCTCTCAGGGTGAGTTACAAAGTCTTCCTTGAGAGCAGTTCTTTCTCTACAGTCTATCCTTCTGTCCTTTAATCTTCGTATACAACTCAAATTCTCCTCATCTTCCTCTTCAGTGTCTGGTGGAGAAGGGGTGGCAGGTGTCGTCCCATCTTGCAGGGTGAGGAAAAGCACATCTGGTTGTGTTCGGAATAAAACCCTCCTGGGACCTCCGTTAGTCGGCTAAAAATATAGAAAGAAGAAAAGCGTCAATTTGACTTAAACTGTGTATCTGAGTATTACTGTACATGCTAATTAACCACCACATCTAGCACACAAGTTTACAATTTACCATTAGATGGTATATTAAAACTGTAAAAGTGAAGTCTTACTGCTTGCACTCTCACCTCCAGCGTCTCTCCCTCCACTTCTGTCTCAACTCTCTGCTGGCTGGTTGAAGATTTCTCACTTACAGCTGAAAATTAAACAAAACTATGTGATGCTTCACTTAATCTCCAATCATGTTTTCATCACTTTCATCACAATTCACTTGAAATTGTGTCCTTATCGACTGTGGTGTGCTTTGACTCACCAGGGGACTGGCAGTGGGTAGGAGACTGTAGTCCATTAGTTTCAGCCACTAGTTTTGAAGTCTGTGAAAAGAGGAGTGAAAAAATAAGGAGAAAGCGTAAAGAGTTTTAGGCAAAACTGAGCAGAAGTCATTCACATTCATTACAAAGACTTAGATTTAGCACTAAACATAATCTGCAGCACTCAAAACTCAACTCTACAAAATAATCAGAAACCTAAGAAGGCTTTTTAGAATCTAATATAAGGGCTGATAATCAAAGTACAAAAAAAACTACTCAGAAGAAAGATAAGGGAAAATTAACTTGGTGCTTGTTTCTGTGTACTTTGTGCTGTAGAAGGTCAGACTCACGTCAGACCTGTTAGCATAGATAGTTTTACAGATCACAACAGCATAAACATGGCACTTCCTGATTCCAGAGACTTCCTCATTAAGTGATGAACAGATGTAAACCGACTTGAAACATGCTGGAAAAATGCTAATCTTTTAGCAGATATTATCTTATAACCAAGTTCTGCTTGCAGACAACAGATACTCAAAACACAAATATATATATAAAGGTTCAGCAAGTGAATATTGAAGACGTTCAGAAAATGTGAACGTCAAAATGAAGTGCATTACTGGAGTAACTTATGTTGTCAGAGAAGTCAAGTCAGCATAAGCTCATCCTTCCTTTATTTGAATTGGAGTCACCAAAGTGGGAAGTGTGTGTATGATAGGAAAAGTGTAGAATATTAACACAACACACCAGTTGTAAAACTTTGCATGTCGTTTTAAACTGCAGTTCACAGCAGACAGAACACATAAAACACTTCAACCTTATCATACTATATTTAAAGGATACCTCTGTAGTGATGAGGCTGACTTCCTCCTCTGTGTGCTGTTCTTTGACACCAGCAGCTGTGGGGAGTTGATCGGGTAAGTGAGGGCCTACAATGGGAGTGTGGGGAGTGTTGGACTGGTTTGGTGGCTGCAGTGCAATGGCTGAGTATATCGGTTCAGTCTGTGGAGCTTCATCATTGTCCACAGGACCAGAGGTGGTTGCTGCATCTGAGGTTGGGGGAGGGACAGCCAGTCTTTGGATTAAAAGGTAGCTCACCTGGACTTTTAATAAAGCATTAAACTGTCTATGTCTTCTTATACATTTCCAAAATATCAAACACAAATTTTTTTGAAGAAACTGTGGAAAATTATAATTTTTTGTTATATGTACAAAGAAATAAAGTATTATCCCCAAAACAATCACTGTCATTGAGGCAAAGCAAGCCTTACCTTCTTTTTTATCTATGAATGTGCGCGCAGACACGCCCAGCCCGATGAGCTCGCTGGCTGACCCCACCTCCTCACCATTCCAGGAGTGGATGGACTGTTTACTGGACTGGACGGCAGACCTGAATAATGAGAGCATTCAGACTGTATCAGATTAATTACTGACAAGTTTTTCAACTTTAACAAGCCACCTCTGTAATCTTCACAGCACGTGCGTATCTCTCTTTCTCAGATGATTAGAGTGGGCAACCCATAAGGACAAATTTCTACTAAATTCCTTAAAAAACATGAATATTAAGAGTTCTGAAGAGAATGAATAAAGCAGTGGTCCAAGCAGCACCATAAAAAAACTCAAACATGTTTTTATGTCTTTCATCTATTATGACAGCCATTAACATTTTATTATTTACACTGCTGTTAAAAGGCTGCTGTGTCAACAGGGCGTAGAGCAGGATGTGCTCTAAAGCTGAATGATGGCGGTCTGAGTCATCAATATCAGACCTGTCTGTCAGTGGTGTTTTGGTTCATGGGAAGAAAACAAACAGTAATATTCTTCTACATTGTACTGAGACTTGTGTAAAGTCTATAAAACATGTCTGTGCTTACTCTGCACTCGATGACAAGGACGCCACCTCCAGCTTTGTCTCCTTCTGCTCTGTAGCATCACATCCAGGCGGATCATTGACATCACCGTGTGCATCCTCACTGAGACTGCCATTCTGCTCCTCTGAAAAACATGAATTTTGCAAATGACAGAGGTAGAAACAGAAAAGGCACTAATTTAAAAGAGAGCTAAAGTAGTGATAACAACATGTTTCATGGAAATTTAAAGAGAAACAAACTCATACCGAACAGAGTCAGAAACCCCCCCTCACCAAATGTCAAAGTGCTAACCTCAAAGAGTCACAGTTATAAATGTCTGTCAAACACTAAAAAAGACAGATTGTAATTTTACTACTTAACTACTCTACTCAAACAAAGAGAGGCAGGAGTGCAGCTTTTATGCCTCCTAACAAAAAGCATTTTATAATGTATAAAAACACTACAAAAGTCCTTTAGAAACACTAAGCTGTGCCACTATAGACATTTGAAATCATATAGTTTTAATTGCCTTTCAAAGTAAAAGCAAATGAGGAAAAGATGAGGGAAAAGCAACAATTTCATTTTCCTACCACTGTTCGGCGACCCGTCATTTATCTCCTCGTTCAGATATTCCAAGAGGCCATCAAAGATTTCCAAGAGGTTCTTAACCGACTCTTTATCCCCTCTGACAACATTTTCTCCTGAAAACAAACTCATACTCATTAAAGTCTTGTTTCTGCAACATCTGCCATGCAGTACAAATTGAATGACTTTCATGATGATCTCAACTTCATTTAAGTTAATGTTGCACAGATGTGAAACGGTGATTCATATTTGCGCTTCTCTGACATGCACATTCAAAATTTTAAACCTATATTATTAACTCCTTGTTTTTACAAAATAATTTTTTCTCTTACCTGTAATATGTGAGAGGCTGATTTGAAGGTAATCCAAGGACAGAGAATCAATCACACACTGGACATTGTGGACATCTTCCTCTTGACTACATGGCACTGCAATATAATCTAAACATATAAAAAACAAACAAGCATCTGATTAACCAAATGCTCAATGAATCAATTAATGCATACATGCTGAACTCCCCCCTTCATCTTACAAAACTAATCTCCCAACTAAAGTCATAGTTGGACTGTGCAATAATTTTATTTTAATTTGAATTACAACTTTTGCTTCCACATATAATGAAAGTTAAACAATTATTGTTCTGGATTATATGTTTTGCAATAATTCACTCATTTCCCTTTTAGCACATCTTGTCTTTTACTTTTGTCCTTCCATGAAAGTTCAGTTAACTCCCTGTGGCAAGTGCAGTCCAGTTTTTTTTATTTGTTTGAATTGATTTGTTTTTAAATTTTTATTTATCCAGGTTTTTCTCAAATACTGTGAGTACTTTTGTTAAACGATTGTAATGTCAGTATTGTTTAAAAGATTGTAAATTTGATTAATGCCATAGTACTGTTAACTCTGGAACTGGAATTTCTCTTAAGACTGTAGCCCCCCTACTTGATTACATGATTACCTGCAACAGTAATGCCCCCCATGCTCCGCCAACCACTAGCACTTTAAATAGCCTCTGTAGAAACTATCTACACCCTCACTTATCTTAACTGCACTACTGTATAGCTCTGTGTAAATAATCATTCTGTACATTCGATAATCTTTAATCCTACAACTGTTTACAACTTGCATAGTTCCCATTTCTGTATAGCTGTATATCTCAGATTCTGTAAAGTTATTTATTTCATATTCTGTATAGTCTTTCATATTTATATCCTGTTTATAGCCTGTACATAGCTTGTACTCACTACAGCCTGTACATACTTATAGTTATAGAATATTCACAACATACTTCATACCGTGTACATTATAACATACCATAATAGACCCATTTCTGTAATATACTCACATATCTATATTATTGCTAATATATATTGTAATATATCTATATCACTAAAGCACTTCTGGATGGATGCAAACTGCATTTCGTTGCCCTGTACCTGTGCAATGACAATAAAGTTGAATCCTATCCTGTCCTATCATCTATAGACATTAGACATGTCAAAATCTTAAGATACTGAGTTACAAAGGTATGAACAGAGACATTTTGACATTTTTATACTTTTGCTTAAAAAAAATGTACAAGCAGACATCTGCCAGATCTGTAACTTCCTCTTACCTGGAACTTTCTCCCCCAGGATGTTCTCATACAGGGCAATGAAAACATCTGCATTACAGTCCGTAAGTTTCTTCAGCCTCAGGTTTACGTGACATTTGCTGAGAAGATCATTTGCCACATCAACCCAATCTGTAGTGAAAAAAGGGAAGTCACGTTCATTCATATAACAGCAACTCGAGAACTTATTTCTCTGACGTAATCATGGAGTATAAAAGAAATTACAAAAGCAGAGCCCTTGTCATCACTTCGAGTGGAAAACTCGCTTTAATTAAAAAATACATCGAGGTTATCGAGCATGAAGAGTTTAATTAACTTTTGTATAACTCATTTTAATGACATTAAGTGGTTCTTCTATCACAACGCCTTTTAAGTTTGCCTCAATCGTGACCGCCCCCGGCAAACTTAAGTCTGAGAGCGGGGCGGGGGTAGTCTTTACCTACTATCTACACTAGCCGCCGGCTAAAACTGTTGACTTGATGGGAACAAATTATAAATAACATCAGTAGTCGTGTTTTGTCCTGAAATCAAAAAACTATCTAAATTTGTCTGCCATCTGTTTCGTTATATTTTATGTTTTTTACGCAACTTCACCGGCTAAGACAACTCAAAAGTAGCTAGCTAAGACTGCTAATGTTTGCTAACACGAACGTGAACATTTTAAGAAAACAACATAAGCAGAGCCCACGTTTTCATCTCTGGTTCTCTCTATAATATATGGATAAATCGCTTATATCAGCCAGGCTTACTGACAAGTGAGAAGTCGCAACTTTAACCGTGTGCTAACGTTAGCTCTAAGTCAGCGTTACGTGTCATTAGCTTTCCTCGGAGTTGGAGGGTCTTCTGCCTTACCTCTCTCTCCCTCCTGGGTTCCCATGAAACAGCTGTCTGCAGCAGGCAGATGGAGCTGACAAAAATCTACTAGCTGTAAAAGAGAGTCCTGTAAACGCCTGGACCGAGCGCTACAATCCGTTTTGTTGTGGTTTTCGGTAACTGGGAGAAGGAACCATCGTTTGAAAGTGAAAAGTCTTCTGATTGGACATTAGCTCGTTCTTTGTTTCCGGAAGTGCCTTTCGATTGGTACGTACCGCCCCCTACTGGTACCAATACTCCAACCTCCATAGACAATGACAACAACAGTACCACGAGGGGTAGGATTACAAGTAAGTACATCAGAAGGACTGAGGTGTCCTTCTGATATCGTTCTCGTCCTTCTGTAGTGGATATCTTGGACAAAAGATGCTGAACATATAGCAAGCAGAAAGGAGGAAAAGTGGAAGACCACTAAAAAAGTAAATAGTAATAGTAATAGTAAGCACTAACGCAAGTATCATTCACCCAATCACAAAGTAGTCACAATCGCACTCCTGCATTCATGTGGATATTACTTTGACACGTACCACCCACCAAAACATTGTTGCAGAAGAAACACACTCCCCACAGCATTGGCTGTTCCTTACGTCAGAGGGAGGATGAAGCTCTCTACACAACCTGCCCAGGAGAAACTCAAGTAACAGAGTGAACACTGAACTGCAATGCTGCTGCTCACATAACCTTAAAAATCTGTTGTCCCTGTCTAGTGTTATACACCACAGGATGCAGATATTGACACAGATAAACAGGTTAGAGCTGCTTAGACAGCACGAAGGCTTTAAATGTAGGGACTATGGCTGATAAAGAAACAGGTATGATGGAGATATGATGGAAGTAGTTATACTGTTGTGTTTAGGAAACCAGGTTGAAGGAAAGGAAAGGCAGGGGCATTGGAGGTGAATTCAAGCTGTCCTGCTGTGGTGTAGATAGGACTGGGCTATTTAAAGATTGTTTTGGAGGTGAAGAGAGAGTAAACAGGACAAAGGATATTGAATATGGAGCTACCAGGCAGAAGAAAAGAGGAAGAGAAGATTCATCAATATAGGAGGACATGTAGAGAGGTGGTGTGACCGAAGAGGATACTGGGGATAGATAGCTGATCCTCTGTTGTGACCCATACAGGGAGCACAAGAAAGAAGAATTTAAAATGAACAACATAAGAAAACATTATTAAGAAAGAAATAAAGGTGAAGGATTAACTAAACAAAAGCATTGAATTAAAGCCCAACACTGAGCTTTGGCACAACTTTGTAAGATGAAATAATGGTGTCATGTTAGTGCCTTAACATAACACTTTACATTCTGCTTTAAATAACTAAAGACTGAACCACCAAAAGGTAAATACCGCACAGTTGAACTGAGCCTTGTGGGATGGGACACTGAAGAAGATAAAAAGAAAGAAGTTCTCACTTCTAATTTCATGTCAGTTACATTTCATTCGGATGTGAGAGGTGTACTGGGTGTGAAGTTTTTTCTTTTCTTTTTTTAAATCTTAAGAATAAACAGCAGATGTGTTGACTAAAGATCATTTAGGAACTTGCGCATGATATCTAAATAAGAACGCTACAGAGCTGTCATAGATATCGCTCCTTAATGCGTGCTTCATCAGGTTTTTATCATTGCAGCATCTGAACAGGAACAGGATGAGTATCATCTGTACATCTGTCCTGTTTTGAAAGTGTACATCTCACATGCAAAAATATGTTGCAATACTTCTCTTTTTCCGGTGTGAGTGATACATAGTTAATATGATCAATAGAGGCTTTTTAGCATGATTTTATCCATCTGGCTGTAACCAGATGGCCACCATTACAACAAGTCAGTGAAATTTTGTCCATCCTAGATATTCCAGGATTAACTGCTCTGATTAACTACTCCAGTTTGCATGTCAAAGTGTCCTTGAGCAAGATATGGAACATGCTTTCATCACAGTTTTCATGTGTGTTAAATAGAAACTGGTTCGACAGAAAAAGAGCTGTATGAATGTGTGTGTGTGTGAACAAAAAGCCTTGACTGCTCAAGTAGGATAGATACAAAGTTACAAAGTGGCTGCTGACGCGCATACTTTGTAAAAGTCACCAATGCTCTTGTATATGTTGTTATTCTTGGCTTTTTCTTTTGCATCAGAAATGAGAAACATTAATATAAGGAAGTTCACTTTAATGCACAGTTTTCCTTCACACACTCAAATTAAGTTAAGCTACATGCAGATAGAGAGAAAAATATGTTTCAATATCTTAATGCTCACAAATCAAGGATGTTTGTTTTTGTACAGAGACTTTTGTCTTGTTGTATTTACAGTAATATGATCTCAGGGCTTAGCGTTGTTATGTAAAAGATGGCTTAGTAGCATTTATAGCTTCTGTTATGGAACAGAAACAAAGAAGTGTTCTTTAATAGCCTACAACAGCATACCCTGATTAAACAAAATGTTAAAACCAGAAAACTGAGTTTATTCAAACAACAAAGTGAGAACTTCGGAACTTTAAATGTAATATAAAAGAAAATCTCATCTATTATATTGGTATTCTCTCAACATTTGAATTATTTTAAAAATTGCATCAGCTAGTGGAACTCTATGTATGTGTTAGTAAGTATACAATAATAACAGGAACTTAAGGTTTAACAGCAATTTATAAATAGGGTTTCATCTACATGCTCTGCAGACTTCCCTTTAGAGGTCTCCCTAAGGAATTTAAAAGCAGATATAAAAGACTCACAAATTATCAATTCAAAGGATTTTCCACAACCTAGCAAGCCAGCAGTCGAGACAAACATGTTAACATCTGTATGTGATGGAACAATTTTCCTGCTACTGATCACTGTTCCACCTTTTTTTCACAGATCCAAAAGTTTTCATCTCTGCAGTTTGCGTCATTCCAGCAGTTTTCTTCGTCATTGGCTGCCATCACGCCACAGTCTTCGTCTCCAAGGCTGTTGGGCTCCCCGGTTCGCCAGTATCTGAAACTAAAGAAAGTTGCCTTTCAGCCAAGTTGCTGAAATGAAGATTTGCATTTCAGCAACTTATAAACAAAGGAGAAAGTCTTCAAATTAGCTCTGACTTTAAGTCCTACACACACGGTATCCTAACCCTAATCCTAATCCTAAAGCACATTGATGCACCTGCTGTTGTGATTTGGTGGTATATAAATAAAATTGAATTAAATTGAATAAAGTAATAAGCAGATAGTGATAAAAACAAAGTGTGTGCGTATTACAAAACCCAAGTTACACAAAATGAGATACCACTGCACATTAAGAGATATTTAGTCACAGATATCCACCCACTGAATAGTGAGTACTTATCCTATAGCTTACAGAGGTGTAAAAAAGTGTTTACCCCCTGCCTGGTTTCCTGTTTTGCATTTTTGTCCAACCTACATGTTACACCTGAGAAACAAAGTCACTGACAGCTATCTGTCTGGAAAGGTTTACAAAGGCTTTGAGACTCTTGCAAACCACAGTGAGAGCCATTATCCACAAACAGGGATGAAATTACTTTTTCACACAGGGCTGTGTAGGTTTGGCATTCTTCCCCCCTTAATAAACACCCTCATTTAGAAACTGTATTCTGTGTTTACTTGTGTTATCATTGTCTAAAATTTAAATTTGTTTGATGATCTAAAACATTTTAGTGTGACATCTTATATAGATCAAGGCGAGAGTAACCCAAACTTAAAGTTTTCATTAAGATAACTGTCACATCGATGTAATTCTATATGAAGCAATGCCCAAACATAACTCAGTTTAAAAACAAATATAAAAGAGATTATGTGGACAAAGCACACAGCTTTAGTGGCGTGTTAATGACGGGGTGTTTGGCAAATGTAAAAATGTTTTGGTTTTTGAACTTTAATTCTTTTATGTGAGTATTTTATATGAGTGTAGACTTGCAGTTAAACGTGTATATTATGGGATAATATGCCAAACTGTGAATTCTGATTTGCAAATTATGGAATTTGAAATAAGGAGGTGGGAACAAATAAATACAAACTTCATCCTACTTCTTTTTGAGCATAAACATTGTGTGGATATTGAAATATTCATGACAACTTTACGTCTTCGTTTTTTATGTCTACAAAGTTTTTATGTGTTTTTTTTATAGTTGTTATTTTAGTTATATTTACATGTGAAACTAAAATATATTCTGTTCTGTTCTATTCTATTCTAATAGAAGAATATTTTGATATCATACCAATTTTGAACTATAATACATTTACTTCAAGTATATTTACACAACACACAGTGAGGATGAATAAAGTGCTGCTGCTGATGGATGGAGGATTTTATTATGAGTGATTACTACTGCTTTGTGGAGTTTTATTGAGATTAGGATTGATTTATAAATTATCAGTATTTATTATTAAAAATTAAAAATGTATGGACCTGCTGTTCAGCAAACTCCCGTCCACCCACTTCCACGTCCCCTCTTCCTCTGTGTCACTCAGTCCGATCCACGTGTTACGCCTGAACAGCCTTATGAAGTTCTTGTTCCCAGTAAAAGAATCAAGAAAATAAATCTTAGTAATCTTGCAGTTTTTAAAATTTTGTTTCAACTCTTGCAGATTTCAGAATTACAGTCTGTACCTGTTCCTCTGTGCTGCTGATAATCACCAGGTCTGCACCTCTTTGCAAACAGTCCTCTCTGCTGTCACTCCAGGACTTTTTAATATGAGAAATGTAATAAAAATCACCCCTGAAGTATACCCATCCTTGTTCTGTATTGAGATCTGTTCAAAATGTAAACATAAAAAGATAAAAGAAAACGGTTTCATCTACTTCACTAATGATAATACTATTAGTAAAATGGGCTAATATTAAAGATTTGACTCTTAATTTCCAGCATCATACTTGCCGAAAATATTCAGCTTCCTCCTCAGTGACTCTTCTTCTTTAGTCTCATTTTTAGTGGCCTGGTCTGATGTGAAATAAAACATTATGTTAAAGGATGCATTTAGATATATTTACTTTATTCAGTTATTCCACAGATGGATGGAGGCCAAGGCAGTTTGCAGTGAAGAAATTATACAGTGATATGATAGTATGTGTTAGAGGGCCACGTTTCTTTATTAAAGGAGTGGACAGACAGCTGTAAGTGTTTTGTAATTATTTTATAAATTATTCCAGTCTTATATAATAATATGAGGTTTTGGCCTCATTAAGTAAACTGCTGACAAAGTAATTAGACTGTGATGTTATAATAGAGTGCTGTAAAAATAAACTTGAATTAAGTGGAGTTAGTTGCAGTTTTTCCGATGGTAATGGTAATTATTTCTAACTTCTGTTCGTACACTATTCAAATGATGAATTTTACATTACAGATAAAATGTAAGTGAACTCACGAAGAGCCAGTCGCAGGGAAATGCTGAGAATAACTTGAAGAATAAACAGAAGTCCAAAGCTCAGAACAACTAGTTTGCAGAGTTTTCTTTCTGTGTGCAGAAATCAAATAGACAAACACAAAATCATCTTTATTAAACAGCAAAAAGACTCAAATGTCTAAAAAGTATTTTCATATTACTGCCAGCAGATGAAAAGAAACTCCACACAGTTGGTTGGATCTGTTTGTTTTTGAACAAAACCCTTCACCTGTTTCTGATACTGCCCACGATGGTGGACGATGGTGGAGCGCGTACTTACACCGAGCTGAAATGAAACAAATAAACAATCTTTAAGATACTTACTTCTTGCTGATGTATCAGGTACATTTTCATAGTCCATCTCAGGCTGTTCTTTATTTTATCAGGATAAAATAAAGGAATGTACTCATATAATGATATTTTGAACTCATCCACAAACTGATTTCTCTTTTTCCTGTTTCCCTTTTTTAACACTGAAAAAACAACCTCCTGTTCCTCATAATACTGACCCTTTTGCTACATATTTGCCCCTGCTTACTTACCACCACAGAAACCAATGAACCCTCTGATTCAGTAACTATTAGATCTGCTTTTCGCAATAACATAAAGTAGTACATCTCTGTAGGACTTTATCAGTCTTTCACATCATTGTGGAGGATCTTTGGCCCACTTTTCTTTACACTGTGGCTTCAGTTCCTTAAGGTTTGTGGGCATTAATTTCAGCACAGCTCTGTAAAGTTTCTACCACAGCATTTTTTTCCGGTTGAGGTCTAGACCTTGAGTGGGGTGTTGCAACACCATAATTTTTCTTTTTCAGCAATTCTGTTGCAGATTTTCTGCTGAGCTCTGCATCCATGTCCTTTACATGACCCAGCTTTAGAATAGAATGCCTTTTATTGCCACTATACACATGTACAATAAGATACAGGGCATCTCATACTCAATGCAGACATGTGGGAAAAGGTGGGTGACTATTTACATGTGAACAGTATTCAAAAATAAATAAATAAAATGTACAATTATACAAATTGGGGGGGAAAATAAATAAAGACATAACCTTATACATTTACAGTGTGGGACATTGCATGTAAATTAAGTATTGCACAGTGGTGATGGTAGATGTGTATTCTGTGTATAGAGGAAAGTCCTTGGATTGGGGGGTGAAACTGTGTTGTCAGTGCATGTGTGAGTTCAGGGTGGTTATGGCGTTTGGGAAGAAACTATTTTTGCATCTGTCCGTCTTTGTGC
>NW_005187469.1:1754759-1756118 GCF_000239375.1 Pundamilia nyererei | reverse complement strand
TGGAGAAACCGGAAGGTGTGGACCCTCTCCACACAGTCACCGTTGATGAATAGGGGGCTATGTCAGTGCTGTGCCTCTTGAAGTTGACAATGTTCTCTTTGGTTTTCTTGGTGTTCAGTGCCAGGTTGTTCTCTGAACACCATGCTGCTAACTTTAAGACTTCCTCTCTGTCTCCCTTTTTCTCTCCCCTTGACATGAGTTCGACTACCGAGGTGTCATCAGCCAACTTGATGATGAGGTTGTTGTTGTTGTGGGCCAAACTGCAGTCGTAGGTGTAGAGGCAATACAGGAGGGGGCTCAGCACACTGTCCTATGGGGAGCCGGTCCTCAGCCTGTGAGTGGAGACTATAGTCTATAGTCTATAAGGTGTACAGACCTGCATAGAGTTCATATTCATATATAAGATATGACATACACATACAAGCATCCAATCACACTTCCATAGAAAGGTTGCTGAGTTCCACAATGATCCAGGATTATTAAAACAAAAGGAAAATGTTTAAACAACATAGCCACCTCTAAAAAAATTTTCGGCATATTTAATTTTTATAAACAAATTGCCAATAAATCTGATCAAATGGAATGACAATTTTGTGCTATACAATATAAAGTTCTTTATAAGAAAACTGAAATCCAGTCCTTTTCATGTGATATACAGTTTATTAGTAAAATGGCTGATTCAGAACGGCTTTGCCAAATTTAACTGAGGTGACAGTGCTAACCACAGCAAGAAGTTTACTTAATGAGTAACACATCAAAGTACTCTGCCTGCCACATTGTTGTCTTGGCAACAAAATATAGTTACAATTGTTATTATTTAGTAGGTAGTAGTACGCTAATACTGTCTTACAGAGAAATAAAGTTCAGTTGGATATTTGCTGACTGTTACTTTTACATAGTCAGAAGTTTTCTTTTTACACACTTGAGCAGTTTTCACTGTTGCAGTAATTTATTAATACACAGCAAAGTCCCTGATTTGTCCTTCTTTGTAAAAGAAATTTCACAGTGCTGCTAACTCTTGTTGGTTGCTGTGAAGGGAGATGTTCACAAAAACAGGAAACATGTGGCAAAGCAACATATTTCCTGTTATTAGTTGTGCATTAATAAAGGTTTAAGTCCATGTGTGTTTGAACTTGCATGCATAATGATAAGCCGTTTTCCCTGTGGCTTAAAATACTAGTGTGACAGCCAATTACAGATCCACAATCTTTTCACAGATCCATAAGTTTTTTCCATTTGTTTTCATCTTTAACGATCTTCATTTCTCCAAAGTCTTCATCTTGGCCATTGTAGCTGTTGAGCTCTCCATTGTGCCATCTGAAACTAAAGAATCAGCTTTTAACAAGAAATCAGAGATGC
>NW_005187469.1:1750475-1754598 GCF_000239375.1 Pundamilia nyererei | reverse complement strand
ACTGAAGGTTGAGTAATGACTTACTATGATAAAAATTTATTTATTGATTTGTGAATGCATTTCAGCTACACTCATCTTTAAACTGTTTATACAACATGACCAACATTACTTCTGCAAAATGCAACTACTTTGTGGAACAGTTTTATGACTGGTCATGATTGGTCAATATTGACACATTATTAGTGATTATAACTTTAAATTATAAAGAGAATTTATAAACCTTCTGTTCAGTAAAGTCCCGTTCACCCACTTCCAGGTCCCCTCTTCTTCTGAGTCAGTCAGTCTGATCCATGTGAACTCTCTGAATTGTTTAATGAAGTTCTCTTAGTGACAGGGGAAAAATATGAGAAAAGCACCACCAAGGCTAGAGACGGAGCAATACTGAAAGAACAAAGTAGCACAGAGGGAGAACTAGAGCCAACTGTCAGAGCTGCAGAAAGGTGCAACAAAGAAGGTGCCTGAGAAGTACAGCAAGCTGTCCATACCTGAGGCCTTGAAAACTGCCAAGCAATGGCTCACAGCCTTTGCCAGCCGCTTAAAGAGGTACACCAGAGAGATTGAAGGCAGGAGAATAATCCAGCTGTTCTCTACAGAATCAGCCAAGGTGTACTCTCAGTGGCAGGAGAACAAAATGAGAACAGCACTACCAAGGCTGGAGATGGAGCAATACTGGAAGAGCATATGGGAGAAGGACACAACCCATAATAGCAATGCTCAGTGGCTATTGGAGGGCTGAGGGCAGACCACAGCAACCTCTCTGAACAGGGTCCAGTAACCATCACAATGGCAGACATTCAAGGGTCTCCAATATGAAGAGTTGGACAGCACCAGGCTATGACATGGTTCACACCTCCACGAGCGTCTGGCAGCACAAATGAACCAGCTACTAGTTGACGAGAGACACCCGGAATGGCTAACCGAAGGCTAGACAGTCCTGATCCTCAAGGACCCCCACAAGGGGCCGGCCCCATCCAACTACCGAACAATAACCTGCCTCGGTACCACATGGAAGCTCCTGTCAGGCATCATAGCGGCTAAGATGGACAGACATATGGTTCAATACATGAGTGGGGCACAGAAAGGGATTGGCAAGAATACCAGAGGTGCAAAACACCAGCTACTGGTAGAACAAGCAATCAGGTGATACTGCAAGACCAAGCTGACCAACCTGTGCTCTGCCTGGATTTTCTACAAGAAGGCCTATGACTCAATGCCCCACACCTGGATCCTGGAATGCCTAGATCTGTACAAGATCAACAGGACCCTAAGAGCCTTCATCAGGAACTCAATGGGGATGTGGTGTACAACACTAGAGGCCAACTTCAAGCCCATAGCACAAGTCATCATCAAGTGCGGGATCTACCAAGGAGATGCTCTGTCTCCACTGCTGTTCTGCATTGGCCTGAACACCCTTAGTGAGATCACTGACAAGACTGGCTACGGATACCAACTATGGAAGGAAACAGTTGTCATCCACCTCCTGTACATGGATGACATCAAGCTGTTTGACAAGAGTAAATGAGACATCGATTCACTGATCCACACAACTAGGATATACAGCAATGACATCGGAATGTCATTCGGACTGGAGAAATGTAGTCGGATGATAACAAAGAGAGGGAAGGTAGTCAGAACTGAGGGGATCGAACTACCAGAAGGCAGTATTTCAGACATATAGGACAACTACAAGTACCTGGGGATCCCACAGGCAAATGGGAACCACAAAGAGGCTGCCAGGAAAACTGCAACCACCAAGTACCTGCAGAGAGTCAGGCAAGTCCTGAGGAGTCAGCTGAATGGTATGAACGAGATCCGGGGTATCAACACCTACGCCCTACCCGTGATCAGATACCCTGCCGGGATAATAAGCTGATAATAAGCGAGCTAAGATCCTGTGGGACCTCCAGAGACAGACGGACAAAATGGTGATGGCTAAATGGCTAACCAACTGGACATAGAGGTGGTGGACAAACAGAAGAAGATGGCCGTAGGGATAGATGGAGCGTTTCCGAATGATAGTAACATTAGGAAGAAGGAACACGAGAAGCTCGAGAAATACCAAGGGCTCAGAGAAGAGCTCGAGAAGATGTGGAGGGTGAAGGTAACAGTGGTCCTAGTGGTAATCGGAGCACTAGGTGCAGTGACTCCCAAGCTAAGTGAGTGGGTCCAGCAGATCCCAGGAAAAAAAATCTCTGTCCAGAAGAGCGCACTCCTAGGAACAGCTAAGATACTGTGCAGGACCGTCAAGCTCCCAGGCCTGTGGTAGAAGACCTGAGCTTGAATGATAGACCGCCCGCAGGGGTGTGTGGGGAATTTTTTTGTGTGTGTGTGTGTTTGCATAGGAAATGTATAGGAAATGGACCCTCGGTTTCCTGTTAAATAGAGAACCGCTTGTATTTTGACATAGGTCAGAGCTACTACACACAACTTCAGAGACTCTCAAAAAGCACTGATCACCTCAGAGACTTAAATACCCAACTTAACCTGCAATACAAATAAAAATCATGTATGTGAACCAACGTGAACCAACCGGACCTACACCCTCAGGTAAAGAACACAAACATATCTATAGATATTACAATGTACATGTTGCTGAGGTTTTGTGCATAAACCAAACTAAAAATAGAACAGAGAATTTCATACAAATTGCCTCAAGAAAACAAAAGACCAATTTCAGGGAACGTAATCTGGAGTCTGGTTTACTGTAGAGTTACTGTGGTTTTGAAATCCTTTTTGGCTGTTAATTTTGATTTAGACATACATTTTTGTTTAATCCTGGTCTGCTCTCAGCTGATTTTCCAGAATGTGTGGGGTTTTTTTCAGTTTAGTTTTTATTGTTTAATAATGTTTTTATTAGTTTCAATGTTGGTTTACTTTTACGCCATTGCTGGCATTTGCCTGACTGGAAGGAGTTTAGAAGAGAAATAATAATGCAATGAAATACTTTGTGACTAACAGCATTTGTGTCACTGACAACAAAACAAATTATCAGATGTTGATGATGCATCATTCCAGCTGTTGTAAGAGTTGTAAGTATCTATCTGTCCACAGTTGTCTTTTTTCTCATCATTTAGCTCACCATTATTCCAGTAGCTGAAAAAGAGGTAATATTATAAGAGTTAAACTCAACAGTTCAGTCAGTATTTATACTTTCATTACCAAGATATTAATCAAATTAAGCTAGTTAATGTACATGACATAACAAGACTTTCTGAACAAGAGAGGAATTTAATTTTCCTTTCAACCTTGTTGTCATTCGAATCTCATATACCACTGTCATTTCCTGCTCGAAAAAGACATGACCAAAATGAACGGAGTATTTCTCTATAATTACAAACCCCGTCTAAACAATCTTGGTATCAAAATAAAGCTAACACTTCTGAGATTTCATTGGATAAATATTACAGCAGATGTTACTGTGTCAAAGTTACTGAGGCTGGAACACAGAAAAAGTAGATTTTTTTCCTCGCCTAATTTTTTAAAACCAACCAACCAGAAATTGCAAGGCCGAACCCCACGTGGACACAGGGTGTGATCTACTCACGTGTCTGTAACTGGGCCTAAATTGGCAATTGTTGGCAGAAGTGGCTCTGATGCACAGGGCCATGCAGAGACGTCTGAAGGTGCAAAAGTAGCCTATGTTTTACGTGATGGGGTGCAATGTTGCAGTTAAGGGGTTACTGCTGCTCCTGCTGCTAATAGTGCCGGAGGGCACTGATAGTGTGTTGATCTGAGACTGTAGACATTAAAAAGTCTATAGGCGAGATAGTAGCTGATTAAACAAGTGTTATGTGTCAAGGCTACCGCTGTGTGTAGGCAGGATGTGGACTCAAATGCAGGATTGAGAAACAGGAAGTTATCTGAAAGCACAGCTTTATTTGCTGGAACATCCTTTGTCAGAAGTAAACTTTACCAAAACAAACCAAGAATCTCAAACTGCAACTAACTAAACTTAGGAAACTAAATCTAGGAAGCATAGACTAGGAGAGCAGGACTGGGAAGTAGAACTTCTCCTGAACACGGAGCATGAGACACAGCATGGAGAAGGTGTAGACGGAGAGTTGGGAGTTCGCCTTGTAATCAGAGGGTTGCCGGTTCGAGCCCTGGCTCGTGTCCTTGGGCA
>NW_005187469.1:1748409-1749640 GCF_000239375.1 Pundamilia nyererei | reverse complement strand
CATAAGGAGAGACGAGGGCTCACAAATACACAGAGGGGCACACAGGGGGTAAAAGCCACGAAGGGAAAACACTTAGGGAACAACACAACAGGGCAACTCAGGAAACATGGCCTAAATAGGGAACAAAATACAAACATACAAGAAAACTAAGAATACTGGGCCAACATGGCCCAGGACCATGACACTCAGAGACAGAGGGGACATGGAAATGGGTGGATGGGACTCGAATGAACACAAGGTTGAAATAAAAATAAAATTCCTCTCCTGTCCATAAAGTCTTCTTATGTCATTAATGTTTATGTTGATTCATGGTTTTCTTCAGTTTTTGTTCTTCGGCAGAATATTTTTAAGGTGGTTATCTGCTATAGAAAGCCAGGCCAGGAAAATCTCCTTCATGTTTTTCTGTGTTTTATGCTCAGTTACTTTGACACAAAGGCATCTGCTGTGGTGCTTACACCTTTGATAAAGTCTCAAGTGTCAGCTGTCTTTTTATAGATATGTATTGACAAATGATCAGAATTATAATATTTCTGACTGTCTGAGGCAAAATCACCCGAATCGAATCAGGACCTTGTGAATCGGAATCGAATCACTTCTAGAAATCAGTGGCGATACCCAGCCCTATGAATAGTCATAAGACGACTACCAGTGGATCTAAGCATCTGCCTTGGAGAGCAGGATTGAAGAAACTCAGTGGTATAGGTGGGAGCCACATAACCTTTAGGATTTGAAGGCTGTTTGTTTCAGTGTGCTGAAGAAGACTGTATGAATTTGTGAAGAGTGGACCCAAAATGTGACACAAAGGAACGTGGAACCCAAACTTGAGTATTAACAAAAAGGGAGTTGTTTAAATGTGGCTGATGAAGAAATAAAAAGTAATAAATAAGGCAAACAAAGATGAGAACAAACAAAACTTAAACTGGAGAAACTATAGATAAACATAACAAAACAAAAACATGAATCTTGGTGTGGATACAAAGATAGCTGGAACATGGTATGGCTTTGTCCAAACTACATGATGTGCTGAGTTTGCTTCAAAACAAGGACCCGGGCGCAGCCCTCATTGTAGCAGGAGACTTTAATAAAGCGAACCTCGGACAAGTCATGCTGAACTTTTACCAGCATGTCTCGTGTCCGACGAGGGGGGATCGAATTTTGGATCACTGCTACACGCCATACAAGCAGGGCTACAAAGCTGTCTCACACCCGGCTTTTGGGAAGTCTGACCACA
>NW_005187469.1:1741876-1747669 GCF_000239375.1 Pundamilia nyererei | reverse complement strand
TTTCAGTAGTGTGTGTGAGAGTGTTTCAGTAATAATGTCCCTCACGCACCTCATACTGTTTTCCTTCTCTAACCCTAACCGGTCGCAGCAGATGGCCGCCCATCCCTGAGCCTGGTTCTGTCGGAGGTTTCTTCCTGTTAAAAGGGAGTTTTTCCTTCCGACTGTCGCCAAAGTGCTTGTTGGGTTTTTCTCTGTATCTATTATTGTACAATCTACTGTACAATAGGCGACCGTTGTTGTGATTTTGCGCTATATATAAAAAATATATATACAGGGCTCTAGAGTGCGACCAAATTTTTCAATGGTGCGACTAAAAAAAATCTTATTTCGCACCGGTGCGACCAACTGTTCAAGTAACAAAAAATAAATAAATAAAAAATACTCTGCAACTCTGAAAGTTTCCGTGTGGTCAACAGCAGACACACATTGAGCCCCTGTTGTGGTCTAAACCAATCAGAGACAGTCAGAGGCGGGAGCTCTCTGAGTGGTCGTGGTCTAGATATTCATGTAGTCCGTGTGTACATTTGAAAGTGCAGGGCGGGCGGAGGGAAAGAGGTGAGTAGCTTGAATAAAGCGATATTGATAATTTAAATCCTGAATCGACTTTTAAATATAAATGTGTTTTGCCAGAAACGCCATAATCTCAGGTTAAAGCTCAGAAAACTTTTTCAACAACCACCAAACAGTAAATGAGAGCAGGTACATGGATTCCACACAAAGACGTAAACACACGCGGACCCAATGCATCAGAATCAGCTTTCTCTTTCTCGGCTTTCTCACCCGGCGGCACGTACATGGCCTTTGGGGCTGAAAGCCGACAGCTCACTGATTCTGATGCGTTGGGTCCGTGCTGTGTTTATGTGTTCTTTTACGCTAGATTCTGAGCTGCAGGTTTTGTCTCTCTCCAACCAAAATTCACTGAATCAGCAGCAAACTACTCTTCACATTTGATAAACATCGTCATGAATTCCCTCTTACTTTTGCTGTTTTGCCTCCACCACAATAAAAATCACCCTTCATGCACAGCTCTCTCTCTTGCTCTCTCTCTGTGTACTTCAAGAACAGTTTCCCATCTCAAATCTGTTTTCTGCATTATCCATTCGCTTATTATCCACCAGTCTACCGTTGTTTACAGCACTGTTGGCCGCTGTCTTTTTTTTTCTTTTTTTACTTAATGACCTCGGACAAGAAAGACTAATTTCTGCTGTTCAATACTGAAGACATTTAAACTTCTTAAAACTATGCAAAATTGCAGAATATCGCAGAATATTTTTAAGGTTATCTGCTATAAAAAGCCAGGCCAGGACAATCTCCTTCATGTGAAAAACGGGATGGACCTTCATAGCCGTTGGAAGCCGTAGACGATAACCGGGTTGTTTATTTACTCATGGCTGCAAAGTTTCTTCATCCAAGTATTAAAAACAATCTTTATATTTAAATGTATCTTTGTTTTTCCCATTAACACTGTAAGGAATTTTGAAGTCATTCAACAAATATGTAGGGCTCTTTCTTCCATTTGCATAATATCTATAAAATTAGAAACATCCTGTCTCAGAGTGACGCTGAAAAACTGGTTCATGCATTTACTTCTTCTATGTTTGACTACTGTAATTCATCATTATCAGGATGTCCTATAAACTTCCTGAAAAGTGTTTGATTTGATCCAAACTGCTGCAGCAAGAGTACTGACCGGGAATAGAAAGAGAGAGCATATTTATCATGTGTTGGCTTCCCTTCATTGGCTCCCTGTTAAATCCAGCATTTAGTGTTTCTTCTTTAGTCACTTTTCCAACCCACTATGTGTTTATACACTTCTCTGTATTTAATTATTAGTTATTATTAATCTCTGGCTCTCTTTCAGAGCAAGTATTTTGTCCTGTTTTTCTCCCCTCACCCCAACTGGTGGCGGCAGATGGTCGCCCCTCCCTGAGCCTGGTACTGTTGGAGGTTTTTTCCCATTAAAAGGGAATTTTTCCTTCCTACTGTTGCCAACAATACTACACTCAAAAGGATGTAACAATGGCAGTTTATTTGACTTATGATTACAGTTATCACTTTTTGAACACTTTTGTACAATTCAGTGTTTAAATAATGGTGCAAGTAATGGTCAAGTTGCAGATTTCAGCATCAGTGATGTT
This sequence comes from Pundamilia nyererei, assembly GCF_000239375.1. Lineage (NCBI taxonomy): Eukaryota > Metazoa > Chordata > Actinopteri > Cichliformes > Cichlidae > Pundamilia > Pundamilia nyererei. Next base: position 1,745,531 of record NW_005187469.1, on the reverse strand, counting down.
GAGATCTGAAACTTGACATGACAAACATACACCCTAAGACTATCTTTAGGATAAAGAACAACCAGTTCTAGAAGTGATGATGTGGCACAAACAGTACAGATGTCAACATCAGAGGTGTACTTATAAGTGACTTAGGAGTGAGCAATGAATATACCAGATGCCCTTTATCCATTCATTCTCCTTTTGTATGGACATTGCTTGTGGTGTAAACTGTCCAAAGTATTAATACTCTTTGCTGACGATACAAACATCTTCTGCTCTGGTGATGATGTGCAGAATTTATTGGAGGATACAACTAATGAAATAAGTAAAGTGAAGTTCTGGCTTGATAAAAACAAATTATCATTAAATTTGAATAAATCTAAACTTATGTCATTTGGAAATAGTAGTTTAAATACTAATGCTAAGATTCAAATAAATGGTGTTGATATTGAAAGAGTCAGTGAAAATAAATTTCTGGGGGTAATAATAGATGAAAAACTTAACTGGAGGCCTCACGTAAGATACATTCATTCCAAAGTATCACAAAGCATTGCAATACTAAACAAGGCAAAGCAGGTATTAGACAGAACATCACTTCATATTCTCTACTGTTCACTGATTTCACCATACATAAGCTATTGTGCAGAGGTCTGGGGCAACAACTATAAAACCACATTGCCTTCACTTTTTACTCTTCAAAAAAAGCAGTTCGAATCATCCACAGTGCAGGTTATAGGGAACATACAAACTCACTATTTTTGCAGTCTGAAATATTGAAAATTGTCGATCTAGTGAAATTCCAAACAGCACAAATTCTATTCAAAGCAAAAAATAAAGAACTGCCAGGTAATATTCAGAGTATGTTTTTTTGAAAGAAGTTATAATTTAAGGGGTTTTTTGTAACTTCAAAACAGGGAAGGTGCGTACTACAAGAAAAAGCTTTTGTGTTACTGTGCATGGAGTGAAACTGTGGAACAGTTTGAATATGGAATTAAAGCAATGTCCAAACATAAAACAGTTCAAAAAGAGATATAAAAATGTGATATTCTCGAACTATAAAGACAAGGGAAATATTGAAATTAAGTGAATATCTCTATTTAAAAAAATTCATGATGTGATATTATAGTATATATTATATCAGAAATCTGTACCTGTATACCTGTATATTGTTTGCATGTTTGAAATAAATTAACAAACAAACAAACAAACAATAAAGGCTTATATCCATACTAAGAATATGCTCGCTTGTACTTATTTACATTTAGAATCACCAACCTAATTAACGTAACCACATGCATGCCTTCTGGCTGTGAGAATTCTGAGTACCTGTACATGATTACCTGTTGTAATGCTATGTGTGCTGTTTTCATAATTCTGTAGATCATTAAACATAAACAGATGTTGCATGTAAAATGGCAATGGGTTTTTTAATAAGAAAAAGCGATTCCAGGCCTTTTAATGAAGTATATGTGGTAATAACAAAATGGCACTGAATACAAGCAGTCAGACAACCTCACATCATTCTTTCTACAAATAATTTGGTTTTTTTCTGGCACCCTTAAAAAATGGTAACTGTGACAATCTTCCACATGGGTATTTGCATTTTTCTCATTTAGTTTCCAAACTATTGAAGTCATTTACTTGTTTTCCAGTAACCAGGCTCATGTTGTCACACATAACTCGAGAAACAGTTCTTGCTGTTATAATGTAATGAATAAAGTATTTTTGATATTATTTGCAAACACACATGATTATGTTTGCTTAAAGTAGATCAGTGCTGCCAACACATGTATGAAGAGTCTTTGTACATGTGTTGCACAAAGACACAGTGGGACAGAGGTATATTTTATATGTATAAAAAGAAGATAATCACATAATTTGAACAGTATTTAAATATTTTTCTATGTATGACATACAGACAACAGACTGCACACCAACTTTATAAACAAAGTATTATGTTAGTTGTCTTTTCTTCTGCGTCTCTGCTTTCACTTAAAATCAGCTGACTACCTGAAATGAATGGTGATATTATATGACTATATATATTTGTCATGATTTTACATCTTAATATTTTCTGGTGGTTTAATTATCTCTACATTTTTCTTTCACAAATCCAGACATTTTTTCTGCCACATGGTGTATCATTCCAGGAGTTTTCTCTTTCATAGTAATAGATTTCTCCACAATCTTCATCATTTCCTCCATAACTGTTAGGCTCGTCGGTGTTCCAGAAGCTGAACACAAAAAATACGAAAAAAGACTAACAATTTTATACTGACACTGAAGTCATGGTATACTGATCTAACAAACAAAACTTTACACCTACACTTTATCTTAAAATGCAAGTTACCAATAATAATTTATGAAAGAGTCATGCAACAAACATAAAGTGTGAAACCTGATGGTAGGTGTAGTCCCATCCACCCATTTCCATGTCTGTTCTTTTTCGGCGTCAGTCAGTCCAATCCATGTCCGACTTTTAAACTCTCTTATGAAGTTCTTATTCACAGAAAAAGAAATAAAGAATAACATTAAATACATCTGAGTTTTACACTTTTGTCTTTGTGTCTCAGAAACAGATTTTGCTCCTATATACTGTACCTGTTCCTCTCTGCTGTTGATAATCACCAGGTCTGCCCCTCTCTGCAGACAGTCCTCTCTGCTGTCTTTCCAGGTGTTTTTAGTAGATGAAACGTAATATAAACTGTGTTTGAAGTATATCCATCCTTGTTGGATATAGCAAGCTGCAAAGGACAGTAAAACTGAACCTTCAAAATTATGCTCAAGAAAATAACAAACAGTAATGTTAATAATGATAATACTGTTTAGCGTTACACTCACCTAATTCATTCATTTTAATGTCTTCTTCTTTAGTCAAGTTTTTAATAATGGCCTCACAATCTGGTGTTTTTGTTGTATCAGAACTGTCTGTAAGAGCAAACATTTCCTTAAGTAACTACACCACCAGAGTGCCACATGAATGAACCTGATTCAAGTTAAATTCATTACAATTCTTCAAACTGTAACGGTAATTCTGTGTCATTTCTATTCTTATATTATTCAGATGGTGAATTTATGGTCACATTACAAAGAAAATGTAAGTTGACTCACAAAAAGCCAGTCGCAGTGAAATGTTGAGTGTAGCTTGAAGAATACACAGAAGTGCAAAGCTCAAAGCAACCAGTCTGCAGAGTTTTCTTTCTGTGTGCAGGAACATGTAAGAAAATTACATTTATTGTCATTATATAAGAATGTACAACGAAAATTATGGTGCACTGCCAGGATATGGACTCATGCATAATAATAATAATAATAATAATAATAATAATATAAACAACAACAGGAGAATAAAAAAATGCATGGAGGGGTAAATAAAGAGAAAGTAGAAATGATAAACATGTTACATAATAAATATCTTATACATAAAAAAACTGTCTTTAGTGGTTTTTGAGTTCAGTGTGGTTACAGTGGTAGGGTAAGAACTGTTCAGGAATCGTTTGGTGTGACTTTTTATGCATCTGTATCTCTTACCAGATGTGTATTAGCAGACTGATAAAAGAGCATTAGCTGGTGTGCTAAACCATAAAGATTGCACAGAGCACAGGCTAAAAACAGCCTCTCAGAAATGTATATTTAAAGATGAAATGTTGACTGCATTCATTTCCTGGTTTGT
>NW_005187469.1:1738962-1740687 GCF_000239375.1 Pundamilia nyererei | reverse complement strand
GGCAACCTTCCGATTACAAGACGAACGCCCAACTCTTGAGCCACGATCGCCCCAATCAAACATATGACACTGACAGACAGCATGAAAATCTTATAAATAAATTGAACTCCTTACTTCTGGTCGAAGTATCAGCTCCATTTTCACAATCCATGTCAGATTTGTATTTAAGAACAGACTTATTTTGCTGTGGTGTGGCAAATGCATGTAATAAGAAAATGCAGAACTAATTTATAACCTCCTTATCTTTCTTTCTTCCGTTTTTGATAGCATCTGCAGTTTTAAGCACACAGCTTCCTGCTTTGCTGTACTTCTATCTTAAGTTATGGTTTGTTAGCTGAGCCAGTTTTTGTCATGGTCCCTGGTTCCTCTATGCAAGAGGTTTCAAACTCATTTTATCTTAGGGGCCACATCGAGGAAAATATATTCCTAAGTTTAAACTTTACATGATTATCTCATGGGCTGGATAAAAACTTTTTAAACCCCCCCCCCCCCCCCCAAATTTGGATCAGGCCTGCAAATGCACCACTGCAAAGTGGTAAGTCAGAGCAGTCAGACATTATAATTGAAAACTATTGGCATTTTGTGGCTGCATGAGACAGCTGTAACTGTTGCAATCTGCTGTGTGGCAAGCAGGTTAGGACCCAAATGCAGGACTCCAAAAGCACAAAGTTAAGTGAGACCTGAGTCTGGGAACCTCCCTTAGTAGGTGGAGCTGGTTTTTTGTCCCTTTCATAAGCTCAGATGTAGGCAATTAGGTTTTCTCTGGAGCAAACCTCAAGCTGTGAGTGCTCGGTCCAAGCCAGGCGAGTTGGCACTTTTAACTTCTTTTATGAAAGCTTGCTGCGGGCCCCCTAGCCTTCTGTTAGAACGGTAGGTCATAGAAAATGTACTTGAGGTCTGGCTGTTTGGCAGAGATTTAAAGTTATTTGCACGCTTGTAGGTGGGAAACATTGCCTTACTGCGGCAGAGAAACGTGTAGTGGACTCCACCGTCACTGACCAATATTTATTAGGGTGTGATGCCAACTTGTGGACAGGTAACTAAACAATACAGTTGAAGCCAGGTTGGAGGGATACTCCTGCTGCGTTTTACTGTCCAGTGTAAGTCATCTCCTGCTTTCATTTACCGAGTACCGAGCTGCTGCTTTGTCGAGTGGATTTCTGGATTAATTTGTTTTTAAACTGGTGTAATTCGACAGCCAAGGGCTGAAAGCTTATTGTGATGGCTGTGTCTGTCGATTTTGTTCAGTTTATTTGTTTTATTCTTTCTGTATAGGCACCGCAGATATTGATTGCCTTTTAGAGTGGTTTACCTTTTTAAAAAAATCTTAATAAATATATCGCGTTGCAGATAGTGAGGGCACTGCATGGAAAGCCAAGCCGCTTTTTGCATGCCTGAGTGAGTGAAGACGGCACTGAAGATTCACCTTTTTGTGCTTAGAAACATATAATCATTTATGCTTAGAAATATATAATCATTTGTATTCTGATAAAAATCATGTCCTTATTAGGTCTGATAAGCTTCTGTGTGCACTTGTGTACCATGAGATGAGAGGAAGCAGACTTCCTGTTCTGTTCTAGGATGCCCTCTGGACCCAGTGGAGGTGGTGAGTGACAGGAGAATGGCGGCTAAGCTGTCATCCCTGTTGGACAACGTCTCCCACCCCATGCAGCAGACTGTGACAGCACTGAGCAGCTCCTTCAGTGGGAGACTGCGGCACCCACG
>NW_005187469.1:1734917-1736461 GCF_000239375.1 Pundamilia nyererei | reverse complement strand
TTATCTTATCTTATCTTATCTTATCTTAACAGTGTTGTATTTAACACTCAGAGGAGTGGACCCATATAGACACTCTCTAGTGTTAATTTAACACTGGAGATTTTGCTGTGTATCGATATTTTTTAAAAACTCGATATATCGTCCAGCCCTACTGGAAACACACACACACACACACACACACACACACACACACACACACACACACACACACACACACACACACACACACAGAGAGAATACATTGACACTGATGTTGTTCAGATGTGCCTGCTTAAGAATGTCACATGTATTTGTAATCGCATATTCATGAATGATTGCTTGCTGACAATAAAAAGGGCTGCAGCGAAGGAATCAGTTGGAGTTGCTTAGACAGGCGAGTCGCAGCACTGCTCTCCAATGCTCCCTTTGCAAGTGAAAAGTACACTAGTGTCTGTGTGGTTGCTTTCAGTAACAGGTTCTGTTTACCAGCAGGGTTGACCTAAACCCTGTTTTGCCCATTTGGGGTTCTGTGTCTGTTGCCATCTCTTTTAACGTGTGTTATATATTTTGATTTGTTTTTAACAGGTTCCCCGCAGCGCTTATCCTGTCTCACGGGCAATCATACAATTTTTTATCATTTTTACCGCATTTAATAAAGTAACGTTTTTATTTGTTTGCAGGTGCCGCTGTTACATGTTTACTTTTATTTTTGTATTAACATTAAAACCATTTTAACTGACTGTGTGCCTACAGCTCTGTCCTGTTGTAATAGGTACCTACCACAGGTCACATTAAGTCCAAAAACAAGTTTATTGCTGAGCTCTTCCAAAAACAGAAGATACAAGAAAATTGGAATAGGTTTAAACCGGGAACTACTTACCTCAGGAAACACAGACAATCTGAGCACACGGCTACATGGATGGATGGATACAACAAAGGGGGGAGACACAGACAATTGCTTTGTCCGAATTCAGGGGAAGGATGCTCTGAAGGACACTACCTACCTACGTAGGCTGATGGTGAATCTGAAGAGTTTGCTGCTTGAGTCTCTGCGGAGGTCGCAGTTTCTGTGGTGCCTGCGGCTTGGTCCTGAGGAAATATAAACAACCAAACTGTTAATTGTATTTGTTTAAATAATATTTATAAATCAAGCAGTAGCAAAATAAAATTTCAAAAATGAAAAAAAAAACCCCCACCTACTTGTTCAATGCTCAGGACAAGTTCTGTGGTGAGTGCTCCATAGACTCTCAGCTGAGTGACATCATCCAAGTGTCGCAGGGACTTGAATCGAGGATCTAAAGCTGTGCACTTGTGTAGGTAATTCTGAAGGGCAGGATTAGCGTATCTCTGCTCCCGGTCCTACCTGATGTTTTTTTTTACATCTCTCACTGCTGGGCTGTCATCATCAGACTGCGCCATAGAGTTCAGGATGTTCATTTTAAGTGGCAAATTCAAATTCAAATCAAATTCAAATTTTATTTGTCACGTACACAGTCATACACAGTACGATATGTAGTGAAATGCTTGGACAACTGCTCGTGACCTAAAGAAAACAAAAAAGGAAA
>NW_005187469.1:1731155-1734056 GCF_000239375.1 Pundamilia nyererei | reverse complement strand
TCCACTGGGCACTCGTTGATGATGGGGGTCTGGTAGTTCCTCTCCTGCTTAGTGCTGAAGTCCACTATCAGCAGGATCATGGATCCTGTTGGAGATGACGCTTCACACATCATGACTGTCACAGTTTTTAGGGTTTTCATGACTGTAACAAGATTTTCAGCCAGTGCATGTTCTTCCTGAGTTAGATTCTGATTGTTCTTCATACTCTTCTTCACAGTATTGTCAGCCATAGCAGCAAACACTGCAGCTTGCTGTTGAAGGTATCTTTCCATCATATCATGAGAGGAGTTCCACCTAGTTGGAACATCTTGAATCAGTTTTTTTTTTCACTAAGCTGCAGCAGATGCTGGTATTTCTTAAACACATTGCATCCTGTTGTGCTTCTGTGAAAGAAGGAGACAATTCTTCTCATCTTTGCCAGGAGATAGGAAACCTTCTGCACTGCCATTCCTTTCTGAGCAGCTATATTAATAGTATGTGCAAAACATCTGATTTGTGGCCCCAGTCCAGCAGCTGTGACGGAATAAATTATGTTCTTATCATTGTCAGTGATTACAGGTATTGTCACATTTGGTCGCACTAACTTCCAGTCTTCCACAGTTTCAGAGAGACCTTTGGCTAAGTTGTCAGTGGCATGACCAGGCGTGTCTGCAAAACACAGTTTTTCATCTGTCATTCCGGATCAATGTAATGTGCGGTGACAGTGAGGTAGCTCTACGTAGCTCCTGACGTCCAGCCGTCTGAGGTCAGAGCAACAGCGAGTGCTGCTGACACTGCCGTCTCTAATTTAGCAGGAAAGCAAAGCAGGAACTGCGGTATCGGTGAAATAGGTTCGTGAAGGAATACTGTAACGGGGCTCAAGTACTCTCAGCATTTCCTGAAACCCGGTGTTTTCTACAACAGATAAGGGTCGCATTTCGATAGCAATAAAAGTAGCAATTTCCCTGTCAATTTCTTTTGCCCTCTTAGAATCATGCGCTAACGGCTGTCTAAATGACTCCGGCAAAGTTTGTAGCATGCGTGTTTGTTGTTGTTTTTGTCTGCCTTCTCTTGCCTTGGCACTTAGGTGATGTCGGCGTAAATGTGCATTCATATTTGTTGTGTTCTCACCTATGTAATTAACCATTGCGTGGCACATCCGACATACTGTTGTAGTTTTGTCCACAACGCGCTTACCATCAGGGTCATACTTCACACGAAAGGCAAAAACGTTCCAAACGCCAGATTTCAATGACGGTGGAGTAAGAAGTAGTTCAACTTCGGGAGGCGTTGAGGCCGTTGCCATGTTGCAATGAGCTTAATTTCTGTCTCGCTAGCTTGATTGAATGCATGTGGGCGGCACTCAGTGGCTCTGCACTCGACAATGCAGCCTAGGTGGAGTAGTTGAACGCAGATTCACTAAGCTCTCAACACAGACAGCATCGTCAGAAAAAAAGTTAACAGAATAGATATATAAAATGTATCGTTCAATACATATGCGTACCGAACCGAAAGCACTGTATCGAACGGTTCAATGTCGATACATGTATTGTTGCATATATATATATTAGGGGTGGAGGGAGATTAACCAACTGTCATAGCTGCAGAAAGGTGTGACAAAGAAGGTGCCCAAGAAGTATAGCAAGCTGTCCATACCCGAGGCCTTAGAAACTACCAAGCAACGACTCAGTGCTTTGGCCAGTCTCTTGAAGAGATACACCAGAGAGATAGAAGGCAGGAGAACAAACCGGCTCTTCTCCACAGAACCGACCAAGATGTACTCTCAGTGGCAGGGGAACAGACTGAAGACGGAGAAATACTGGAAGAGCATATGGGAGAAGGACGCAACCCATAACGGCAATGCTCAGTGGCTAGTTGATCTGAGGGCAGACCACAGCAACCTCCCTGAACAGGGTCCAGTAACCATCACAGTGGCAGATATCCGAGAAAGGGTCTCCAGTATGGAGAGTTGGACAGCACCAGGCCCTAACATGGTTCTACTGGCTGAAGAAGCTGACTGTACTCCATGAGCATTTGGCAGCATGAATGAACCAGCTGCTAGTTGATGAGAGACACCCAGAATGGCTAACCGAAGGCCGAACAGTCCTGATCCTCAAGGACCCCCACAATGGTCTGGCCCCAACCAACTACCCACCAATAACCTGCCCCAGTACCACATAAAGCTCCTGTCAAGCATCATAGTGGCTTAGAACAGGGATATGGTTCTATACATGAGTGGGGCACAGAAAGGGATTGAAAAGAATACCAGAGGTTAAAAACAACAGCTGCTGGTAGACTGAGCAATCAGCTGAGACTGCAAGACCAGGCTGATCACCCTGTGCGCTGCCTGGATTGAATACAAGAAAGCCTATAACTCAATCATCATCATTATTTATTTATATAGCATTTTAAAAACACACCTAGTAGACCAAAGTGCTGAACAATACAACTATAATAATAATATAAGAACTGAACAAAACAATAAAATTAATAGAAATTAATAAAAATGTCAGTCACCCACAGAGTTAAAAGCCAGAGAATAACAATAGGTTTTTAATCTGGACTGGGTGGGAGTGGGAACCAATGTTCCCTCTAAGCTGCGTGCATGCGCAATTGCGGACTGCTGGCATGGTCTCTGCGCAGAGAAAATCTGCGTTGTGCACAAAAAAAAAATCTAACCTCAATTGAAATTAAAATTAAAACTTTAACAATTCTGTTTTGCAGTGTTAGTCAGTGAGTGACTGGCTGTTCCCATATGGGATTAGAACGATGCCACCTTATCCCATAGTCCAGCCAATAATGCGATTCACATTCGTATATACGCGGATAATCAATGTCGTTGACAGGCTATGACAGCGTCCTTATGTGCCGGCACCGGTGTTTTAGCTAGCAAAGCGGCGTGGCTGATGTGGAGTGAAGCCA
>NW_005187469.1:1728093-1729473 GCF_000239375.1 Pundamilia nyererei | reverse complement strand
TTTCAGTAGTGTGTGAGAGCGTTTCAGTAGTGTGTGTGAGAGCATTTCAGTAGTGTGTATGAGAGATAAAATTTCAGTAGTGTGTGTGAGAGCGTTTCAGTAGTGTGTTTGAGAGATAAAATTTCAGTAGTGTGTGTGAGAGATAAAATTTCAGTAGTGTGTGTGAGAGATAAAATTTCAATAGTGTGTATGAGAGCGTTTCAGTAGTGTGTGTGAGAGCGTTTCAGTAATAAAGTCCCTTACGCACCTCATACTGTTTTCCTTCTCTAACCCCAACCGGTCGCAGCAGATGGCCGCCCCTCCCTGAGCCTGGTTCTGTCGGTGGTTTCTTCCTGTTAAAAGGGAGTTTTTCCTTCCCACTGTCGCCAAAGTGCTTGTTGGGTTTTTCTCTGTATCTATTATTGTACGATCTACTGTACAATAGGCAACTGTTGTTGTGATATTGCACTATATAAAAAAATATATACAGGGCTTTAGAGTGCGACCAAATTTTTCAATGGTGCGACTAAAAAAAATCTTATGTCGCACCGGTGCGACCGACTGTTCAAGTAACAAAAAATAAATAAAATAAAAAATACTCTGCAACTCTGAAAGTTTCCGTGTGGTCAACAGCAGACACACATTGTGCCCCTGTTGTGGTCTAAACCAATCAGAGACAGTCGGGGGCGGGAGCTGTCTGAGTGGTCGTGGTCTAGATATTCATGTAGTCCGTGTGTACATTTGATAGTGCAGGGCGGGCGGAGGGAAAGAGGTGAGTAGCTTGAATAAAGCGATATCAATAATTTAAATCCTGAATCGTCTTTTAAATATAAATGTATTTTGCCAGAATCTCATAATCTCAGGTTAAAGCTCAGAAAACTTTTTCAACAACCACCAAACAGTAAATGAGAGCAGGTACACGGATTCCACACAAAGACGTAAACGCGGATGATCTGATATCGTCGTGTTGGTTTTGTTCCCAGATCATCATGAAAATGTTATTCCACGTTCAATATTGCAAGTGACCAATCATATTGTTGTGATGTTACTCTTTTAGTCAGCTTCCTTATTGATATAATCTGTAATAAAAATAGTGAACAGATTTCTGATATAATATATACTATATACTATAATATCACATCATGAAATTTTTTAAATAGAGATATTCACTTAATTTTAATATTTCCCTTGTCTTTATAGTTCGAGAATATCACATTTTTATATCTCCTTTTGAACTGTTTTATGTTTGGACATTGCTTTAATTCCATATTCAAACTGTTCCACAGTTTCACTCCATGCACAGTAACACAAAAGCTTTTTCTTGTAGTACGCACCTTCCCTGTTTTGAAGTTACAAAAAACCCCTTAAATTATAACTTCTTTCAAAAAAACATACTCTGAA
>NW_005187469.1:1725201-1728012 GCF_000239375.1 Pundamilia nyererei | reverse complement strand
CAATTTTCAATATTTCAGACTGCAAAAATAGTGAGTTTGTATGTTCCCTATAACCTGCACTGTGGATGATTCGAACTGCTTTTTTTGAAGAGTAAAAAGTGAAGGCAATGTGGTTTTATAGTTGTTGCCCCAGACCTCTGCACAATAGCTTATGTATGGTGAAATCAGTGAACAGTAGAGAATATGAAGTGATGTTCTGTCTAATACCTGCTTTGCCTTGTTTAGTATTGCAATGCTTTGTGATACTTTGGAATGAATGTATCTTACGTGAGGCCTCCAGTTAAGTTTTTCATCTATTATTACCCCCAGAAATTTATTTTCACTGACTCTTTCAATATCAACACCATTTATTTGAATCTTAGCATTAGTATTTAAACTACTATTTCCAAATGACATAAGTTTAGATTTATTCAAATTTAATGATAATTTGTTTTTATCAAGCCAGAACTTCACTTTACTTTTTTCATTAGTCATATCCTCCAATAAATTCTGCACATCATCACCAGAGCAGAAGATGTTTGTATCGTCAGCAAAGAGTATTAATACTTTGGACACTTTACACCACAAGCAATGTCCATACATAAGGAGAATGAATGGATAAAGGGCATCTGGTATATTCATTGCTCACTCCTAAGTCACTTATAAGTACACCTCTGATGTTGACATCTGTACTGTTTGTGCCACATCATCACTTCTAGAACTGGTTGTTCTTTATCCTAAAGATAGTCTTAGGGTGTATGTTTGTCATGTCAAGTTTCAGATCTCAACATCACTGATGCTGAAATCTGCAACTTGACCATTACTTGCACCATTATTTAAACACTGAATTGTACAAAAGTGTTCAAAAATTGATAACTGTAATCATAAGTCAAATAAACTGCCATTGTTACATCCTTTTGAGTGTAGTATTGTTGGCAACAGTAGGAAGGAAAAATTCCCTTTTAACAGGAAAAAACCTCCAACAGTACCAGGCTCAGGGAGGGGCGACCATCTGCCGCCACCAGTTGGGGTGAGGGGAGAAAAACAGGACAAAATACTTGCTCTGAAAGAGAGCCAGAGATTAATAATAACTAATAATTAAATACAGAGAAGTGTATAAACACATAGTGGGTTGGAAAAGTGACTAAAGAAGAAACACTAAATGCATCATGGGAATTCCCCTGCAGCCTACACCTATTGCAGCATAACTAAGGTAGGATTCAGGGTCACCTGATCCAGCCCTTACTATATGCTTTAGCAAAAAGTAAAGTTTAAAGCCTAATCTAAAAAGTAGAGATAGTGTCTGTCTCCTGAATCCAAACTGGAAGCTGGTTCCACAGAAAAGGGGCCTGAAAATCAAAAGCTCTCCCTCCCATTCTACTTTTAAAAACTCTAGGAACAACAAGTAGGCCTAAAGTCTGACAGTGAAGTGCTCTAATAGCGTGACATGTTACTATAAGGTCATTAAGATAAGATGAGCCCTGATTATAAAAGACCTTGTACGTGAGGAACAGGATTTTGAATTTGATTCTGGATTTAACAGGGAGCCAATGAAGGGAAGCCAACACAGGATAAATATGCTCTCTCTTTCTATTCTCGGTCAGTACTCTTGCTGCAGCAGTTTGGATCAAATCAAACACTTTTCAGGAAGTTTATAGGACATCCTGATAATGATGAATTACAGTAGTCGAACATAGAAGAAGTAAATGCATGAACCAGTTTTTCGGCGTCACTCTGAGACAGGATGTTTCTAATTTTATAGATATTGTGCAAATGGAAGAAAGAGCCCTACATATTTGTTGAATGACTCCAAAATTCCTCACAGTGTTAATGCTGAAAACAAAGATACATTTAAATATAAAGATTGTTTTAAATACTTGGATGAAGAACCTTTGCAGCCATGAGTAAATAAACAACCCGGTTACTTATCGTCTACAGCTTCCAACAGCTATGAAGGTCAATCCCGTTTTGACTCCAAGATTCCTCACATTGTCAATGGGAAAAGATAAATTTAAATATAAAGTTTTTTTTTTTAATACTTGGATGAAGAAACTTTGCAGCCATGACTAAATGAAGTCTAAAAGTCAAGGACGTCATCAAATGTTTTTCCTCAATTAGACCTTTAATGGAGCCACCTTCAAATACTGCTTGTTTGTGGCTCTTTCTGCATTCGCTTTTGTAATTAATAATGGAATACCATGCACTGTTGGGTTGAATGGCCAATATCTCATTTCTTCGTTATGAAAAACTCTTGAGGTTCTTCTGCAATATCCATTTGTACTGTGAAGTGCTGTCCGATCAGTGTTGCAACATTTGGCTGAATGTGAGCAGAGAGATCTGTTCATTTCCCAATTTATTCTACTGCTTCTTTCAGCACTTACATCATCAATAAATTCTAGTGGCCTCATTTTGCTGGCAGCCACACATACCCACGCCATAATGCTGAAACATACTTTGGAGTCATGTGGTGTTGGAGGAAAAGGGCCCAAAATTCAGGCAATGACTGATAATATGAGTGAGAGTTTATTTACAAGTGGCAGAGTGACAAAAACAGAAAATGAGAAGAGAGAAGCTACTGAACAAACCTAAACTGGGAAAACTAAATGGTGTTAGGAGTTGGGTTCTGGTTATGTGGTGTTTTTGTCTTTATGTGTTTTTTTTTTTTTTGGTGCCTCCCTTTTTGTATAGGTAGGCGGGGCAGTGAGTCACTGAATCTGGCACACCTGTTACTCATCAGATGCTTTCTTCAGAAGTGTTCTTTAGGAGCTACCTGATAGAAGACTAGTGTCATAATGAGATGTTTAGTTGGGAGGGACTGGGGAGCGGATAGAA
>NW_005187469.1:1722203-1724177 GCF_000239375.1 Pundamilia nyererei | reverse complement strand
GATGGTTGTATAAGATTCAAAGGAGGGTGGGAGGAATGAGGAATGCAGGACGGACTAGGAGGGAGGAGGTGATCATATCCAGACTAAGATTTGGACATACTGGCTTGAATAATACGTTATTCGTGATTGGGAAACATAGTACTGGCAAATGTGATTACTGTGGGGTAGAGGAAACTGTAGAACATGTCATGTTGCAGTGTCAGAGGTATCAGGTTGAGAGAAGACATTTGATTCAAACTCTTAGTAACCTAAAAATAAAACTGGATCTGGTTGAGTTGTTTTGGAAGGAATCGGGAAGTAAAAGTTATCAGGCCTTATTTCATTTTTAAAAGAGGGGAACCTGTTTGGCAGGATTTGAGAATTTTTTAATTTTTTTTTGGGCGTCGTTCCAGACCATACTCCATACCAGTTGGTGGCGGTAATGCACCTTTCACTTGTTTGCCAACCGCCAATATAACTGTAAGACAGAAGGAAAGACTAGTGTCGGACAGTGTTGCCAACTTAGCGACTTTGTCGCTATATTTAGCGAGTTTTCAGACCCCCTTGGCGACTTTTTTTCTAAAAAGTGACTAGCGACAAATCTGGCAACTTTTTCTGGTATTATTGGAGACTTATTTATGACGACTTTTTGACGTATCGCTCTTACTCTCAACAAGCAGCGGTGCTGCCTTGAGCACCTCACCCGTGCCAAAGCGCTCATAGGTCATAAGCTGTGTCCCAATTCAGGGTCTGCACACTTGAAGTACGCATTTCAAGTGCGGTTACGTCACCGCTACGCGACGATGGCTGTCCCAATTCGAAGTGTACTTCAAATGCATACTCCAAATGCGCCGTCGATTTCCCCAAGTATCAAGCGTGGTCTGGTGCACGCTTCGTGGTCCCATATATCCCACAATCCATAGCGCGGCGGTGGGTGTGGAGAATTTTGCCGCAAAATACGGCAGAAGGGAGCGGCCGAAGAGGTTTTTTTTTTCTTCCAAACTTTATTGAACTTATAAAGCGAACAGTCAGTCATTCCAGTTCAGTTTGTACAGTAGACATACAAGGCAAATAACAGTAACAATATACAGTACAATGAAATAAGAAGGATAAATAAATAAAGGATAAAAAAAAGAAAAAAAAGGGGGAGGGGGGAATGTGACAGACTTCATAACAACTTTGTACTTGAAAGTTGTGACAGCTCATTCCTTAAAAATTTCTGAATGAATTTCAATCAATGATAAACCTTCTTTATTGGAAGTTAATTTAAGAGAGTTTAAGTAATATTCAATTTCAATCAAAAACAAATTAAATGATGGGGTTGAGTTTTGTAATTTACATTTATGTATGTGGAATTTCCCTAATAAGATGGAGCGGCCGAAGAGTGAACTGTCAAAAATACTGAATATGACGTCACTTATTTATGTGCGAATGTGTAATAATTAAAGTCAGTCATATATTCACAAACACAACAAGCTGAAAGTCAGTGATATATGTATATGTGTGTATATATATATATATGTGTGTATATATATTTATGTGTGTATACATATATGTGTGTGTATATATATATGTGTGTATACATATATGTGTGTATACATATATGTATACACATCACACACACACACACACACACACACATATATATATGTGTGTGTGTGTGTGATGGAGCTGATCAAAGGAGCCCAGAGCAAATGATCTAATGTGGTGGCAGAGGCTGTATCAAGACTAATGTAATCTAATAGATAATTTCTATGTTGGTTAGAATTAAGATTATTTTTTATTTTTCCAGTTCATGAGGACTGTTTTCTTGGCTATGCATAGGTCTAAGTTAACTGATAAATCTGCTTCCCATTTTGCAATAGGAAGTGATATTGATTCATCTAATTTAGAAAGTGTTCTGTATATTTTGGATAGTAATTTGGGGGTTTTAAGAGTAAGAAATTGAACCACACTTGGTGGTGTTTGTAGTTCAACTTGACCCGGTTTAAATTT
>NW_005187469.1:1701678-1712778 GCF_000239375.1 Pundamilia nyererei | reverse complement strand
CTATAATATTTGCCATATTATATTTACATTACCAAAGTGATATGACTTTAGTCTCATGAACAACATTAGCTAATTGTTATTTACTAACTAATCTTAAATGACTGTTCAGTACAGAAATGAAGCCCAACAATCATGTTTTACTGTCCTGTGGTCTCAGCCTCAGATACTTTGCAAGTGTTTTGGAGTTTGCAAGTGTTTTGGAGTTTGTACATGCTTTGTCTCTAGGGGCCACCGTACTGAACAAACAACTACACACAAGGACAAGAATTTACACCTACACTTTATCTTAAAATGCAAGTTACCAATAATAATTTATGAAAGAGTTATGTAACAAACAAAGTGTGAAACCTGATGGTAGGTGTAGTCCCATCCACCCATTTCCATGTCTGTTCTTTTTCTGCGTCAGTCAGTCCAATCCATGTCCGATTTTTAAACTCTCTTATGAAGTTCTTATTCACAGAAAAAGAAATGAACAATAATATAAAATACATCTGAGTTTTACACTTTTGTCTTTGTGTCTCAGAAACAGATTTTGCTCCTATATACTGTACCTGTTCCTCTCTGCTGTTGATAATCACCAAGTCTGCCCCTCTCTGCAGACAGTCCTCTCTGCTGTCATTCCAGGTGTTTTCAGTAGATGAAACATAATATAAACTGTGTTTGAAGTATATCCATCCTCGTTGGATATAGCGAGCTGCAAAGGACAGTAAAACTGAACCTTCAAAATTATGCTCAAGAAAATAACAAACAGCAATGTTAATAATGATAATACTGTTTAGCGTTACACTCACCTAATTCATTCATTTTAATGTCTTCTTCTTTAGTCAAGTTTTTAATAATGGCCTCACAATCTGGTGTTGTTGTTGTATCAGAACTGTCTGTAAGAGCAAACATTTCCTTAAGTAACTACACCACCAGAGTGCCACATGAATGAACCTGATTCAAGTTAAATTAATTGCAATTCTTCAAACTGTAACAGTAATTCTGTGTCATTCTGTTCTTATATTATTCAGATGGTGAATTTATGGTCACATTACAAAGAAAATGTAAATTGACTCACAAAAAGCCAGTCGCAGTGAAATGTTGAGTGTAGCTTGAAGAATACACAGAAGTGCAAAGCTCAAAGCAACCAGTCTGCAGAGTTTTCTTTCTGTGTGCAGGAATCAAACAGATAAGAAAATTACATTTATTGTCATTATATAAGAATGTACAACGAAAATTATGGTGCACTGCCAGGATATGGACTCATGCATAATAATAATACTATAAACACCAACATGAGAATAAAAAATGTCCATCCATTCGCTTCTGCTTATCTTTTTCAGGGTCGCGGGGGGCGCTGGAGCCTATCCCAGCTGTCATAGGGCGAAAGGCGGTGTACACCCTGGACAGGTCGCCAGTCTGTCGCAGGGCTAACACATAGGGACAGACAACCATTCACACTCACATTCACTCGCACATTCACACCTAGTGACAATTTGGATTAATCAATTAACCTATCCCCACAAGCTGCATGTCTTTGGACGGTGGGAGGAAGCCGGAGTACCCGGAGAGAACCCACGCAAACTCCATACAGAAAGACCCTGGCCTGATGGTGGAATTGAACTCAGGACCTTCTTGCTGTGCGGCAACAGTGCTAACCACCGTGCCACCGTGCTGCCGAATAAAAAATGTATTAAGGGATAAATAAAGAGGAAGTACAAATGGGTTTAGTGGTTTTCAGTTCAGTGTGGTTACATTTGTAGGGTAAGAACTGTTCAGGAATCATTTGGTGTGACTTTTTATGCATCTGTATCTCTTACCAGATGTGTATTAGCAGACTGATGAAAGAGCATTAGCTGGTGTGCTAAACCATAAAGATCTCTCACCACATATCCAAACCGATATCATGACCAGCAGCTTAACAGCTGTGGCTCCAGCAAACATCAGCTGATACTTGAAATTAATCTTAAATAAATTCTAACAACAGCTGATCAAGCTTAAACATGCTGCTGTTGTTTAACGCGACATCCGCTGGTTTCCTCTTTCTGGCGCAAAGTGGGCGATAAACAAGAGAGAAAAGCTGATCAGCTGATCATTGATCAGTTTCATATTCATTGAAGTAGAAACAGGAGAGGGAGGGGAAAGAATGAACGAAGAAGAGGCAGCTGACAGCGTAAAAACAGAATAATTCCAGCTTTGTGTTTTTTCCATCCTAGCTGAAGTACAGGACAAACTGTGTTCCTTTTCAGCTCAATACGAAACGCATAATATTTTCTCTGAATGCGGGACATTTCCGTCTTTTTACGGGACGGTTGGCAACTCTACTAACTAACCTTATGAATAAAATAAAGTTCACTATCAGTAACATCATAACACCCACCCAGCTGTATAGAAACGCCGTCATGCTAGCTAGTACGCAGTACAAGTTATTGTAACTGACGGTAAAAAGTCAGCACAACGAAAATAAACTCCACCTAAACTTGGTTCATATCTGACCCAAATAGACTGCAGGTCATAACTTCTTCCCTGAAGTTCAGTTCACCTGACACTCGGGCCAGCGGCCGCCTCAGGTCTCTCTTTCTCCTGCCTCCCCTTTCTCTCATCCACCTGCTGTCCTCCACCACTTGCTAATGTTACTGAATCTGTGGAAGCTCCGCGATAGCCACCACCAAACAACTGAGTTATTTTTACACACCGGCCAGCATCTGACCAATCCACCACCTTTCATTGTTTGTACCGTTACCGGAAAAAAAAAAAAAATCATCGGCCCATAAAAACTAAAAATCACCATCGGCCCTCCGGGCAAATGCCCGGTATGCCCGATGGCCAGTCCAGCTATGACTACACCTAAACTTGGTTTATATCTGATCCAGATAGACTGCAGGTCATAACTTCTTACCTGAAGTTCACCTGACACTCGGGCCAGCGGCCGCCTCGGGTCTTTCCTCCTCCTGCCTCCCCTTTCCCTCATCCACCCATCAGGTGGTTATTACTTGGACTGGGTGACATATTGTACAGAGCCCCGCAGGGGACATGGGAGGAAAAAAAATTAAGACGGACTTTTGCGAGATCTCGCAAAACAAACTCGGGATCTCGCAAAACAAACTTGGGATCTCGCAAAACAAATTCGGGATCTTGCAAAACAAACTCGGGATCTCGCAAAACTTTTGCGAGATCTCCCAAAAGTTTTAGCCGCATTCTTCCCGTTAGCTCGAAGTTAAGGGAGGTTTAATACAGCCGGGAGGAACACCGCTTTCCCGGCACATCGTGCCTTGACCTCCCGGTCGGCTTCAAGCCAGCGTCCGAAGTATGCGGCTAAAACTTTTGCGAGATCTCGAGTTTGTTTTGCGAGATCTTTCAAAAGTTTTGCGAGATCCCGAGTTTGTTTTGCGAGATCCCGAGTTTGTTTTGCGAGATCTCACAAAAGTTTTGCAAAATCTCGAGTTTGTTTTGCGAGATCTCGCAAAAGTTTTGCGAGATCCTGAGTTAGTTTTGCGAGATCTCGCAAAAGTCCGTCTTCATTTTTTTTTCTCCCATGTCCCCTGCAGGGCTCCGTATTATTGAGATTTTTAATACATTGATATATTTTTAGACGAGATATGAGATGTGAAGATATAGTCTATGTTACGTTATAATTATACTTGTGGAGCTGCAAGTTTGTCTCTCTTTCATCCACTATTGTCTCTACGCAAAGTTACTCTGCCTCGCCTCTCTCCTTCACTGAACACAACTCCCCCTCTCCCATTGCTTCACCTGCAGGCAACGACAAGATGGACACAGAAGCTATCAAAGAGGACAACACGTTAGCGTTGCGGTTAGCGTTAGCAGTTAGCCCGTTAACGCATTGGTGGCGTGCAGCTAGCAGTACTAGTGTTTTCACCATTTACAACAGCGCCATAAAGTGCAAAATAAAAAGTGTGTGAAACTGTATGCTGTATCCCAGACTGCGAAGTCTCCCAACCTCCTGCCCCGAAACAAACTACCTTACAAAACTCGTATACTGTATTTTTCCAACTATAACCTTACACTAAAATCTTTTCATTTTGTCAAAAATCGACAGTGCGCCTTTTTTATGAATTCTGGTTGTGCTTACTGACCGCGAACTGATTTTATGTGGTACACGGCAGGCAGCAATCTGTCAAAAATTGTTTTAGTGCGACTTTGGTAAGCTGCGAAGGTGCACTGCTTGATGGATTGTGGGAGCATTACAGCTGCGGTAGTCAGGAGCCTTGCAGAGTAATGTTACCGTAATAATACCATATTGTGTGTGTGTATTAGGACCACAAATGGTACCTGTTAAGAGACACGGTTACGAAGCAGATTTCAAGCTCAAGGCTGTCAGTCGCGCAGTAGAACTTGGGAACAAAGCAGCTGGGAAATCTGTCTGTCTTTGTTATTATGCTCAGCGTATTTTTAGTTTACATTTTGACGGCACAATTGTGAGCTTTTTGTTATGCACAAAAACAACATTGTTTTACTTTATTTATGGAGCATTATTATTTAATAATTGCTGATAATTTATTTCTGACCAATTTTTTTGATGTACATCTGCGCTGTATGTTAATAAAAGTGCCTGTGTGAGATCTGGGACACAGCATGACTGAGAACTCTCTTTTTGTTCCTACTATATGGCTTTAAAGAAATATCAAGATATATATTGTATATCGCCATCCAGCTAAAGGATATCGAGATAGCCCTAGTTATTACACATCAGCCAGCATCTGGCCAATCCACCACCTGTCATTGTTTATACTGTTCGAAAGTAACAAAAAAAAGAAAGAAAAAAAGAAAAGAAAAATCATCGGCCCATAAAAACAAAAAATGACCATCAGGCATACCAGGCAAATGCCCGATGGCCAGTCCAGCTATGGTCGTGCCATCAGTTAACCCTTCGCGTGCCAGCTGTGGCATGCGTGCTCAGGGTTGCCGACCCCTGTTCTAGGAACTACAAGTAAGCCTGCAGTCTGAGAGTGAAGTGCTCTACTGGGGTCCTATGGCACTATTTATTCTTGTCTGATTATTTAAGACCGTGTATGCGGGGAGAAGGATTTTGAATTAGATTCTGGAATAAACAGGGAGCCAATGAAGGGAAGCCAATATATGAGAAATATGCTCTCTTTTTCTAGTCCCTGTCAGTACTGTTGCTGCAGCATTTTGGATCAACTAAAAGCTTTTCAGGAAGTTTTTAGGATATCCTGATAATAATGAATTACAGTAGTCCAGCCTAGAAGTAGTAAACGCATGAACTAGTTTTTCAGTGTCACTCTGAGACCAGATGTTTCTAATTTTAGTGATATTAGGCAAATGGAAGAAATCAGCCCTACGTATTTGTTTAATACCTGCACTGAAGGACAAAAATGACTCCAAGGTTCCTCACAGTGTTCCTGGAGGCCAAGATAATGCCATCCAGAGTAAGAATCTGTTTAGTATGGAAGAGGATTAGGGACACCGGAAAAAAAAAGTGGGCATATCTTTTTTTCTTTTCCAGAATTCTGAGAAAAATGTCAGAATTCTAGAAAAGAAAAAACAGACGTGCCCACTTTTGTCCCCCGGTGGCCTCAGTTTTAGCTGAATTTAGAAGAAGAAAGCCCTGATATTGAGTTCTTTAAAAGAAGAAACTATTCAATATTTTATAATTATTAAATAAAATTATTACATAATTTTAATTGTGTTAGTGGTTGAAAAAATAAACTTTGAATGCAGTTTATTCCCTAATCGTTTGTTTAAAAAAATAAAAAATCCTCCACCTGATTCCAAGAATATCTACCAAGGTGGGGTTTTCAGTGCAAACTCATACTTGAAACTAGAATAAAACATACGACATTGACAGCATGAAAATCTTCTAAATAAATTGAATTACTTACTACCGGTCGAAGTATCAGCTCCATTTTCACAATCCATGTCAGATTCGTATTTAAGAACAAACTTATTTTGCTGTGGTATGGCAAAGGCATATAGTGAGAAAATGCAGAACTAATCAATAACCTCATCTACCTTTCTTTCTTCCGTTTATGACAACATCGGCAGGTTTAAGCACACAGCTTCCTGTACACAGAATACATCTACCCCTTCTCCCTTATCAGATCAACTCAGTTTCCAATTTCCACTAAGATAAAAACATTCATATATATCTACTTTTAAATATGAGACGGCATGCTGAGATAGTTTACTAGTTTTTATTGTACTCAACTACTCCCTTTACTTCAAGTAAGAGACAGCTGCCTTGGTAGAATGTGCAGGAGGCAGGTACAGGACATCTACTCACTACCTCGCAGTGATTTCTGTGGACAGTTACTTATTGGCACAACTGGACATCATTTGAACATTATACTAAAAAGCTGGAATGTTAAAACCTGAGTAAAAACAGCTTATATTTTAGGGGGCTACCGTGGTGTCATCAGCAAACTTGATGAGGTTGTTGTTGTGGGCCAAACTGCAGTTGTGGGTGTAGAGGCAAAACCTCTGTTTTTATAGAAGTGCTCTCACTAACTAATGATCAGTTATTTAAGTGCATTTGAATAGTAGCACGTAGCTGTTACCTATAGTCTAAACCTATAGTCTGTAACAGGGGTGGGCAATTCCAGGCCTCAAGGGCCGGTGTCCTGCAGGTTTTAGATCTCACCTTGGGTCAACACACCTGAATCACATGATTAGTTCGTTACCAGGCCGCTGGAGAACTTCAGGACATGTTGAGGAGCTAATTTAGCCATTTAAATAAGCTGTGTTGGTTCAAGGACACATCTAAAATCTGCAGGGACACCGGCCCTCGAGGCCTGGAGTTGCCCACCCCTGGTCTATAAGGTGTACAGACCTGCATAGAGTTCATAGTCATATATAAGATATGACATACACATACAAGCATCCAATCACACTTCCATACAAAGGTTGCTGAGTTCCACAATGGTCCAGGATTATTAAAACAAAAGGAAAATGTTTAAACAACATAGTAACCTATAAAAAATTTTCTGCATTTTTTTTAAACAAATCACCAATAAATCTGATCTAAAGGAATGAAAAGTTTGTGCTATATAATATAAAGTTCTTTATAAGAAAACTGAAATCCAGTCCTTTTCATGTGATATACAGTTTATTAGTAAAAATGGCTGATTCAGAACGGCTTTGCCAAATTTATCTGAGGTTACAGTGCTAACCACAGCAAGAAGTTTACTTAATGAGTAACACATCAAAGTACTCTGCCTGCCACATTGTTGTCTTGGCAACAAAATATTGTTACAATTGTTATTATTTAGTATGTAGTAGTACGCTAATACTGTCTTACAGAGAAATAAAGTTCAGTTGGATATCTGCAAACTATATACAAACATGACTTTTTAGCTAAAACTGGTAAATGCATCTTAATATAACCATGTTAGTTTTACATAGTCAGAGGTTTTCTTGTTCACACACTTGAGCAGTTTTCACTGTTGCAGTAATTTATTAATACACAGCAAAGTCCCTGACTTGTCCTTCTTTGTAAAAGAAATTTCACAGTGCTGCTAACTCTTGTTGGCTGCTGGGAAAGTGCATTAAGGGAGATGTTCACAAAAACAGGAAACATGTGGCAACGCAACATATTTCCTGTTATTGGTTGTGCATTAATATACTTTACAGCCATTATCCTTATGTTTATGCAATTTCTATGGTCAGAATAATTTTTTAATCTCTTGAATTTGATTTTAATGTCCATATTTGTTTGAACTTGCATGCATAATGATAAGCCGTTTTCCCTGTAGCTTAAAATACTAGTCCGATAGCCAATTACAGATCCACAATCTTTTCACAGATCCAAAAGTTTTCACTCTGTCATTCCATTTGTTTTCATCTTTAATGATCTTCATTTCTCCACAGTCTTCATCTCGGCCATTATAACTGTTGGGCTCCCCGTTGTGCCATCTGAAACTAAAGAATCAGCTTTTTTCACGAAATCAGAGATGCATATCAACAACTTATAAACAAACAGGAACTGCTAATAATCACCAGATCTGCGTCTCGTTGCTGAAAGTCCTCTCTACTGTTGTTCCAGGATTTTTTAATAGAAGAAATGTAATAAAAACTGCCCCTGAAGTACACCCATCCATGTTGGAAATCCGTTTGAAAATGTTAAAAAATAAATTCTTACACAGAAATAACTGAATAATTAAATAATTACAGGGACCAAAGTGATAACAAGAATGAAAAAAAAAACCATTTAACATTTTCAACATCATACTCACAAAAAAGTATTTCACATCCTTTTTGGTGCATCTGCTCTTGTATCAGAATTGTCTGTGAGAACAAATAAACAATTTTTATTGTTGGATGGGAAAGGATGACAAACTTTTCATTTCAGTTAGCTTCATTTGTTCAGATATTTTACTGAGACAAAGCACATTAAGTACAGTTATGAAAATGTTAGGGTCGCAGGCTGGTTTGGGATGTCCCTGCATGTTTCCTCTGTTCTTAGTTGTATGTGGTCAGGCTTTGTTCTAGTCTCCAACTGCTGCTGGAGTTGCATTAAGAATCCTTCTTGTTATTAAACTAAATTCATCCATCCATCCTGGCAGGGCCTGGAGCCTGTCCAAGCTATCATAGGGCAAGAGGCTAACCCCAGTAATTCCATATCTTTGGACTGTGGGAGAAGGCCAGAGTACCAGGAGAGAACCCATGCAAACACAGGGAGAACATGCAAACTCCACACAGAAACACCCCAGCCAGATGGTGGAGTCAAACTCTTCTTGCTGTGAGGCAACAATGCTAACTACTCAAAGGAGATTGCAAAGAAAAGCGTCTGGACTTCTTTAAGTTACTTGAAGACGTTTCACCTCTCATCCGAGAAGCTTCTTCAGTTCTAAGGTCAAATGGTGGAGAGTGGTGATCTTTGTGATCAACGAAGGCTTTTACAGACAAAAACATGGCTGTGCCATGGGCTCCCCCGTGTCACCTATTGTAGCCAACCTTTACATGGAGGAAGTGGAAAGGAAGGCTCTTGGCTCTTTCAAAGGAAGAGTACCCAGCCACTGGTACAGATATGTGGACGACACCTGGGTCAAAATCAAGACACAAGAAGTGGAATCCTTCACTGCGCACATTAACGCTGTGGATAAAAACATCAAGTTCACCAGGGAAGACACAAAGGACAACTGTTTGCCTTTCCTGGACTGCGCTGTGCACATTGAAGAGAATGGCAACCTCAACATCGAAGTTTACCGGAAGCCCACACACACGGACCAGTACCTCCTGTTTGACTCCCATCACCCTCTGGAACACAAACTTGGAGTAATTAGGACCCTACACCACCGGGCAGAACATGTTCCCTCTAAGCCTGAAGGGAAAAAGAAGGAACACACACATGTAAAGGAAGCATTCAAAACGTGCGGCCACTTCACAAGTGCATGGCACAACACAGAAGAGCCACCTCCACAGGACAAGTCTCAGCCGTCCATCTGCATCTTAAGGATAAAGGACACTCTTTCGAGGATGCCAATGTTCACATTTTGGACAGAGAGGACAGATGGTTTGAAAGAGGAGTGAAAGAAGCCATCTATGTCCACTGTGAGCGACCATCTTTGAACAGAGGCGGTGGTTTACGACACCAACTCTCTGCCATCTATAATCCAGTTTTGAGTTCCCTTCCCAGACGCCTTAACGCCCACTCACATCCTGGGCCATCTGATCTCAGGAATTCGCATGATAAGGTGGGGCCAGGTTTCACAATGAACTCACCCGAAACTCTGGCTGATTGGGACCCACACCCAGTTTCACACCTTGGCTCAGGCGATTAGAGGATCATCAGGGGGTCCTTTTGTCCCTCTGGGGGGGGATACTCCCACTAGGTTTATATCTGGGACTCTCCACCATTTGACCTTAGAATTGAAGAAGCTTCTCGGATGAGAGGTGAAACGTCTTCAAGTAACTTAAAGAAGTCCAGACGCTTTTCTTTGCAAGCTCCTTTGACTACAATTACCTGGATGACTGAGAACCTTCACAGACAATGCTAACTACTGCACCACTAATACTAATGCTTAAAATAAAAGCAACCTCAGTTACAGCAGTATATCGGCATAGTTTTAAAAATTGCAGTAAAGGAATTATAAAGTAAGACAAGTATTTACATTAGAGTACAACATTATATGACATTATTTTATTTGACTCTTGTATATTTGATATGGAGCCAATACTTCAAATGATTGGAAATATAGAATCATGTGTTTCTTATTTTTCATTAGTTACATCGTTCTATATAACACTGTAAAGTCTTAGCTTTAAAGTCTTAGCTGCCTTGAGATGACATGTTTTATATCAGAGGGTGATATACAGTAAATAAACTTAAATGAATTACATTACAGTTTGAAAAATTGTAATCCTTTCTCAGTTTTGCACTATTTTGTTTTAGTTTTTATATTATGTTTTTCATTATTCCGATGGTGAATTTGTATCCTGCTGCTGCTTCAAGATGTTCAAGCATTTTGGGTTGTTTATGAGTGAAAGGAGAGTGGAGCCCAATTTTCATTGCTTCAGTTTTTAAATAGGAAATGCTTTCTTCCTTTCCATGTAATACATTACACTTTAAAACTGATCATTTTCAACAGTTTTCTGTTTTATCTCTGCAACATCTTTAACACTTGACAGCAGTTCCAGTCTTGAGGATTCCAGTCTTATCCTCCGTTCAGTCTCCAACTTCACCACCGTTGTCATCACAACCATTATTTCAGTCACCTTCAGTTCAGCCTCCTGTTCAGCAGCCACCAGCCCTGCATCCTGTGTCAGTTGCTTCACCTGTAAAACAATACAAGTCAATTCTACCCGAAAGACACTATTCTTCGCCCATCCATTCCAAGCAGAGAGACAAATCTAATAATAATGTCAACATTCCTCAAAGGCTGGCCAGTTCTGAGACTGAGATGCACTCCAGGGCCTCCCCAGAGGCTGGGTTTCAGCCCCCATCAGACTCTGGACCCCTGGAGTTTAAGAAGCCAGCTGAGGATTGCACCCGGCTGTCGCTGCCTGAGCAGGGTCAATGCTCTGCGCAGCTGCAGGCCAGAGGCCTGTGTTTGCCAGAGGCCCGTGTGCCTGCTGGTCCTGTTCTGTCCCTGCCAGAGGCCCGTGTGCCTGCTGGTCCTGTTGCGTTCCTGCCAGAGG
>NW_005187469.1:1691930-1700528 GCF_000239375.1 Pundamilia nyererei | reverse complement strand
TCAGTACCCAACTACTCCCTTTACTTCAAGTAAGAGACAGCTGCCTTGGTAGAATGTGCAGGAGGCAGGTACAGGACATCTACTCACTACCTCGCAGTGATTTCTGTGGACAGTTACTTATTGGCACAACCGGACATCATGTGAACTTTGTACTAAAAAGCTGGAATGTTAAAACCTGAGTAAAAACAGCTTATATTTTACGGGCTTTTGGGCACAACATACAGCACAACCGCAAAAGGAGTTTCAACCCTGTTTTACAAAGCAAGGTCAGAATGCAAAATGAAAGTCACAGAAAAAACAGGGGGAAACGTCACATTGAGCAGTTCCATAACAGTCTATGATGCCTTTTAGTTATTTTCAGTGCTCTCTATTAGAACCTGTGAGGGGAAAAAAGAAACGTGTAAATAAGAGACAATAGCAGAATATTAAAAGCTGAAAGTTACCCTTTATGGCAGCTGATAGCTGATGCAGCTAATTCCTGTGACAAATATATGAAGTCTTTATAACATGTGGTGAATGTCAAGGATTTCTTACATAAGTGATCCAAGTGTCAAAATGTATTTAAGTGATGATATCTATTTACAATTCCACATTACATTAAAAATAATGATTAAATGTTATAGAAGGGTGCATAAATGTGTCTTTGTGCATCTCAATAATCTCATTTCAATTTTCCTTTACTTATCTTTTGATCTTTTGAATGTAATATCCACCTGGAAATCTATATAATCTCTATATACTGTCGATTCTGATCTTATATAAGTATTTTTTCAATATGAATTGTCTATAATACACAGGCAACTATTTACACATACAGTCACTCAAAAATAAAATCCAGTGAAAGAGAAACCAAACCTTACTTACAATGATGGTAAAACTGGTCTAACGTTCAAGCGTTTGTCTTCAGTCATTTGGAATATATTAAGATATTAAAACTGGAAAGACAGTAGGATTAATTCACACACAGACAAAATCACCACTCATCATGCTACCTTAGCATTGGCTACATCAGTATAAGCAATTCAAGGTCAGTAATTAAAATGACCAGTTAAATATAAAATTTGCTTGGGCATCTGCGGCAAAAGGAAATCCTTGGAAAAATTGGTGAGTTTCTTAAAATTGGTGAGAGAAATTCTGTGACTTCTGTTATTGTTTTGAGGTGGGAAACAGCAGGTCAAGGGTTTATATATCTTTTTATAAAGCTTTGAACATTCTTAACAGCACACTGGTTTCAATCATGGGAGAAAAAAGGAAGAAGTATAGAATCAAGGAAAACACAAACAAAAAAACAAAAAAACAAACAAACCATCAAACAAGAGATTATCGGTCAGAAAGGTGACCAGCAGCGTAATGGTCTCTCTAACTGAATTCCCCTGTACAGTTTAGACAACCTGCCGTATGTTAAAAGCACTTTATAAGCCGGACCAATAGAGCCTTGGGACTAGAGTGCAGTGGACAGTAGCCACTTTAAGTAACCAGTACATAACAGTCATACTGGAAGTTGTAAAACTTAATCTGGATCTGAATCTAGAAGCGTTTAAAAGAAATTACCTTTGTGATGCCATTCCTCTGGAGAAGCATGCTGGTAGCAGTGTCATGCACTTATCAGTGGCAGGAAAATGGAAGCTTGTCAGAATTAAAGGGAAAATGAATACAGCCAAAAATAACGGATAACTGAGAGTTCTGGGAATGTGTCCACTGTCACGTTATGGCTGTGTGGCAAGCAGGAATTGGAACCAAACACAAACTCACGGGAACGGAACTTAAACTCAAAAGCACTAGTGATGTGATGTTCTGTATCGAGGCTTCGAAGCTTGTGTCGAGTAATGGAGGGGGCGTTTCCGCGATGCGCGTATCGAGGCTTGCTTCATTTATGGGAGGAGCTGAAAATGATGACGTCCGAAGCCTCGCTGCCCGGCTGTACCACGTGACTGGTTTATGAAGTGGTTCGAACTTTGCCGCGAGATATGACAGCGATACAAACCCCTCAGACTTCATTCAAAAATGTAGGTGTTTGATGGAGAGTTGCGGTTAGTGAGAGTTTGGAGACAGTTTGGAGACAGTTTGGAGGTTTATGAGAGTGAGGAGAGAAAGTCAGGAGAGAATGGAGGCAGCTAAGAAGAGGAGGATGTCCTCCCCTGTGTGGGAACATTTTGATCTTATTCCTCCCAACAAGGTATGTAAATTTCTACAGAAGATGTATTTTCATAATACTGATGGTGCGATACAATTTATGTTAAGCTGTCTTTACTTTTGTACAAGGTGAAGTGTTTGCTATGTGCCAGGGAGCTGGGATATAACAACAACACCTCATCCATGCTTAGGCACTACAGAGCTTTGCATGAGAATAAGGGGGACGCCGATTGTGGAGCAAGACCAGGTGAGCCATCAAATGCCATGATAATATAGCATGCAGTAATGTTGCTAAATGATATAACAATATTATACAACTGTTATAAGTTACGTGTGTGATATTTATATTTGTGCTTTGTCTTTATTGTCTTTCCTCAGGAGAACAATCTCAAATAGATGAAGACCTGGTTAGCATGGTGATCGAGGACTCCCAGCTATTTAGCAATGTGGAGGACAAAGGATTCAAAAGATTTGTTAAATCATTAAATCCTAGCTATGTTCTCCCCACTAAAAAGGTCATAAAAACAGTGAACATTTAGTTTTTACAGAATAAAATGTGAACAGGCAGGACTGACGCCTCAGTGTGTAGCTGTCCATACCTCAACGTTACAAAAGCACAACTACTGTCGGCACACCAATCACACCTCACCTCACAGTAAATGATCATTTCCATTTTAAGCATTTCCAAATGATCATTTTCCATACTGGCAGTATAAATATACACAGTATACTGCCATCACTACAATATACATGTTTTACACACTCCTTTTGTTGTTGACATTTACAGGCTGTGTGCAAAAGGCCACACTCTTCAAATTCATGCCAACTAATATTTTGACGTCCAGTAGATGTCCTACTAGAGCAAATGAAGCTTCAAGAAGTTTTGCGCTGGGGTGAACCAATTGGATGAAAAGCTTCAGTGCTTCATGAAGCTTCATCTGCCCATCACTAAAAAGCACACCTTTATTGCTGGGAAACAGGCAATATAAACAATACAAAATTAAACTGGGAAAAACTAATTATAATATGCACTAGGAGACACGGGGAGAATCACACACAGCTATGAGGGAGGACGCGACAGAAATGAGGGAGACGCAGACATGAATACACAGAAGGATAACAAGGGATGTGGGAGCAAACGGGGAACACAGGTGACACTGATAATCTTATCAAGACAGGGCAGGAGAAAACACGACAGGACGTACACTGATGGGAGACTAAGTAAAACAGGAAGTACGCAGAGGGGGAGAGAGAACACGAGGAGAGCACAGACATAACGGGCTGGGGAAAAAATGGAAATTAAACACAAGGAGGAGAAACTAGTCAAGGGAACTCACAGATACAAGGAGAGGACACAGGGGCGAGAACCTACTAAATAGTCAGAACACTAAAAAGAAAATGCAAAAATCTAAAGTAGGACACTAGACTCTATAGAATTTTTCAGTGTCACTTTGAGACCAGATGTTTCTAATTTTAGTGATATTAGGCAAATGGAAGAAAGTAGTCCTACATATTTGTTTAATTGTGGCAAAATCTATTCACATTTAGGTAAAGATATATATTTTTAAATGAAAATTTGAACATTATCTAAATTCTTTTCACACTGTAAAATCTAATAATGTGTTTAACTAAAAATATCAAGTAGACTGAGTTTTTATCAACTTGTTTTTAGAACTCAGTTTAAGTAAGTTACTAGTACTTTTCATTCAAAAAGCTGATCAGCTCTGGTCATTTGAGTTGTCTTAAATTAAAAAAAAAAAAAAGTAAGTAAGATGGAGATTTTACTACTCAGTGCGGAAGGATAAAACTATATGGTTTGAAATGCCACGTCACTACCTCCCTCCTCCCTCACACAGATCAGTCCACATGTTTATGGCACTCAGGTTTTTTTCTGGAATATGTTGAGAAAAGCTGGAGAAGCTTTATATAAGATTATATAATATATAGAGACAACAGCCTGCACACCAACTTTATAAACAAAGTATTATGTTAGTTGTCTTTTCTTCTGCCTCTCTGCTTTCACTTAAAATCAGCTGACTAACTGAAATCAATGGTGATATTATATGACTACATATATTTGTCATGATTTTACATCTTACATCTTTTCTGGTGGGTTAAATTATCTCTACATTTTTTTCACAAATCCAGACTTTTTTACTGTCACATGGTACATCATTCCAGGACTTTTCTCTTATATAGAAATACTGAGACACTTTTGTCTTTGTGTCTCAGAAACAGATTTTGCTCCTATATACTGTACCTGTTCCTCTCTGCTGATGATAATCACCAGGTCTGCCCCTCTCTGCAGACAGTCCTCTCTGCTGTCATTCCAGGTGTATTCAGTAGATGAAACGTAATATAAACTGTGTTTGAAGTATATCCATCCTTGTTGGATATAGCGAACCTCCTTATCTTTCTTTCATTTTTGACAGCATCTGCAGTTTTAAGCACATAGCTTCCTGCTTTGCTGTAGTTCTATCTTAAGTTATGGTTTGTTAGTTGAGCCAGTTTTTGTTATGGTCCCTGGTTCCTCTATGCAAGAGGTTTCAAAGTCATTTTATCTTAGAGGCCACATCGAGGAAAATATATTCCCAAGTTTAAACTTTTAATAAAAACCATGTAATGTCCGAGTTGCACCACATAAAAATATGGCAGAAAATTGTCAAATTAATTTACAGTGAGTTTATGTTTTCTGGCTTCTGCAAGGCTTAAATCAGAGTATTTCCAGCTGCGAGAATGAGTTCATTTGTAAAAACAGTTTTTGACATGGCTACACTGTATAAACATACTTCATAGTATTTTAGTTGGGGGACCAGGGTCCCCTGTATGTCAATCCTGCGTCCACTGAATATGTACTTGCCAGGGTGGCTTTGCAGTCAAAAACAAATCACACACCTGCTATCAGCAGTTCTTCTCTATAATCTGTGCACTTGGTATTTAACTGGGTTAAGATTTAGTGGCCTGGAAAGTAGGCCCCAAAGATCTGTTAATTGTTAAGTCCTGATTAACCTGTATGAACACTTGAGTGAGATATAACAATACACAGATCTTTACTTTTACTGTTTCACAAAGGGCTTAAAGGGGAACATTCACATTTTAGACTTTTTTAATGCAGGATATTTTATTAAAACTATTTAGCAGGAACAAAGCAAAACTGTAACCCACATGTTTCACATGTCTTTTTCACAGAGCCAAAAGTTTAGGTTTTCACATGCAGCATCATTCCAGTTGTTTTCATAATCATAGTAGTGATTTATTACTACACAATCTTCATTTCTGTGTTTAAAATTGTTGGGTTCCCCAGAGTACCAGAAGCTGAAAGATAAAGAGGACAAAATCGCAACACAAACACATGCAAATTAGAAACAACTTAAAATCAACAATTTCATGATATTTACAATCTAAACATAATAGAGGAATTATTTAATTTGATTAATTTTTAAAGTGGAAACCTTGCCGTCAATGGAGTCTCATCCACCCATTTCCAAACTCCTTCTGTCTCTCTGTCAGTCAGTCCAATCCACATTACCTTCTGCTGCAGCCTTATGAATTCCTTACACATAAACATAAACATGCAGCAATCAACCATTGAAATGATGTCACACACATTTTTGTTTTACTTAAATGTTTCACTCTGTTATCTAATTATATCATAAATGAACATACCTGTTCTTCTGTGTTGCTGATGATCGCCAAGACTGCGCCTCTCTGCAAACAGTCATCTCTACTGTCTTGCCAAGTTTTCGTGATTGAAGAAATATAATAGAAACTGCCGTTGAAATACAGCCAACCTTGTTGCGCATAGTGAGCTTTCATGAGAAGAAAGAATGAACTGTAGTTACAGTATTGTACAAACCGAAATAACACCTGTGAAATAAGTGTCAAATGTTAAAAGATACAACATAGTTTTCATTTGAATGTGTTTGTTTGGTATTGTGTATATAGTGTATAGTGCTGTGAATGGGTATATCCCCTGTCATGTGTTGTTGTTTGAGCTGGTTATTTGTGGAACCAAAATGCGGAGACACAGAAGGAAGGAGTAAACTTAAAATGAACATTTATTGATGAAAGCCCAAACTACACAAGATCAAAAGCACTAGAAGATACCTGGAGGAGGGAGGTAAAGAGCTAGTGTACACACAGATGTGAGAGCTGAGGGATGGTGCCACAATAGACAGAGGGAGACAGACACAATATATCTTGCTGATAACGAGGGGATAGGTGGCACAACTGATATAATGAGATGGGGAAGTAAACACAACACAACACAACACGTAGAAACAACAGAACTGGGAAAATAAAATGAACCTGACACAGAGGGAAGATAGGAGGGAAACCACGGAACATAGAAAGATGAAATACAAAAACAGACGTGACTTAGAAGAACAGAAACTAAACAAAACCCAACAGCGATGTCAGCAATGACTAAAATGAGAACAGAAAATTCTGCATAAGGCAGTACAGTAAGGAAATCATAAAGAGCATTTTCACCTATACCCAATAACTGGTTGTGCAATCCTGGCAGCGAGAAAACGATATGATCATGTTATGAGTATGAGTATGAGTTTCATGCTCACACTTACCAAAGTCCACTAGCTTCCTCTTCAACTCTTCTCTCTCTTTTGTCAGGAAATTCAGCTGTGAAGCTGCCATAAGATAAGAGAGACGAGCTGTTACATACATTGCCAGTTTTCTGATAACTAATGGAAACATGTGTATTCACCAATATAATCGAGTTGCCTCTTCTGCTCTTCTCGCTCCTTATTCATAGAATCCTGCAAAGCTGATATTTTTAGAGAGCTTACCAACACTTGAAACATAAGCAGAGCATGATAAAAACATAATTTTAAACTGAATGTATTGCATAAATGTATGAAAGTATACACTACCAGGTAAAAGTTTGGGCACATCTTCTCATTTAATGGTTTTTCTTTATTTACATGAATATTTACATTGTAGTCTCACTGAAGGCATCAAAATTATGAATGAACACATATGGAATTATGTAGTAAACAAAAAGGGTTAAATAACTCAAAATGTGTTATATATTTTTGATTTTTCAAAATAGCCACCCTTTGCTTTGATAACTTGCACACTCTTGGCATTCTCTCGATGAGCTTCATGTGGTAGTCACCTGAAATGGTTTTCCAACAGAGTTACCAAAGATGCTGAGCACTTGTTGGCCCCTTTGCCTTCACTCTGCGGTCCATCTCTTCGACTGGGTTCAGATCAGGTGACTGTGGAGGCCAGGCCATCTGGGGCAGCACTCCATCATTCTCCTTCTTGGTCAAATAGCCCTTACACAGCCTGGAGGTGTGCTTGGGGTCATTGTCCTGTTGAAAAATAAATGCTGGTCCAACTAAACGCAAAGTGTATGGTATGGTATTGTGACTGCACTTGGGGACACATTCAAAGTTTTAACAAATTAATAACTGACTTATTTTCAGTTCTTAAAGTAATGATGGACTGTCGATTCTCTTTACTTAGCTGATTGGTCCTTGCTATAGCATGAATTCTAATAGGCTGTCAGTTGTGTACCAAACTGACTTCTGCACAAGATAACTGATGGTCGCAACCCCATTAAGAAGGTAAGAAATTCCACAAATGAACCCAAACAAGGCACACCTGTGAAGTGAAAACTATTTCAGGTGATCATAAAGCTAAGTAAGAGAAGGCCAAGGGTTAGCAGCACTGTCAACAAAGCAAAGGGTGGCTTCTTTCAGCAATCTAAAACTTACATCAAGTTCTTTATCATTTTTTTTCTTGCCTACATTCTTCCATATATCTTGCTTCATATATTTGATATCTTCAGTATGTATCTACAATCTAATCTTCCTCTTCACATTAGTCAATCAACATCAGTGCTGGTTTTTAAATTCAGATTAAAAACACATTTTTATTCACTGGCTTTTGACTCTGACTTGTATTTACTTATATTTTATTGTTTTTACAATGTTTATTATTTTATTGTATTTATTATTCCTATTGTATCTCTTATATTTCTGTTATTCAGCACTTTGGTAAGCCTTGCGCGTTTTTAAGGTGATATATACATAAACTATGATGACGACGACAATGTAGAAAGTAGTAAAAATAAAGACAAACCATTAAATGAGAAGGTGTGTCCAAACTTTTGATTGGTAGTGTATATAGTTCGTGCTTATTTGCACACTGTAAAATTTTATCCATATTTCTGGCAGCTTTATTTAATTATTATGTGGCATTTATAAAACCTGACAAATTATGTGTGCACAATATTTAATAAGCATTTATTTGTGACTATTAGAGGGCTTTTATCCCCATGATGTTTACCAAAGTTGATCTTCTTCAAACTGTCTTCTACATTAGTTTGATTTTCACAGGTAACATCAGTACCTAGTGTAGAGATTAGCAAAATATCAGATTATGACCACCCAACACAACATTTTTCTCTAAAACTATTCTTTTAAATAACCGTAACAATAA
>NW_005187469.1:1685799-1691691 GCF_000239375.1 Pundamilia nyererei | reverse complement strand
ACACACACTAAAAAGTGTAAAAAAAACCACTAAAATTTCATTTGTGTCTTACCTGACACAGATGCAGCAGCTTCAACGCTTTCATCAGTGAACCGGTTCAAGCCAACACTCCTGGCTGGAGAGCTGAGGGTTCTAATATCCAGAACCATACCAGATTCATCTCTATGGCCTTTCATGTTTAACAGAAATTGATGTGACCTTGCACAACAGTTAGTCACTGTGCATTGTTTTTCAAGTTGCTTACACAGGAAAATACTTTCTTCCTCATTTGTCTTTTTTTTTTTTTTTCAAGAAATGTCATCACACTTTTAACCTCATTTGGACAGGAAGGAAGAGACGCATATAAAAGTGTCTAGCAAGCAGCAGATGTCCTGTCTTTTTGTTTTTTCATTTTTATTGTTTGTTTTTTTAAAATCAGTACTTTATCAAAATGACACTTTACCATCCACACCCTTTACTTCTGTCACACATTCTATTATCAGAACATTATTTCTTTATCTGTTGTACTTACTCAAAAGAAAAATATTTGTTTTTTCATGTTTGTCTCTTAAGGCTGTGTTACTGCCTGTCTGGTTAGTTTGATTATAAATACATTTATTTTAAAACAGTTATGTGAACAGAAGAAACAAAGATATATCTTATAATTTGCCTGAATTTTTATAATGGAGACCTTTATTTGGTTCATTATAAACTTTAACCTTAAAAGTTACTCTAGACACTGTTATCCACACAGCAAGCGCCGCTACAAACTGGTTAATACTTCACTTCACCAAAAGCACAAAATTGGTATGCTGTTACAGAATGCAAATTTTAAAAAACCCCAATGAATCATAACACATTCATAGTGTAAGAAACCTCCAGAGCATTATGTTAGGTTTTGTAAGTTTTGTCATCAGTTAATTTGTCATTCTAAATGTTCGGCTCCTCAGTTTATTCTTCAGAGTTTATTCTTAATATATATATTTCTTAACAAGCTTAAATTAAAAATTAGTTTGAAGTACAACTCTCCATCAGAGGTGCCTGAACATTTTAATTAAGATTTCCAGTAATTATTTTCCCAAGCATTACCAATAATTTCTGAATTATGGGGTTTATTTGCAGCAAAGGAGGGAAGTAATGAAGTACAAATACTTTTAATACTGTACTTAAGTAGAATTTTTAGTATTCTCTTCAACTTTTTACTTTTATTCCATACATTGTTAAAGAAATATGAGAACTTTTTACTGCCTACATTTTCAAAACAGTCTGGTATGTAGCATAAAAGAGAAGGAGGAGCCAAACCCATTTACCATAGTCAGAGTCAAAGTAGACTGGAACGAGTGCACATGTCTGTAAGTTATAGTTGCGTACTTCATCAACTATCTAGCACTACAGAAGAGGAGCGAGAAAAGCAATTTCAAATGCAACATTTCTATCCGATCAACAAACATTGGTGAACACAGTTTCTGTTTACAGTTTGTTACACAGTGTGTTGCTTGCTAAAAGTACAGGTGCTGTATTTCACAGGGAGAGAAATAAAAGTTAACTTCACTCAGTGATGGAGAAAGATAAAGACAGTGTAGGAGAGGAGGAAGAGATTACATTTAACCTCTGCTATGTGGTATGCGTTTGTATTGTGTTCAGGAAGTGGGGACAGTAGAAGGAAGTTTGACTTTAAGTATCAGTTTGCTAGGACCACACAAAGACAAATGTGTCCTACAGTTAAGGGTATAAGAATATGGAATTCTCTTCAAGATTATCTCAAGAGCTGTACAAACATGCACCGTTTTAAAATGTGTTATATACTTAAAAGGATAAATCAATGTGAAGAACATGAAAGTAATTTGGGCTAAATGTGGAAGGAAAAATTTTCATTGCCATTTAGTGCTGTATATTGCTGATTATACAGATTTGTTGTTTAGTTTTGCATTGTTACATAAAGATACGCGTTAGAGGGATTTTGGGGGGTTACTGGCGTCCTCTTGTAAGAATAATTGGATTGCAGGTGCTAACAAGAATTTATTCTTCTTCCTGCTCCTTTTCACCCATGGGTGCAGTGTTATATTAATGGGAAGGAGGATCTGTTGAATCATGTGTGAAATAAATAAAGAAATTAAATGAAATGAAATAAACTGGAAATTTAAATCTTACATCTAAGTGCTCATAAAGCTGCTGTGAAACCAACTGAGGTAGGCTAATGTGTCATTTAAAGGTTTCATGAAAATGCACCATAGTTCAGGATAATCTAGTTAGCTTGCATTATTATGATGAATTTAAAATAAAGCATTGTGTTTGAGTGGTGCACAGTGGATGGTGTGCTCATGGTCAGAGTTAGGTTACATTAAGTATAGCAGAGATGAATTTGACGTTAAAATAATGCTAAGATTAATTCACCTTCATACTGTTTAGTATAATGACACCATAAACAGTAGTGCCAGTCAAACTCACCCAACAGAAAATATAGCTATTTTTTAATTTTCCTTCTTTTGCTCATTTTCTACTTAATTGATTCAAGCTGATTGAATTGGGATTCAAATTAAAACTGATGTAAAGGTTGTATTTTAATTTATTAATACTCTTTTTTTTTCTTTTTTTTTAGATTAGATTAATATAGCACAAGGGTTGGTTAGCTTTGCACAAAGCTTCTTACAAAGAGTTATTTTTTCCTTTCTTGCTTTGAGTACATTTCAGAGCCTGTACTTTTTCAGTTTTACGCGAGTAAATAAGTTGAAAACGTAGGCACCACAGAACACAGAACTGAAGTCTACCTTCCCCACCTGAGGAACAGGTATGGGTGCAGGGACAGTCTGGGTCCTGCCACTGTCACCCTAGGAACAGGGAAAGGAGGAGGAACTTGCCGGACACAGGCCTCTCCCACCCAAGAACAGGTACGGGTACAGGAGTGGACTGGACCTCGGCTGGCCTCATCCTAGGAGCTGGTATGGGTGTAGAAACCTGCTGGAGGCCAGTGACCCCCGTCTGAGGAACTGGTACGGGTGCTGAGGTTGACTGGGCCTCGGCTGGAAGTAGGCACAGGAGCATTTGATGGATGAACACTAGCTTTTCCTGCACCCGAGGAACTGGTACGGGTGCAGGGACAAGCTGAGTTGTAGCTTTTCTGGGTACTGGAACAGGGACTGGCTGGGCCCCAGCCACCTTCACCTGGGGAACTGGAGTGGGCGCAGGGCAAGGCTGGGTCTAAACCACTCTGGGATCATGGACAAGGACAGGCTGGGTCCCAGCCACCCTCACCCGAGCAACAGGTACAGGTGCAGGGGAAGGCTGGGTTCAAGCCACCATGGGAGCAGGAACAGGTGAAGCAATAGACTTAGGGATGAAGGATGAGAAACACAAACAGTCTTAGATTATTCAGGTGGTGGTACCTGGCAGTTTTTGAGGGGAAAGTGATGCAGACACACTCTTGTTGCAGGTTGTTGGTCTGCACGAGAAGAGCGGCAGTGGTGGAAGCCTTGTTTCTCTTTGGCTGAGGAAACAGGAAAACTAGGGAACTGAGCCTACGATTGCCCCAAACAGGAAACCTCTGAAACACTAGGAACTAAACAAGTGAACACTAATGAGTCAAATACACAGCTGCGGGGGATGAGGGAGATCATGACAACGAACACAAGAAAATGCACACAATATAAAGACATGAGTGAATCAGAGCAGAGAGGAAACACCTGAGGAACATGGCTGGACAATAACTAATGAGACAGGGGAACAAGCACTGAGATGTGACTTACAAACCAAAGAGAGAGCGAGGGACACACTGTAAATGTAAACAACCAGACATGACTACACATGGGGCGTGGAGCAGGGGGGGAACCTAAAGAATAGATAGGAAAACTAATGCGGCCTAAGAATACAAATATTAAACAGAGGGTTAATTATAGTAACCAACATAAGGAACAGAATCTCAACCTCAGAATATTAAATAAACCAAAAGTCCAAACACAAATGCTGGGTCACAGACTCAGGACCATGACACATATATTAAACATGTTTTTTGTAAGATATGTTGAAAAACCATTTATCTTTTCCCAGTCATTCAAACAATGTTCAGTTGTCAGCCAAAGATGACGTGATGAAGAGAATTTAGTGTCAGCAGTGATTGTGAAAAAAATTGACCTAATGGCAGATATGACATTATGTGGAAAAGGATATGTATACGTCAGGTGGGTTAAAGTTTTGTTCCCCAATTTGAAGTGCCCTTGAGCATGACAACATACTTTAAGGCTTAGATTCATCATTCGTTAGACTTTCAGTTTGCTTCCCCTATTTTTACCATTTCCAAATCTGTTAACCACAATGCATGGGTATGTACGGGTGAGTATATTTCCTCACCCGTCATTGCTGAAGAAATACACCAAAAGAGGACAAACAGTTCAATGATCAGACAGCACTGAAGTTTTTTTCCTGTTGATGCCTTCAGAGTGTTGCAGGCAATGGAGAAAATGGAGACTAGAAATGAGCTGCAAAGATGCAATGGGAAATGCGGGATGGACAATAATAAAGGTAATGACAGTAATGACATATATAGATAGATAGATAGATAGATAGATAGATAGATAGATAGATAGATAGATAGATAGATAGATAGATAGATAGATAGATGATAGATAGATAGATAGATAGATAGATAGATAGATAGATAGATATGAATGCAGTGAATGGCATATGTTTTAACAGAATAGGCTTCACATATTACAACATACTAAAAATGATTTCGATTTTTCAGAGAGACGACTCCTTCAGCTGCTTTTCCTCAGCTTTGGTGTGCTGTGTGTCATACAAGCCACTCTCAATCTTGCTTTACGCCTCACATGTGAGCATCATTCCTTATCTATGAAATTCAAAAGAAAGAAAAAATATCCACAAACTGCCTTCATTTGTTCAGTGCTTGTCTTTCTTTGTTTTAGTCGAGGGGAATGACTCACCCCACACAAAAAAGTTATGTGGCAACAACCAGTTAAAACCAGGAAATTTTGACCAAAATTCTTGTAGCGAACTACAAGAAAGAATCGTTGCTTTGAACAGAGACAGAAGCATGCTTGAAAAGAGAAATGAAGAGCTCCTTAACATCATAAAGAGTCTTGAGGAGGAGAAGAAGAGGCAGAATGGTGAGAAACTTCAGTTCTTCCTCTTTTCTGTACTTGCAAAAGAAATTGTGGTATTCTGATCTCACGCTCATCTTTTCTCTCTTAGGTTTCATCTCATCGTATAATTAGAAAAATGGCGGCTCATATGAAACAGTTGAGTTTCTCTCTAAAATGGTTTTGGTATTATTTCAACAAAGTTTATTATTATCATTATTATTATTATTATTATTATTATTATTATTATTATTATTAGTCTATAATCTGTTTTAAGCTAATTGTCCCACATGTTTGACTTTTGCAGTTAATGATT
This sequence comes from Pundamilia nyererei, assembly GCF_000239375.1. NCBI lineage: Eukaryota > Metazoa > Chordata > Actinopteri > Cichliformes > Cichlidae > Pundamilia > Pundamilia nyererei. The sequence continues at coordinate 1,686,303 of NW_005187469.1, read as the reverse complement.
GTGATTGTATTACAGTTTGGATTTCTGTTTGGGGTTTTTAAAAATTACTTTTTATAATTTTTATTAATTATTCTTTGAAATATTTATGTCTGTATTATTCTGAAAGAGAAATTCTTGTTAAATTGAGTTGTTCATGTCTGGTTTTACTTCATGGTTTTCATTATAATTTCTGTTTTACCATCCATCATTTCTACCAAAGTGAGCTGTATTTTTTTTAATTATTTTTCTTTATGAAGGTTTTGGGTCCTATTTGTTAAATTTCACACTAGTTTCTTGTCTATTTGTCTCCTCATGGCTGTCGGACTTTTGGATTTGTTTCTCATTTGCTTCTTGGACTTTCTTACGTCGTGAATTTCTACATTAACCTCAATAAAATGGCTTGTTTTTTGTTAGTAAGTCTGCCATCTGAGTCCTGCTTTTGGGTCCTAACCTTTGCACGCCACACGACCTAACAAACCAATCTTTTCATGCAGTTTAGAACACTGAATATTTTCACATTTTTTT
>NW_005187469.1:1674915-1685779 GCF_000239375.1 Pundamilia nyererei | reverse complement strand
ACAGAATAGGCTTCACATATTACAACATACTAAAAATGATTTCGATTTTTCAGAGAGACGACTCCTTCAGCTGCTTTTCCTCAGCTTTGGTGTGCTGTGTGTCATACAAGCCACTCTCAATCTTGCTTTACGCCTCACATGTGAGCATCATTCCTTATCTATGAAATTCAAAAGAAAGAAAAAATATCCACAAACTGCCTTCATTTGTTCAGTGCTTGTCTTTCTTTGTTTTAGTCGAGGGGAATGACTCACCCCACACAAAAAAGTTATGTGGCAACAACCAGTTAAAACCAGGAAATTTTGACCAAAATTCTTGTAGCGAACTACAAGAAAGAATCGTTGCTTTGAACAGAGACAGAAGCATGCTTGAAAAGAAAAATGAAGAGCTCCTTAACATCATAAAGAGTCTTGAGGAGGAGAAGAAGAGGCAGAATGGTGAGAAACTTCAGTTCTTCCTCTTTTCTGTACTTGCAAAAGAAATTGTGGTATTCTGATCTCACGCTCATCTTTTCTCTCTTAGGTTTCATCTCATCGTATAATTAGAAAAATGGCGGCTCATATGAAACAGTTGAGTTTCTCTCTAAAATGGTTTTGGTATTATTTCAACAAAGTTTATTATTATCATTATTATTATTATTATTATTATTATTATTATTATTATTATTAGTCTATAATCTGTTTTAAGCTAATTGTCCCACATGTTTGACTTTTGCAGTTAATGATTGTGATTGTATTACAGTTTGGATTTCTGTTTGGGGTTTTTAAAAATTACTTTTTATAATTTTTATTAATTATTCTTTGAAATATTTATGTCTGTATTATTCTGAAAGAGAAATTCTTGTTAAATTGAGTTGTTCATGTCTGGTTTTACTTCATGGTTTTCATTATAATTTCTGTTTTACCATCCATCATTTCTACCAAAGTGAGCTGTATTTTTTTTAATTATTTTTCTTTATGAAGGTTTTGGGTCCTATTTGTTAAATTTCACACTAGTTTCTTGTCTATTTGTCTCCTCATGGCTGTCGGACTTTTGGATTTGTTTCTCATTTGCTTCTTGGACTTTCTTACGTCGTGAATTTCTACATTAACCTCAATAAAATGGCTTGTTTTTTGTTAGTAAGTCTGCCATCTGAGTCCTGCTTTTGGGTCCTAACCTTTGCACGCCACACGACCTAACAAACCAATCTTTTCATGCAGTTTAGAACACTGAATATTTTCACATTTTTTTGTTATTTTCCAGCACATTAGACCTTATTGTGTCTTCCTACACCTGCACTAGAAGTCTCTGAAGTCAAAGATATGATAAATAGAATAGAAAGTTTATATTTATAGAACTGTATCTTTGTAGTACAGTCAATTTCACTAACAAATTGCATTTTTTACCTAAAGCTTCTCTAAAGCACATCTCAGCGCATTATTGTGTAGGCTGTGAATGGTTGTTTGTCACTTTCACAGAGCTGAGCAGTGGAGCATCATCTCAGCAGCCTCCTTATCATTGGAGGGAAGTCATAGCTAGATGTTTTCCCCTTTCTACTGGGAACAAAATGGCAGAAAGCAGAAAGTCTTGTGCGAGTGAAGAAGCTAACCTGGTTCTGATCAACAGTTAACAGAGAACAAATAGCCTACAAAGGGAACTGTTAAAGAAAGAGTTACATTAACAAATCGTACGTTTGTAATGTTGCTAAAACATGAATTCAAGTCATGTATTTCACCAGATCTCAGAAGAAAATACATCTACTCCACTATATTTATTTGACAGCAAATGTTACAAATTCACATTTTGCACATAAACAACAGCCATCAAATGATGTGATGTTGTGATGTTCTTCTGAAACACTTCTTTGATTGTTCAGTATGTCACAAAATTGGCAACTATTTGGATTTGAAAACCTAATTTGTATGATAAACTAATTATGCTAAAGTTATGAAGTTAATGATGACATTGGGGCATTGCTATTTAGTAATTTAAGGGTATTTTAAGGGGTTTTAGCACTTTTCTTTATGTAAACATATATCATAAACATACATATATCATCTGGATGGAGATTTTTATATCTTTTACTGGATCATTTTACAAGGCAGAGATGAGCCCTTGAAGTGGCTAGATAAAAGTCCAATGACCAAAGTATAAGGCGTTTGAATAACTACCTACTTTTTTCCTCTGAAGGACGATACATTTAAAATATGAAATTAAATATTTATGTAATCAAACTTTCTATTCGTCTTTAAAAAGTGTGTGAATGTGTGTGTGAATGGGTGGATGACTGGATGTGTAAAGCGCTTTGGGGTCCTTAGGGACTAGTAAAGCGCTATATAAATACAGGCCATTTACCATTTAAAAAATTATTATATTTCAAATACCAATGCAGTAGTCAAGATTACCCAAATGCAAGATGCAAAAAAAGGGAATCAAATTAAAACAAGTCTTTATTTAAGCTGAAACACAAGTTCCAGAAATTAAAACAAAGCAAAACAAAAAATCTCCATCCAAACACTAGACTGTGAGCACCTCCAGCTTCAACTTGGGTCTGCCGGCTCAGTCAGCCTACTGGCCTTGAGGCTGGTAAAATCTCCAACAAATCTGCTCTCTTTTTGCACCACCTGTGCAACCACAGAAACTCCAGCTGTCTAACCTAGCTTCTCACCCATAGTCTGCTTCCCCGCCAAATAAGACCACTCTAGTTTATACCCTCCTCTGTTACACCCCCCTCACTCACTCACTCACTCACACACACACACACACACACACACACACACACACACACACCCACACACACACACACACACACACACACTCACTAGCCCCTACTTGATAGTAAAGTTCAATTAACTGAGTACTGACCACAAAGTCTGCTTCTTGGGTGTTGCCAGTACCTGATCATGATATTCTTAGGCTTTCTCTCTTGGCAAATATGACCAAATTGACAAAGACTCCTTACCTGAGAAAGCAGGTCCACTCACAAAGTTTTGGTCTCATATACATTTTTTATAAATTGTATTTGAAGATCCATTTTCCTGTTTCTGTGATGGTGTTATGGTCTCACGGTCTAAATATCTGTATATATGGTCAACAGCCACATCTTTAGTCAGTCTTACTCTGCTGGGCAGTTGTCCTTCAAGAGCTGCATATCTAATTAAAAATGCTTTTCATAAAGTTGACTGACAAGAGGAAGTTAGTGGAATTAATTACCTTTGGTGACCCATTTTATCAGACTGATTTATATTGGCAGTTCAGTGAATCAAAGATCATGTTACCGTAATCTAACACCATCTTCCGTCGGCATTAGCATGTTGTGGATGTTGTGGTTTAACGGCAAATCATTTATTATTTTAAAGGCAACAAAGACAAGTAACCCTCCCACAGTAGGTGAGGGTCTGGTTCACTGTTCTACCACAGGATGCAGCGATTTCCTGCTGATCTACTACTAAATAAATACAGCAGGTGCTCATTAACCAGCTATACACAGAAACTGTTTCTGTGTTAGGTCATATTTGTTGAGCTGTTTGTAAAACAGTCTTTCAAATAATTTGCCACTCTGTTTATGCTCTTCAGCAGAGCTAGCTACATGCTGAGGTACCGTATGTGCACCATAAATGCATCACAGTGGATGAGAAGGAAAAAGGGATGTTTTGGCGCTGGGAGGTCATTATTTTTAATACTTAGTAAATATCTCCAAAGTGACCTAACTGGATGCAACGCCAGGGAGCAGCATAAAAAACAAAAAAAAAAACAACAAAAAAAACAACAACCCATAAATAAAATAAAAGTATAATAATTTCAAAGTCATATGGTTAAACTTTCCAGTCAAATTCAATAACTCACTCAAGTGAAGGTGCTGGAATACTGTTCTGGATCCTTCTGGCCCACTTTAACCCATACAGATAAATTTTTTTTTTATGCTGATTTTATTTCCACATGAACCATCACACATACAGTGCAGTACAACTAACTTTGGCTGATACATTTATATTAAAACAGGAAAGCTGGTATTGAAAAAGTAACAACAACAAGATACAAGATGTTAATTGTTAATGTTCATTTTTACAACTGATAACTTAAAAAGTCTTAACACTGACCTTCCTGTTGAAGAAATAATAATCTAACATACACACTGTCAGCACACCATAAGTCAACGTGGACAAAAAAATTTACAATTTAAATTACAATTTGAAGTAAAGCTCCATCAAAGCGGTTTTATTTTCAGTCAAATATTATAATAGACAATACTTTTCTTGCCTAACACATCATTATAAGCTTAGAAAAACCCCCAAAACAAAACAAAATGTGTTTTTAGACTCTGTTATTCAGTATTTAGTACACAAATTTTTTGCAATGAAGTTTTTTGGGGGGTAAAATATAAGACAAGAATATAAACAAAGACTAATTAATGTGAGTCTTTGTTAAGAAAAGTCCCTCTGAAGTCTATATCAACTCAATATCCAGATATTCCCATAAAGTCTAATCTAGCTACTGATAGCAACAGTACTGAGTTGCATGTTGTAAATTATCATGCTCCCTACTAAAAATCTATGCTTATATGTACAGTGCAGATGCAAACACATGGAAAGTGGTTATTATGCATTTAGTTGCAGAAGTGTATGCCAACCAAAGGGGGACTTTCAAAACACATAAGAGTAACTGTGTGTCTCCTGGAAAATCCTCCATGCTCTTGAGACTGCTGGGAGACACAGAAAACCTTCTGGCAAAGGCATGTGTTGTTTTCTGTGCAGCCGCTTAAGGCTCGAAATATTGACCTCTACTACCAGTAGTAATAATACTAATAATGTATACTTTATTCATCCCCGTGGGGAAATTACTTGTTTTTCTCTGCATTTGACCCATTCACTTAGTGGGCAGCCACTAAGCAGGCACCCAGGGAGCAGTGTGTAAGGATGGTATCTTGCTCAAAAAACTTAAAAGCTGTAAAACCCTTCTGTGTTATTGTAGGGTCTTTACTTTACAATATAAAGCACCTTGAATGTTATTGTGATTTGGAGCTATATCAATAATTATTAATTGAATTGAGTAGGTTGACTCATTGCTGCCACTCTGGTGCACTTGTTATTAAATTCAGTAACACCAAAGCAGCTGAAACTGATTAACAACCCCCTTTGCAACTTAACTGACCCGATCAATATCACAGAAGTTTAATTGAATTGAAGCTATATGCTGATTAAAAAGTGTTCCTTTAATTTTTGGAGCAGTGTATTTACAGAATGGTAGACGGTAATCAGTAAAGACCGTTTAATGTCACATCTTAAATTTTAATTTGATGTATTGTGCTTATTTTCTAAAACTCTCCCTTTGACTTCATCACAAAGTCCATTTTACTTGCTGTTTCTGGAGCTTTTAATTACAACTCTTTCTTCTTATGAACAAATCGAATCATCAGTTATTACAAAGGTTATTTAGCGGTTATGATATTACCAAGGTTTTGCAAGCTGCTGCACATAATTTGGTATAATGATATAAGTCTAAAGATAACTGGAACATATGAATGCCGTTATTGTTTCTTCTTATAGACTTCTGCTTTTTTTCCCAGTTAAAATGAGTGTTTTCGTTGTTGAGAGGAGATGAAAGATAGTAATCTTCCAGCTTTCACTGATTATCATTTTTGGCTTTGGCCATGGACTCCAGTCGTGTCTGTAGTTGCTCTATCTGTTGAACCAGATTATTGAAACTGGTCTCATTATAAAGGTTTTCGTATGTTATCTCTAACTGGCGTCTTTGATCACTGAGGTTTTGGTATTTTGTCTCTAACTGGAGTCTTTGATTTTCAAGGCTTTCATAACTGGAGCGTAACTTATTACTTTGATCACTAAGGGAGTTATATTCACTTTCTAGCTGGTCCTTTATTTTAGAAAGATCGTTGTAACTGTTCTGAAACTGGTCTTTTTCTTCAGTCAGATTGTTGTAACTGTTCTGTAACAGAGTTTTTTCCATTTTCCAATCAGAGTTGCTCTTGGTATCTGCATTTGACACATAAACAAATAAAGAAAAAAATCAACCAGAGTTATCTCCTTAGGGCATCATCAGCATACCAAAAAAATACTCACATAAGAAAACCATATAAATGAGTCCAGCCAGGAGGAGAAGACACAACAGAGCCAGAAACACTATAGCAGCTCTGCAGGAATCCTTTGCATGTCCAGACGCTGAAGAAAACCAGAAATGTATTATTTGTTTGCTTCCAAATGAATGTACGTTTTATCAAAGCTTCACATCACATCTATTAGAGTGAGTTGAATTTTGACATGAGAATAAAAGCCAGCACAGCCTTCATCAGTACAAGCATTGGTTTTCATTACCTCAGCGCAGGTTTCAGTTTTCTCTTGAGGCTACCTTACTATTTGTATCCAAATACAAATAGAATGCAGTATTATTATTAGCAAGCTATGATACTGTTACCCAAATATAATCTAGGCATTGCTAAATTATTTCATCTCATTCACTTGAATGTGTTTCCCATAATAAATGTTAGACTAATAGTGATAGTACTGATAGCAGAAGTTATCATTGGTAGGCTTTCTTGGGTATTTATTTGGTAATCATATGTTATTCATTTATCTTTTACCTTTTTAATATGAAATTAATTATTACATCGTTTTTATGTCATTAGTACAGGGCTGAAAAAAGTTGGACCACATTAATTTTTTTTTGCTTTTTCTTCTTTAATGTGGGTCAAAGAAGAAAAATGATCATCTTTTTAAAAAGTCATGTTCTAAATTTATACACATATTTGCACACTTACCTCAGCAGAAGTTGATCATTGCAGGAGCGTACATGAAAAAATTTACTGTGACACTAACTCAAACCCAGTCACCAAATCATTGTGTACTTACACTGCATTATTTACACTTACGTGCATGACATACCATATTGTTGCCTTATTTCATACACTGTATGTATTAACTTGGTTAGTACACATAGTTTTCTGGGGTTGCCAGTCACAAGAATTACACTTCTAAGCTGACTCGAATGGTTTCTAAAGCTATGTGCTGGATCTAACAATTATTTCTTTGCAGCGTTATCACGTCAGTCAACACCTGGGTGAAAATTATCACAAAAATTCATAAACTTTCAATCAGGTTTTCAAACACATGTGTTATATTCCTCAACAGATGTATTACCTGAGGGTGCAGCATCAGTTTGGTTGTGAAGCAACACATTATCATAAACATTTTGTGAATCGTGTGTCTCCCACTTCTTCCTGCTGTGTTTTCCTGAAAATCCGTCAACATTAGCATAGATATTATCCATTTCCATTCTAGAACTGTCGATGTCTAATGTGAAGGTGGCAGTTTGTAGAGAGTGCCTGTCTAATACTCTAATAAGGAACACCTTCTAAAAGAGGCCCAATTATGTGTGTCTGCTCAACAGGAAATTGATGACTGATGCAATTATTTTTAAAGGTGACTGTCTTTTTCTGTTTAACCTGTTTGCAGCAGCTACTTGACTGCCGCTTCTATTTTAAATATACCATACAATACCGTATTACTTTATTTATTAAGCACTTTTAAAAACACCACCATGGCCTATCAATATCACCAAACATAAAAGACAAACACAGGCCGGAGGGTAACAGATATAGAAACACAAAACAGAAGTAGAAGTTAAACAATAAAGGAGTACACAAAAAGTAACTCAAGATGACAGTGAACTTTTCAACTGGTCCGAAGGCCAGGGCGTAAAAGTGTGTCTTCAAAAGAGATTTAAAAATGGCAAAGAGAGAAGTCTGATGTGAAATTGTGAAAGCTCTATCACCTCTGAGTTTGTGTTGCATCTTTGGAACGAGCAAAAGCATCTGGTCTGCTGATCTTAGAGAACGAGACGGGACATATGTTTCCAGCAGCTGGCACAGATAAAAGGGGCCACAACAAGCCTTTTAAAATAGATTAGTAAACAAACTGGAAGCCAGTGAAGGGAGGCTAAGATTTGAGGTGGCATGATCTTGCTTGCTTGCACCACATAAAAATCAAGCTGCAGCATTTTACACCAGCCGTAGGCAAGCAATGCAGGCCTGGCAAATTCTGATAAAAAAGTACATGGCAGAAAGGTTATAAGAGCATGCATTAATCTTTCAAGGTTGCATTTGGACAGAAGAGGCATGATTATTGGTAAATACATTTATTGACCGTTACATACAGTGCTTTGAAAAAAACAATTTGTGCCCTTCCTGATTTCTTAGTTCCTTGCATTTTTGTCACATTTAAATGTGAGCGTGTAGGTCTATTTTGAGACCTTGGCAAAGTGGTTACTCTTTGGAATAACTTGTACTTTTACACATTTGTTTGAACCAATTATCTTGAAATCTGCAGTTGTTTTATAAATGGATCCGAGAGACTTTCTCAACTTCTATCTTCCACTTCAATCTACAACTCTTAGATCTTCTGTGAGTTCTTGTTCTGAGTATTTGTAAGAGTGCTGTCAAAGTCGTCCTTGTTATGCAGCAAAGAAAATTCAACATGTAAAAAGAGAAATTGCAGACAATTAAACATACCAACCAGACTTTGTAGTTGTTAGTTATTTTAGTCATTTAAGATGTTGAACTGTGTGATCAAACTCACACACTTCACATATTTATATGCACACATGCAATATCACTGCTCACATATGCAGTATGCAGTCAAAGGATTGTGAGACAGCTTTTAGGCATTTGCACATGAAATGTGATTTTAAGCCTTCAGATGAGGAAGTGTATTTGCACGATGTTACTGGCTTACTTAAGAAACCAGTTTCTTTTCACAGATCCAGAAGTTTTGATTTTCACATGGTATGTCATTCCAGCTGTTTTCGAAATCAAAAAAATTTATTTCGACACAGTCTTCATTTTTTCCTTCAAAACCATTGGGTTCATCAGGTCCCCAGTAACTGAAAAACAAACAAAACAGAGAATTTAATCCAGGATGCATGCAGCTCACTATAATGTGGACAAGTTAGAAAGTTAGAAAATTCAAATAGCTTCCTTAAATAAACTGCAGTATTGTAATCTGGCACAACAATATGTGAGGGCATTAGGCTACGTTCACATTGCAGGCGAAAGCGCATCAAATCCGATATTTTTGACCCTATGCGACCCATATCCGATCATGGTGTGACAGTGTGAACGCGCAAATCCGATATTTTCAAATCCGATGTGGGTCACTTTCGTATGTGGTACTGAATCCGATACATATCCGATGTTTTAGAAAGCGACTGCTGTTTGAACCGTCATGTCGCATTAAATCCGTCTTTTACGTCACCGACACAAGACAGACGCATATCAGCGCCAGAGAAGACATTGTGAACGCTTCCTGGCCATCCCGTGTAGATGTCAGTGAAACTGTTGGGAAGACAGCATTGGAGAAACGTGAACATTTTATTTGTACTGTATAATCTGCAGATTCTGACAGAAATCTGCAACTATCCTTTGAAGCACCGCTTCTCTAAAACAGCAATGGGGATAATTATTATCTACATTATTATGTAAATAACAAAATAACTTAAAGCAAAAATTGGGAAACGTAAAGTCCGAAGTCTTTATATTAAGGGCTATCAGTCACACAATATTATTTGCTCTGGGTCTAAACAGAGCCGTTGTGTGTGACGTCTTCTTTGAGCGGGCCGCTTTGAGCGTTCACACTAGAGCGCGTTTGCTGTCGCATTTTATTTGTAGTGTGAAATCGGAATTGAGCATCAAGACCTGCAGTGTGAACGTAGCCTTAGTTTTGCCACTGATTAAAGTAGAATAAAACAATATTGTATAAACCTTTTGCTCAGTGGAGTCCCATCCACCCATTTCCATGTCCCTTTGATGGCTGTCTCAGTTAGTCCAATCCACATGACTTTTTTAAAGTTTCTCGTAAAGTCCTAGCAAATCAAAAGTAAATAATTAATTAATGGAACTAATCACGTATTTATGAATTTCTTTCCATTATTATTACGTCTCATTCACAAACCTGCTCTTCTTTGGTGTTGATAATTGCCAGGTCTGCACCTCTCTGTAAACAGTCGTCTCTACTGTCTTTCCATGATTTCGCAATAGAGGAAATATAATAGAAACTTGGGCGGAAATAGACCCATCCTTGTTGAAAATATTGATCTGTTGTTGGAGAAAAAAAACAACATTTAATATTTCAGAGATTAACACATAAATTTATATTAACAGTTTTATTCTAAAGTTCGGCTCCTGTTAAAAATTAGAACATTTTAAATGGTCAGCTTATGTAAAAAATCTCTTTAAGCAAAATTATCAGACTTCAGAGGCTGTCTTTACTTTATTTATTTGTTTATTTATTAATTTGCTGTGATCAGTATGTTGTCATTTAGAGATGATATTCCTAATAAGGTCAACCCAGGGCCTTTGTGGTCACAGTTCAAATGCTTTGAGTCTTCTTAAAAGGGAAAGTGCTTGTTTTTTAAATAAAAGATAAACCGCAAGAATGCTGAACATAAGAGGCCTAAGAGGTATTATAGACTGCGAAAAGCACAGCAATTTAAGCAGAGTCCAAGAATAAGAATTATAAAGCTGGAAATGAGCTAAATAGATCGCCTTTAAGTATTGTAAGTCTTGCTTACAGCACTTACACAATGTTTGCTAATGAGGAAGGACCTTGCAAGGGTAAAAATAGTCAAATACAAAAAGTGAGATGTAAAACGCTGTAACATGTTAAGTTTATGTTGGTGTAAATTTTCATTTAACTCTAGATGGTGAATAAAATCATGCCGCCTACCACAGAACAAAATCCTGCTGTAACCATTTGAATGTAAATATCATTTACAGCTTGAGAATGTTGCATTAATTTGATTAGCGATAAAAAAGACTCCTTTATTGTAATATATCCTACATGATACCCAGGTATACCAAAGTGTTGATATTATTAA
>NW_005187469.1:1656880-1672832 GCF_000239375.1 Pundamilia nyererei | reverse complement strand
AAAAAGTGTGTAAACGTTTAATTACGCTACTTACAGAAAGCAAAACGCAGGGAGATGTTGACGGCAGCTTGGAGGATACACAGGAGTCCAAAGCTAACAGCAACCAGTCTGGCTAGTTTTCTCCCTGCAACACAACCATATAAAAAGTCCTCTTTAAGTAGCCTCTTTAAAGAAACAGGATATTTGGGCTAACCTTACTCATCGAAACCTGACAAACTCACAAAACTGAAAGATATCTGCATTTCCATGTTTTCATTTAAATATTAGGCGAATATGCAGTATAAACAATGATTGTTTGGAAAGTTATTATAAATGAATTTTCTTTATGTGGACGATGATCCTGGTAAAAGCATTTTAGTTGAAAATTATGGGGATGAGTTATGTAAAAACAACTGTAAAACTTGAAACAGTTACATCAATTTGCGAGCATGGTGGAGTAAGAATGTGTAGTGGTTTTGCAAAGGAAAGAGAGAACAGAATGCAGAAGATGGACACAGCATGGCACTTCTTTCCCTGTAACCCACGAGCGCCTTCGATGCAAGTTTCTGTATGCTTATGCGTTTGTAGTATTGATGGTCTACATTTTTTTTTCTGTGCAGTTCTGTGAAAATATTTTTTGTTGTTTACTCAATTGCTCTGTATATAGCTATACATCCCATACCCTGGTTCACTCTCCACCCCCAGCATTACTGTACATGAGAACTTATGTCTTTGTTTTTTTTTAAATACCCATTAAATTAGAATTCACTTCGATGCACAATAGCAGTTAGTTATGTTCATAAATGATAGTTTGGTAGAGTAGGAATTGACTAATATAAACAGAAATGGAGAACAGAGTTCTACATTCTGCTGTCACTCTGCCAAAGTTTCTAAACATTTCCTGTTTTGTTTTGTTTTGTTTTGTTTTGTTTTTTTTCAAAAATCTTCTCATTTTGGTGGCACTGACTTCTTCATTCATTCAAAAAAAGTTGAGTTCTAGGAATTCGAGGTTTTGGGTCCATCCATTCGCTTCTGCTCGTCCTTTTTCAGGGTCGCAGGGGGCACTGGAGCCTATCCAAGCTGTCTTGGGGCAAGAGGCATGGTACACCCTGGACAGATCGCCAGTATGTCGCAGGGTTAACACATAGACAGAGACAACGATTTGCGCTCACATCTATTGGCAATGTAGTTTTTCTAATTAACCTATTCCCACTAACTACATGTCTTTTGACTGTGGGAGGAAGCCTGAGTACCCACGCAAACACGGGATGAACATGTAAACTCCACATAGAAAGACCCCAGCCTGATGGTGGAATTGAGCTCAGGACCTTCTTGCTATGAGGCAACAGTGCTAACCACCGTGCTGCCCAAATAAATACAGAAGGGAGAAAAGCTCATTATTAGGTCACAAAACAGCAAAATGAATAAAATGACATATTAGATCAGTAAGAGTTTTCATTGCAAAATATGTATACATCAGTAACATGTGTACATCAATTATTGCTTCATTTAAAATATACCTTTAAAAATGTGTTTTTCTCGTTGCTATTAAAGAAAAATTCAAAATGATTTATTTCTTACCTGGTGCAGCAGCAGCAGCCCCTTGACTGTGTTTATTAGAGCGACTTCTGGCTGACACATCAGGCAGATTTGCATAATCCATAGTAATCTGTAGTTGCTCTCTATGGGCAACTCTTGCCATCTTTTAAACAACTGTCTGGAGAGTGTCAGTGATGATGTAGAATCCACTTCTTCTTTTATACTTTTCTGTTTGCTTGTTTCCTCTTTCTGTCCTTCACTTTGCTCTGTATTACATAGGTTTTACCCTTCACCCCCCACTTCCAATGGGCCAGTTCCTCTGGGGGAACACCCAGTGTTCCAAAACCAGTAATTCTATTGGGGGGGGGGATTTGTCTGCCATAGTTAATAGTGATTTGTTGCAGGTGGCAGGGTCTCCCAAGGAAAACTAATGCAAAAAGCAGTTCTTTAGAACACTATGGAAAAGGCAACAGTGGTAGTGGGTCTGGTAGTCTGGCCTTTCCCGATGATGATCAGCCAGGGCGCATGGGCCAGCCCTGCTATGCATCCACAACCGACGGGAGGAACCATAGGAGTTTGATCCAGTGTGGATGAGGTGGTGGTCAAATTTGGAAGACTCAGTGATTTAATCTATTTTAAATATATTTATAACTAACCGTTATGGATTGCTTATGAATAATTTATGCAGAATTGTACCTCAAGCCTTTAAAGTGCAGCTGTGTTCTCTTTTATTTAATCAATTCCTTTGCTTCCTCTAATACCTTGTGAACCTTCTTCCTTTTTTTTTTTTAAAGTAACCCATAAATAGGGTTGGACTAGTAATTTGGTATATATAAATAAAACTGAATTGAATTGAATGAGTCATTATATATATTTTACACTTTTTACAGGCTACAAGCCAGCCTATAGCCTGGAATTATACAGGCTACAGGCTGGCTTGAAGGGCAACTGTGCACTGGCCCTACAAGCACTGATAGCATCCCATTGGTTAATTTTTATTACGACAATATATTGCCCAATCAAATCTAAACCAACCTCTGTGTGCCTCATAGCATTTATATTTACATTTTATATTTTTCAGACACATAGCAATATCTTAATTGTAGTGAAACCCGATATTGTGAAAAGCCCAATTCAACATAATGACAAATAATATGTGATAAATTAAGACCATACAAATTATAATTAAGGACAGCATTTACTCGTTTTGTTAAACATGATAATATTTAGCAAGTCATTTTAATATTAATGTATTTAAGTCTTTTAAAACTAGAAACACCGGGTCATTTATTAAAATGTTTGTTTGCAGAATTGTAGATGCCATTTCCTAATAGTACCATCGACGGCAGTAAAAATGTTGTGGTTAAAAAAGGTTGTGAGGCCGCAGAATAAATAAATAAATGGCAAAGATTTTTCTTCTTAGTCATGCAGCCATGTGGGAAAAGAATAGCAACAATAAAAATGTTTTGAATGGTAATGCTTGAGGTGACAAACCAAAATTTCCAACATTGCATAACTCATAGTGATCGATGACAAAGCTGAGACTACGTAATCTTCCTGATGAAGCAACAGAGTGTGGTAAAAGTTCAGTTTTCCAAATGATTATCTCAGATAATTTACAGAGGCACAAACAGCCAGGGATTAAGTTTTAAAAAGTGAACATTGAAGGCTAAAAGCATCAGACAATCAGGGAGAGCTAGACAGGAAACAAAACTGGCAGGAAAGAAAATGAACCCCCCCCCCAAAAAAAAATATAAAAATAAAATAAAATAAAAAGAATGAGACACAGGGAGGCACAGACAGAAAAACAAGGAAGATGATTAAGAATACCATGATGAATACTACGATTAATCATGAATCAATTCACAAAACTCAGCTGATCACTAGAACCCACAGTGTGAAACAGCAAAAGACTCATTTTACGTTTGAATTTAGTGTCAACATTGACAGTGAAAACCAATTACCTAATGGTTGATGTTGCATTATTTGGAAGTGGAAGTGTATAGGTAACAGACTGATGTAACACACATCATCAACTGTGCAACTCCAACAGTCACACTGGGCTCAGGTGCACATGTCCAAGTTTCCTTGAGCATGACTGTGAAAAAGACTGCAAAGGTATAACGAAGACAAAGAAATAGTACATGCAAAAAGGTTGTGAGTCGCAATTATCTCCAAAGCAAGACATGCTTTAACGCTTAGATTGAGGATGCAACATTCAGTTTGCATCCTAAACAACATAACAAGACTTAAGGATGAGAGGGACAGGCTTGAAATGAAATGTTATAATTTTTTAAAAAAAATTTTCTGTTGTTGCCCACAGCTTGATTATGGGAAATTTGGGGGTTTGTGTCTAAAAATTGAAGGGTTTTTAAAAAATGCAAAAATAGTTCCTTATTATACAAATGTCCCAGGATTTTTCATGCAATGACTCCTGGTGCATATTGCTAATTGTATTTCAGAATCAATTACTAAACAGGTATTTATGTATTTGATAACAGTATTAATTCCAATTTTGCCACTGCGAAGAAAGGGTACAAGAAATAAACGTTTAAAACTTTTTAAAATATTGTATTAAGTTAATGTATTTGAGTTTATGGTAGTGAGATTTTTGCCACTGCAATAGTTTTTTGATCGACAGTTGTCATATTTTGCATTAAGACCGTTGGTGACACATTAATGTTAAGATGGCTTTTTGTAGGCTAGAGGAAAAAAGTGTCAAAGGTCATCTTTTAGACTTACAGCATTTACAACAGCTGCAAACATTACATGCATGCAAACACTGTAGCCCTTCTGCTGATGGCTAAACGTAGGTATGTACAGATCACTTTCAGTGATGACGTTAATCCAACAAGAACAAAGAAATATATAACTTACTCGGAAGCTCATTTGTCCTTATGATCTCAAGTTTTTGTTGTAGCTGCTCTCGCACTTTAGCCAGATCATTATAACTGTTTTTTAACTGGTTAAGTTCTTCTTCCAGCTCTTTGTAACTGGTTTGTTCCAGGTCCAACTCAGATTTGCCTGTTTTATACATAAACATCAAGAACTGTTGAATTGTATCACTTACTAAGTATTTTAGCAGCATTATGCCCTCCTGAAATTGACAGAGCTTCTTGGCCTGCTGGGTCTTCCCAAGGCAAATTGGTCCTGGGTAAGGGGTCTGACCAAGATTCAACCCCTATGAAAGAAACTAAATCAAGGGACCAGTCTACCCTGTCAGGGCCCCACTCTGGAGCCTGGACACAGCCCGAAAACACAACATGGACCCGCCCTCTTGTAGTTCCTGCAAGGCTAAGTGCATGAATGAAGGACCCCGGCGATCTCTGGTTGTTTATTTACTGTGGGGAGTATAAGAAACATCAAAACCCACCACATTTCTACACATACACTCGCACTGCAACTGTCTGTAGCTGTCTGTAGTCAGCAACGCTCTCTTCAGGTCCACAAATATGCAAGCACGATGAGGAAAATACTTCTCCACTGTGTAAAACAAAATCAAGAAAGAGAACAAGATAAACCACCCAAAAAAGACATTTTGTTCAGATGTACAATGCTCTATACAAAAAACTAATTAGTGAATTAAGAATCCTGTATCATTGCAGGCTCTTTACCTTACAATGTAAAGATACTATTCCCGCTGTTTCTCTTAACATTGATTTCTGTTGCAGCTGTAAGGTTGTATTCATAGAATTTTAAGACTTGCTTAGGACCAGGTAATCTTTTACTATGTCATTTTTATGTGATGTGTAATTTAAAATTTTAAACTTTGGTGGAGTTAACGGAATATTTTTGAGCCAATACAGCAGCACCATCATGTGGCCATTTAAAGAGACTTCTGTAGTTTAAAAATAAAGCAAATGGGATATTGCACATGAGATAAAGTGGCAGGAGTGAGCAGCAGTACAAACTGAATAGTACAAAATTTTGAGTGGCAGTTAGTACAGTATTGCACAGAGTAAGGTTTTTATCTGTTTGAATACTAATAAGAATGAAGTGACCAGTGCAGAGTGTACAATGTACTTGTGAAACTGTAGGACAGATTCTCAGTGCATCTGTGGAGTGTGTGTCTGTTTAAGTGTTGTGGTTGAGGTGTCGTGTGGCTTAATGGTCAAATATGTTTTTAAGTCTCGTAGTCCGAGCAGACAGACTCTTGTAACGTCTGCCAGATGGTAGCAAGGAGAACAGCTGATGTGCTGGGTGGCTGTGGTCCTTGATGATGCTGTGTGCTTTGCAGAGGCAGCACTGGAGATAGATGTCCTGAATGGCAGGAAGCCTCAAGCCAGTGATGTGCTCTGCTGCTTTCACCAGCCTCTGTAGTGATTTCTGGCTGCTGGCAGAGCAGCTTCTGTACCAAACTGTAATGCAGTTTGGTGCTCACAATTACTGATCATCAGGTAATCCAATGCATTTGATCACCTGTACCTGACTGCTACTGTGGAAGTATGCATACTTCCTAAATATATTTGGGATATACTATATACAGATATACAGAATATAGAGATTCTTTATATCACACACTGTCATGTACAAGGAAGTGATAAAAAGGACTTTTAATGCAAAGCTTATACTGTAGGGAACAGTGAGCAGGATCAGTCATATACATTTCATGAACTTCTTTTCTGTTTTCTATCACTGTGTGATGAGTTTGGATGCTGATTTATGTAGCCAGTTTCTTCTCACAGATCCAGACTCTCTCAAGGTCACATGATTCATCATTCCAGTTGTTTGGGAAATGAAAGTTCTTTATTTCTGCACAGTCCTCATCTCTTTGTGGAACACCATTTGGCTCAAAAGTAGCCCAGTAGCTGAAACACAAACAAAATACAATATTTCAAAAAACAAAAAAACAATGTAAAAGACCCACTCTCTCTTTAAGATTAGGCTTCAAACTTTTCTTTTTGATTAAACTTATTGTCAGGGCTGAATCAGGTGACCCTGTATCCTTAGTTATGCTGCATTACTCTTGGGCTGCTGGGGGGACTTCAGTGATTCACTGAGTGTTTCTTCTTTACACGTCTCTTTTCACTCCCTGTGGGTTTATACACCACTCCGTACTTAATCAATCATTTGCTGATATGGTAACTGTTGGGGTTTCTTTTTAATATTTTAGGAAGTTTACGTTACAGGATAAAGCACTTGAGGTGACTGTTGTGAAATGGCAGTATATAAAGTGAATTGAAAAAAATGATGATTTAGTAAACAAAGTTGTAGTCTTTAATGGGATCTGTACAAAAAAAATATTCAGATATCAAAAATTATGTTGCTATAAGACTGCAATATTTTTCCTGTTTGTCAAATCATTTTGTGAAATCTCTTCTAAAACACATCAAGCCATCATGTTGTATCCATATTTTTCTTATTTCAGAAATTTTGGATTTGAACTTTGTAACGTTTGGACTTAATGACATTAAATACTTACATTGGCTTTAACTTCTGCCTCCTACCCTGTTCTTCGGTCCTCACAAATTAATGTGTATGCCATACAGATGTTTGTAACAATTTATTTAACAAACCTTAAGCCAGTATGTGAAGAAGTAAGCACACCGCATGACTCAGAATCTTGTTTAACTGTGTTTAGCAGCAATGACTTTAAGTTCTTTCTGTTTGACATCGTTGCAGAAGAATTTTAGTCCACTCTTTTTCACAATGCTGCTTCAGTTTGCTGTGTTTTTTGGCCATTTGTTTAAACGCAGTCTAGTTGAAATTCTGACTTTGACTGAGACAGCACATTCCAGAAGTTCTGTGATTTGTTGAACTTTGCAGACCTAAGCCATGTTGACATGTTCTTTTTAGAGTGAAGAGAAGAGAGAAGACATGAAGATCTTTTTGTAATTTCTCTTTACATTGCACTCACTGACACAAGGTCGTATATAAATGATTTTTAAGAGTTGATAGACTTAACTTAACTTATCTTGTGGTGCAGCACAATAAGAAAAAAGTAAAACCTTGTAACAAGCAGAGACCCATCCACCCATTTCCAGATCCCCTCTTTCTCACTGTCAGTCAGTCCTATCCAGATCAGCTTTTGAAAATTTCTTGTGAATTCCTTGTTGAGAGAAAGAAATATATATACATTATATATATATGTATTATATAACATATATATAACATATATACAACACACATATAGACAGAAACCACATTTAGAAAATCACCTGTTCTTCTTTGCTGTTGATAATCACCAGATCAGCACCTCTCTGGAGACAGTCATTTCTACTTTCTTGCCAGGATTTCTTGTTTGAAGAAATGTAATATAAACTACCATTGAAGTGCATCCATTCTCGCAGACAACCTGTTAAAGGAAAGAAAAAAAAACCCAGGAATGTCTGCAGGTGGAGTGAAATGAGTTTATCTCTGCAGTGAACTCATCACTGTTAGGAGGCCTGATGCTGCTTTTGTCATTTCTAGCAGCTGTCAGTAGTGGAATCACTTCTGCATTTAGTTGTTTGACAGTTTTTTAACAACAAAATAGAGAAATGAAAAACAGCAGACACATCATGAATTAGCTCAGCCTGAGCGAAGAAGTCAGTTGAATTAAGTGATTAAATGCAGTCTTAACTGAGATATTACAGTATTATATCAGCTCTTTTGTAGTGGTTTTAATTGGGTGATTTGACATATACTGTATAAATCAAACACGGGGAACCAACACTGCATGTGTGCTGCTTTGGACAATAAATTTCTTTTATTTCAAAACTTCAAACTTTTGTTGAGACACATTTAGCTCCAAGATTTACTTAAGATGTAATTTGGGATGCACTGAACCTTACTTTTCCTGATATTTTTCCTAAACCTTAATAGGATTATTAATGTGCTGAGAAAAAAAAACATGTGTGCCTTACTTCAAAATATCCCCCCAAAACTTGTTTTGTTTTTATGGAGGTGAAATAACAATAATTACCAACAGACTTTCTCTGAAGATCATCTCTATTTTTGGTCATGTCTTCAAGTCTCTTTTGGAGCTGGCCTCTGTCTTCCACCATATTGTTGTAGCTTTTCTGTAGCTGGTCTCGTTCCATTTTCAGAATACTGTGCATAGTCTGTAACTGGTGTTGTTCAATTGTTAGGCTGCGGTAACTGGTCTGCAACTCATTCCACTTTCTGGTCAAGTTTTCGTAACGGTTGTATGACATCATCATCTCTATCGTCTGCTGAGATTTGCCTTGGGTGACTGTGTTGAGCCCGTGAAATGAGAATAAGAAAACCATGTTAAACAACTACACATCACCTGTTAAAGATTATATTAACTGCTGTACTCACAAAGAAAAAATAGAGTTATGAGTCCAATCAAGAGAAGAAGACACAGCAGGCCCAGAAGAATCACAGCAGCTCTGCAGGAGCTTTTCTTCACAAATTTAGTACCTAGGCATATAAGTCAAGATTTGTGAAGTTTTAGAATAATGAAAAAAAAAACCTGTGCTATCTCTCCATGCACTATTCTAACAATATGTGGTTATTTTTATGTTTTGCATGCACAACAGAAATCAGAACTATTCCCAGAGTGAAAAAAACTGCCTTCCTGACAAACAAACACAGAAAAACTGTTCTGCTGTCATGCACTCGGCTACCATGTGATAGGTACAGGTCTCTCCATCACAGGGGACCCTTTCTTATCAAAGAAGACTGCAGTCCTTTTGTCATTTAGACAAAAATAATAAATTATATTTCCTTTGTTTCCCTGATTCTTAAAAATCTAGATCACCATGATGACCCAGTTTTAATTTCTGATCCATTACCCACCTACTATGATAGCAAAAACACAACTCTCTTCGATATTGTTTAAGTTAAGTGCTGCTACTACTGCACATTCACCCAGTGTATATACTATATGTCTGTATATATATATATATATATATATAATGTTCTTCCTCTACACCCCCACATGTCGAGGAGCGTGTCAGGCTACATACTTGTATAACTATGCATGTGACAAATAAACAGCCTTGAACCTTGAACCTTGAACCTTAAGTCAGGGTGATACTTTTTTGATATTTTGTCAGAATGATAAAAGACTTAATGCTTTAATTTTCCAAAACTCTTATGTTATTTACATTACATTTGCTACATTGCTTTTTTAGGATAACTGACCAGCGTTGATGATGGGGGTCAGGAAAGTTCTCTTAAGATTCTGATCTCAAAACCAGAACAGACTATAGTAAAACACATTTACAGTAACGCAGAAACATTTGTCTGAGACGGTTCATCCATGTCTAATAATTATTTTAACTCTGATGCAGTGAAACTTTACAAAGATCCTTTCTGATGGAGCTTTCAGGAGCCACTAGACACTTGCTGTAAGTAATGCTAGCGTATTGTGAGATATGAGATCAGTTATGATCACAGAGACATACATACAGCCAATAGTTGCTTGAACTGTAGACAACAGTATGTATTTATATAGTGCTTTACTAGTCTTTAAGGACCCCAAAGCGCTTTACACATTCAGTCATCCACCCATTCACACACACATTCACACACTGGTGATGGCAGCTACATAGCCAAAAGCAAGCGTTATTCAGTCAGGTCAGTCAATTCTCATTCATCAAAATACAAAATTGCTAAAACAGGTAAAACAATGGGGTTTTTTTTGTTTAGTAAAGTTGCCTGTGTTTGTGTATAAAATTGTAACAGTGTCAAATTATTTGTTTATTACCTGTGAATGCAGGTGCAGGTCCAGTCCTGTTCATCTCCACAGTTTGGATATCATCATAAGTGACATAAATATTTTCTGAGGAATTTAGGTCCCCTTTTAGCTTTCTGTGATTAATTGCTATGTTGTTTAAATAAATGTCATCCATGATGTTATTCTGTGCTGTGGTTCAGTTACAACCTGAACAGGAACTTGAGATTAACAAAGTTTTGAGAACTGTGTGAAAAAGTGTGATTCTCTTTAACAGGAAATGAAGGTCTGATGGGATGAAATAATAATAGGCCACTTTATTTGTGTTCCTCCCACAGGTTGCAGCTGCATGAAAGTAGTGTGTGTGTGTGTGTGTGTGTGTGTGTGTGTGTGTGTGTGTGTGTGTGTGTGTGTGTGTGTGTGTGTGTGTGATGCACTGTTCATACTACAATATAAATCAAACTGAACTGAATTTGTTTGAACAGCTGTTTGACTTTGTTCACCTTTTTGAAGACAGTCTTGTCTGTTTTCTTTTCAAAATTTGCCTTATGAAGAAATATCTTTCACATGTCATTTGTACATCTTTTCAAACAAAAAGAGCGCTGAACAAAAGCTCTGAGCCACGCCGTCTGAGCAGCACTCAGGGGTTAATGGAAACCAGACAAAGGGAGGCAAAACAATTATTAAATTTCTACCAAACTTGTGTCTATCATAGTGTATCTTAAAGACTTCAAAGACCATAGACCAACCAAAATCAAGCACTTCAATCTCCCGCTAAGGGCTTACTTGTGCATCCTATAGGATATTTAAAAGTAGAATGGGAGGCAGAACTTTTCAGGGCCCTCTTCTGTGGAATCAGCTGCCAGTTTGGATTTGGGAGACATAATTTTCTTTAAGAAATTCTTTAAGCAGTGTCATTTCTCAAGTTATCAGCTTTAATCAATTTTGGCTGTGGGGCATATGCAACAAGGGAAATATCTGAATACAGTTTGCTGACAGAATATTTCCTGTCAGTTATAACCACAGTAGTATTGAGTACCACAAGCATGGCCCAGTATGTTTAAGTAATCTATTGTTTTCCTGGGACTGTGTTTGTGGCTATCTGGTTAGTTTTTCTGCAAAACCTGAAAAAAGTATGTTAAAATAGCAATGTTTATGCAGACAGACATAAAAGGATGTAAAGATCTTTCTTTAAGAAATAACAGATCCAATATTTATTGAATATCATGCATATGTCATATTGCCCATTCCAAATATAATATTAAACTTTTTCCCATAGATGCTGTGTTTCATTATTGCTAGCAACCAATTAATTCTTGCAAGCCTAAAACTTAACAGAAATTAAATAATTCTGCCACTTTTAGGTTATGCACCCCTCTGATATTCAGTCAACAAGTGTAGTTCAGTCATATCAGTACAATCTGTTTGTGTTCACTATTTCCCTCCTTGCTTCTGAGATGCCACAAACACACAAGGTTATAAAAAGGTAGGCAAGGCATACACATGAAAAGCACTAGCGAAATAATACATGCACAAGTACTTTTAATTTCTACCACTGCATTGTAGTTCAAATACAACGAAAAGATAGATAGTAAATGAGAGCCACACTAAGTAAAAAGAATAAAATATACATACAGATGGAAAACTTATGGTTAGAGAGTCTTTTTCTATAGGATGAGTATTTTTAAGCAGGGGATTGGTTTTAATCAAATACAGCTAACAATGTTATAACCAGAGCAGATCTCCATCACTGAGAAGGTTCATATAGTGACAAAAGAGTTCTTGATTTTGAAAGCAAAGCAAAAAGCCTCTGTGTGTACTTGTTTCTTTGTAAATTTCCACAGTTTTCTGTCCAGCTTCATTTCACGAATGCATCTTGTGGCTCTGTTTTATGCATTATTTGATGGACTTGAGGTGAAGTTATGGGGAAGCTTTCTTCTCACACATCCAGGAGTGTAAAATAGAGCATTTTTCATCATTCCAGCTGTTTTTTGAGTTGTAATTTTTTATTTGCCCACAGTTTTCATTTTTGAGTCCATTAGGCTCACCGCTATTCCAGTAGCTGAAAATAAAGATAAAATTATGAGAGTTAAACTCAACAATCTGATCAGTTTTTTCTTTTCAGTAACTGTAACTTAGATACTAATGAGACAGCATGAACAGTATCTTTTTACTTAAATATATGCAAACTAAAGAATGGATTTTATTTGTATTTAAACCTTGTGGTCATTCGAGTCCCATCCACCCATTTCCATGTCCCGTCTGTCTCCGAGTCAGTCAGTCCAATCCACAAATACTTGTTTAACTGATTCACAAAGTTCTTTTTAAAAAAGAGAGAAACCAACTGTAAGGATACTGAGTTTAAACTGATGTATCTATATAGCCTCCACTTAACTGAACTTTGATTTCATTTTAATTTTCATTTAAATATTTTAATGCACTCCCACCTGTTCCTCTTGGCTGTTGATAATCACCAGGTCTGCACCTTTTTGAAGACAGTCTTGTCTGCTCTCTTGCCAGGATTTCTCCTCTGAAGACATGTAATAGAAACTACCGCTAACATACACCCATTTATGCTGAAAATCTAATATTAAAAAAAATAGAAGAAGAATGTTAACAATTTGGGGTTACATTGTACGAGGTAGCTTTCACATAACCCTAATGATGAGCTTTTTCACAGCCATTGCTTTGGAGTTAGTGACACAAATTCAAAACACTTTGGTGGTGAAAAAAACTTTCTGTCATAGGTGCATAATTTGTCAGAATGTGTTTCCTAAGACATAGTTCAAGTCAGTGTTCTCAGCACTTTGATTTTTAGATTTGTTTTCATGTTCATTAACAATGTGCACTTAATTACTCCAATTGTGCACAAAGTTAATAGTAACTCTCAGGGCTGAGAAGATGAGAAAGATATAAGATTATATAGGAAAGCTATTTGAACTTTGGTGACTTCTAGTGAAGATGTGTAAAATGTGATAAAGTGATTTCCGCTGTAATCTGCATCAGCAGCTGTAGGTTAAAAAAAAGGCATGGAAAGGAAGCTGCTTATCACTGTCATCAATGTGGCAAGACTCTTAATGCTGCTTTCATTTCTTACACAAGAAGCCCTAAGCGTAAACCACAATGTTGGTGGTACAGTCATCTCTGTATTTGGTTGTCTTTTTTTTATTATTATTTGCAACTTCAAGTACATAATTGAAAAAGAGTGAAGGCAAACTGAGTGAGTTCAGTTTGAGTCAGGAATTCACCTGAACAGCATCAAAAGATTGTTTATTTTCTAAGTCCAGTGGCATTAAGTTATTGTATGAATCCTTTGGGAATTTTTATCTCAGAGCTCTGAAATACTTCATGTATCAACTGTTATTGTCTAACAGTGCAGCCATGCTCCTTATGATGCCAAGAAATTAGTAAAAACAAACAAAGAAACAAACTGAAAAATGTGAATTTAAAACATTTTGCAATCACATTTAACTATGATATTTATTTATGATGTCTTGTAGGCAGGGTCTGTGCTAAATCTACCACGTTTCGTTTGTTGCAGTTTATAAACTATTGGTTTATTATTGAATCATCAGAATAAAGGCTAGACCCAAGAACATCTTTTCTTTGAATGAAATAAAATGGTAAATGGCCTGCATTTGTATAGCGCTTTTCTAGTCCCTAAGGACCCCAAAGCGCTTCACACTACATTCAGTCATTCACCCATTCACACACACATTCACACACTGGTGATGGCAAGCTACATTGTAGCCACAGCTGCCCTGGGGCGCACTGACAGAGGAATAATTACCTTGAAACTTTTTCTGAAGATCATCTTTTTCTTTGGTCAAGGCTTCAACTTTTTTCTGGAGCTGGACTCTGTCTTGAACCACACTGTCGTAGTTTTTCTGTAACTGGTCTCGTTCTGTTTTCAAGTTGTTGTAACTAATCTGTAATGCTCTCTGTCTGCTCACCTCCTCTTCCCACTCAGATTTGTCTTGGTTGACTGTGTTGGGCATGTGAACATTAAATGAACAAGCTCTATTAATGAACACCCATTTAGGACATCATCAGCATGCTATCTAGCTGCTGTACTCACAAGGAAAAGCCAGAATTATGAGTCCAGTGAGGAGAAGAAGACACAGCACACCCAGAAGAATCACAGCAGCTCTGCAGGAACTTTTCTTCACAAATGTAGTACCTGGGGCTAGAAGTCAGTATTTTTCAACATGTGTGCAAACATAAGACATTAACAACCTCATATTTGGCGACTAATAACAACGGTGACACTAGCAACTGCTCTTTTAATTTACAAAGTAGAAAAAAAAAACATCTGTTTTTCAATCAGCGCCTGAAGAGGATGATTGTCTTCAATACACAACAGCGTTTATCTTTGTCAAAGCAATTTGGTACAGCAGACATTTACTGTCACAACAAAAAAAATAATTAGCACATTTAACACGAACCACTCCGAGAGTGTCATTTTTCTTTTTAAACATACTTTAAGAAGTTTGTTGTGCAGTAAAAAAATCAGCTAAGAGCAACATGACAGATGTTCAACTTAATTTAGGGCTGCAGCTATCGACTATGTATTAATTAAGGAACTGGGTAAGTAGTACATTTTACCTCATTGATGATCAGTACATACAAAAAAACCCCACTAAACCCATCCATCCATTCTTTTCCGCATATCCTTGCCAGGGTTGCTGGGCCCCTACTAAACCCTTTCATTGTATTTACATGTTAGAATAAAAAATTTAAAAGAAAACATTTTCTTAAATGCAAAAAGATTGAAATAGTTAAATACAACTAAATACAGTAATGTAAAATAAAATGAGAAGGCATTTTTAGTTTGTCTCCTTGGAAGGTGAGAATTTTTTTTATAATCGAGTTATTGGTCTTACTTAATGAACTGAAATTTGAGCTAATTGTAGCAAGTATTGTAGCAAAGCTGGCCAAAATTTATTTGGTTACATTTTTTTAACAGAGTTTAAATTTGTTTCCATTTTAGAAAAATGGAATTTGTCTATTTCCTATACTTAAGAAGTTTTGGGGGCTCAAAAATGACAGAAAAATTAAAACCACTAAATTTCAACCTACCCACCCGTACTTTCAAGAGCTATAATTTGGGCACATTTTATAGTATGAAGGTAAAAAGGTTTTGCATGGCTTTACTTAGTATGCTCATATAAGAGCTGTTTGGGAAATACATCTTCAAAGTTGAAAGGTCGATGTTATGTATTGGCTTTTCTGTCCTGAGAATTTAAAATGTATGCAGTTATAAAGGGTTTATACCTATTTCACAGACTGATTTTGACTAAAAATACTGAATAATGATACTAAATGGGGAATTTCTCATTGTATCTTTCTTGTAATATTGCCTGCAGTGACTGCTTTTTAAAATTTGCGTTTTTCTTTTTAACCACAAATGAAGATTATTATGCTAACTAAAATAAACTAAAACCTAAAACTAGATTCACAAAAGTAAATTTTAAAAAAACATTTGTAATTTTGTCAACTGAAACACCTGCATGTAGCTGTTTTACATGATTTCTTTTCTTTTTTTTATAGTATGGGTTAGTTTGTGAGGTTTAAATTAAAAATATTACAATACTGTAACAGCATAAACTTAATAAAAAACATAATAAAGAATAAATGTTATTAAACTTAAGGGTTTGGTCCTCTTTAGGCTTTCTGACCTTTGCCCCTTTTTCAACACTCTGTGATTACCTGGTATTTCTTCTGGATTCCTGTAGTGCATTTCCATGATTTTCAGATGCGTTGCTGGTTTCAGCTGTGTCTTGGGTTACACACTATATATATATATATATA
>NW_005187469.1:1640632-1656540 GCF_000239375.1 Pundamilia nyererei | reverse complement strand
TTCAATGTGGGTGCAAATCTTGTCTTTTCTTTCTCACTCTTAACTAACTGAAACCTTTCAGGGGTGGGGTGGGGGGTATGCCCCCCACACCCCCGTTGCCGAGCTTAAAAAACTGGTACCTTTTGCACGTACGAGCACGTGCACATGCACCCTCAGGCACGCGCGTTCACTCATCCGAAAAGGGGCACTTCCGGGCCATGCGGTCCCACTGCGCACGCTCTGTCTTCTCCTAGCGGGATGTGTTTTACAAAAGTACAGGCTAAAGTCGCCTCTACGCCTTTTTGGAAAGGTCCAGAGCCTTTATACATAGCATATGCCAAGCAGACTTAGTGCGAGATAAATAATGAGTAGCCTTAGAATTTAACATTTACAGTATAAAGAGACACACAGGTCAGTACCTTCGCTATTAAAAACAAATCCCGCAAAGCTGCTTCTAACACAAACATTTATCTTTCAGATCAGTGTCTAAAAAGCACCATTAGAAAAACGACCCTGCATTTAAAAAAGTAACTCCTGTTTGTATATATTCACACTGAAAACCAAAACGCACACGGTGGTTGATAAACAAGATTAAAATAATATATGGCACATCTATGTTTTAAAGATGGCATCAAAAATCAATGTGTATTTTGTCTAAAAATATGAAATTTAGACTGTCAAATACACAAACTAACGTGCGGGTGTCAGGCTCAAGGAAGGAGTTCGCTGGCTCTTATCAACCTTTATCCCTCTCCCCCACCCTCAAAAACAGACAAAAAGCAGTTCATCTCCCCATTTCTTGAGATACACAGCGTCTTAAAGTCTGAAACAGCCAACAACGCTCAGTTGTTAGAAACAATGCAACAAGGTTGGGTAGTCGTTTAACTAACCGTCGAAAATCTGCTTATAAAACACACTGCCGTTTCAGCTCGATTGTCTGACAACAAAAGCCTTTCTATAGTGTCAGTGTAAAAAGACAAAGTAATTCCTGTTTGTATATATTTACCATGAAAAGCCAAAATGCCAACAGCGGCTGATGAACCTTATTAAAACACATCCCGCTAGGAGAAGACAGAGCGTGCGCAGTGGGACCGCATGGCCCGGAAGTGCCCCTTTTCGGATGAGTGAACGCACGTGCCTGAGAGTGCATGTGCACGTGCTTGTACGTGCAAAAGATGCCAGTTTTTAAGCTCGGCAACGGGGGTGTGGGGGGCATACCCTCCCCCACCCCTCCCCTCACCCCTCCTCCCCTTGTAGAGCAAAATTTAGTGTTTTGGTCTAGATTTGGTCTAGGCCTAGACATTAAAACTTACTTTTTAATGTTTTTTGCATAATTATGTGTGTGCAATTTGTGCAGTTTTGTAAATCCTCTGTGTTTACATTCATAAAAGCATCTCTTTTTTTAACAGTGATACCTCATCTATGATATTCTTGATTTGGTTGGATGTGAAGTTGTTTTTTCTTTTAAACAAAAGAAATAATTCCATCATCGTGCACTTTAGTTATCTTGAAGTCTTTGGGGCCTTTTGGTGTTGCTGAGCTGCTCAGTGAAAGTACCAGATTTTTGATTTGCCTACTCCTGAAGTTTTTTCTACTACTTTGATTTAATTTGTTTGTTTGTTTTTGTTTGTTTTGTTCAGCTTAATCATGGATCCCTCAGTTGCACTGACATCTCTTTGGGCCTCATATTCTAAAGTGAAAAATGAAAAGCTATAAAAAGAATCAACAGTATGAAGCAATTTCATTTTTCATGAAATCATGATGGAACAGACCTCATCTGGCTATGAAACAACTTACCTAATTGTCCCATTACCTGTGAGCAAATGAGAGACAAGGTAATTCCCAAATATTTTTCTTAAACCCGTTGAATCAAAGCCAGACATCTGTAAAAACAACAATTCTTTCCGCTAAAATGTTTACTTTTGTTTTGTAGACTGCAGCCATGTTTGCTGCTAGTAATCTGCAACCTGAAGATCAGTTTCTGTGCTCCATCTGCCTGGATGTGTTCACTGATCCAGTCACCACACCATGTGGACATAACTTCTGCAAAAACTGCATCACCCGGAACTGGGACATTAATGTTAGGTGCAAGTGTCCCCTATGTAACAAACTGTTCAAGAGACGACCTCAACTGGAAATAAACACTTTGTTCTCTGAGGTAGTTGCTCAGTTCAGAGATGAAGCTCAACAGAATGCAAGCAGCAGCTCAGAGCAACAAGCTGCCAAACCAGGAGAAGTTCCCTGTGACTACTGCACTGGAACCAGACTGAGGGCCCTGAAGTCCTGCCTGGTGTGTCTGACCTCCTACTGTGAGACTCACCTAGAACCTCATCTGACAGTCAAAGGTCTGAAAAGACATCAGCTGATTGAGCCTGTGGAGAACCTGGAAGGCAGGATGTGTATGAAGCACGATAAACATCTGGAGCTGTTCTGTAAGACCGATCAGACAAGTGTCTGCACGCTCTGCTCTGTTTTAGACCACAAGACTCATGAGTTTGTACCTCTGAGAGAAGAATCTGAAGAAAAGAAGACAGAGCTGAGGAAAATGGATGATGAAATTCAGCAAATGATCGAGAAGAGACGACAGAAGATTCAGGAGATCAATGAGTCAGTGAAGATGAGTAAAGATGCTGCAGACAAACAGAAAACAGAAGGTGTTCAGATCTTCACTGTTCTGAAGGAGTTTATTGAGAAAGACCTGAAGAAGGTCATAAAGGAGATAGAAGACAAACAGGAAACAACAGAGAAACAGGCTGAAGGTCTCATCAAAGAGCTGGAACAGGAAATCTCCGAGTTGAAGAAGAGGAGCTCTGAGCTGAAGCAGGCCTCACGCTCTGAAGACCACCTCCACTTTGTTCAAAACTTTTCATCTCTGAAAGCTGTTCCACCTACCAAGGACTGGACAGAGGTCATTGTCCTTCCACCAACGTATGAGGGGACTGTGATGAGAGCTGTGGCTCAGCTGCAGGAGACACTCAAAAAACATTTTAAGAAGCTGCTTGCTAAGGCTGAGCTGAGGAGGCTCCAGCAGTATGCTGTGGATGTGAGTCTTGATCCTGATACAGCACATCCTGAGCTCATCTTGTCTGATGATGGGAAACAAGTGAATTTTGGTAATGTGAATCAGAGTCTATCAGACAATCCAAAGAGATTCACAGTTTTTGCAAATGTTTTAGGAAAGCAGGGTTTCTCTTCAGGCAGATTTTACTTTGAGGTTCAGGTTAAAGGAAAGACTGACTGGATTTTAGGAGTCGCCAGAGAGTCAGTGAACAGGAAGGGAGGAAACTCAGTAAAGCCTCAGGATGGTTTCTGGGCTCTATGGCTGAGGAACAACAACGAGTACACAGCATGTACTGGCCCAGCAGCCGTTCTCTCTTTTCAGTCTGCTCCTGATAAAGTGGGAGTGTTTGTGGATTATGAGGAGCGTCTGGTCTCCTTTTATGATGTGTATGCAGCAGCCTTTATCTACTCCTTTACTGGCTGCTCCTTCACTGAGAAACTTTACCCATGTTTCAATCCCTGTAATAATGATAATGGTAAAAACTCTGCACCTCTTGTGATCACTCCTATCAATCGCATTAACTAGACAAGAAAGGTTATTACATTTTATTTGAAAGTGGTCTGTGAAAAGATTGTAATACTGTTTAATTCTTCTCTTTGACAACATGTTTCTCAATACTGAATTTTCATAATTTCACACTCCCCCACAATTACATTCTTCTCCCTTTAAGAGGGAAAACAGGACGTCTAGTCTAGTGTCGTTTAAACCAAAGGAGCAAAAACATTTAGGAAATGTCCTTGTAGCCAATCAGCCAATCTGTAATTATGTCTCCAATAATGATGTGTTTCAATGCTGTCTCCACCATAGGACATGTTTTCTCAATCATCATGTGCCTGTCTGTATATTTTTTATATATATGTTTTGTACACAGGTCTCTCTTGAAAAAGAGGGCTTGATCTCAATGAAATTATCTATTTAAATAAAAGATTTAATAATGATAAACAGACTTTCTTTACATTAACAGGATAAACCTTAAACCCCAGTCAGAGACAACAGTCAATGGTTGTTACTTTCTTTGCACTCAGATAAATAACAGCATTGATGCATCAAAAATGTATTGTATATTATATAAAATCTTATACTCTATATATCACATATAAAAATCATTATTATAACACGTGACTTTTCTTATGTCCCTTGAAATACTGTTTTTAAGAAAAATCATGACACAGGTGACCTGAACCTTTGTGTAATATCTATTAGGAATAATATATTTCCTCTATTTTATTCAGGGGAATCTATGATGGTCGAGATGGAAGTATTTGATGACCTCTCATGAAATGACCCATAAGAACCATTTCAACATTTTCTGCATCAAGAAATGAATGTTTGCAAATTCCACTGTTAATGTAGTTTGTACTGCAGGTGCAGCAGGTGTTCATTGGCGGTGTTAGTAAGAGTGATCTCATCAGGTTGAGCATATAAAAGCTAATACTATAAAAAGTATTGTGGTAACACACTACATGAAACACAGTACAAAACAAAAGTGTTTTTCCTTTTCGACCTAATAATCAATAATATCATTAAATCTACTGAAAAGGAACTATTAGATAATGTTGAGTCATTTTTAGATATGTAGCAATAAAAATGTGTGCAACGGAGGGTTAAACACAAAGGCAGGAAAAGTTAGGCACTGTGGTGTTTACGAAAAGAAAATGCACCAATCAAATTTGCTGCTGGACTTTTACACCTTTCATTTCACACTGACATGTCAGAATAACTCAAGTAGCATTAACATAAACTGTAAACAATCAAAGTTAAAAAATTCTGTTCTTATTGTTCACGAAACTCTTCATGTGGAGGGATGAAGGACTGGAAACTTCCAATTCAGTTTGTGACAAATGTCTTCACTTTTTTGGAGAAAGTTGTAAGCACTAGCGCCTTCATATGATCCATCCATCTCAACACCCTGTTTGGCTTTTGTTGACCACTTTGAGCCTGTCTCTCCTTATTAGAACAGTTCATTTCCAGTATAAACCCATCAGGATTCCCCTTTGATGTTATTCCTCCTCAACTCCTTAAGAAGGTTTTTCCTACCCTTGGTCCTTTTATTCTTGCCATTATTAACAGTACATTGACCTTTTGTAAAAATATTTTTGGGCAATTCTTGCTGACAAAAACAGGCCTTGACCATTCTGTTTTGTTTCAGGGGCTGTCTCCAGGCTACCTTTCTTTTCTAAACTCCTACAAAAAATTGCTTTTACCCAACTGAAGTCCTTCCTGGGTGAATGTGCAATTCTGGAAGTGTTCCAGCCAGGACTAAAAGCTCACCAAAGCAATCAGTATGTTTTATTAAGGCTTTTTTAATGTTATATTTTTTAGCAATAGCTTCTGGTGACTGTGTGCTACTTGTGCTTTTGGACTGAACAGCTGCCTTTTAACGCTGTGTTCCTCGAGATCCGCGTGTCCAGGGTGGAGCAGTGGGTGGGCATCACTGGCTCAGCTCTCCAATGGTTTAGGACCCACCTTTCTGATAGAACCTTTACCTACACCTCTGCTGCCCTCCTCTGGCGGGATTACACAAGGCTCTATTCTTGGAACTGTCCTTTTCTATTTGTACCTGTTACTACTTGGAATAATTTTACAGAAAAATAATATTTGCTTCCATTATTATGCAGACGACTGTCAAATTTATTTTCCATTGATGCAAATTGCAGCATCCTCTCTCATCAGTGCTTTGATCACCAGTGACCTGCCTACTCAGCATACTGTCAAACTGGTCATGGTGGAAGATGTTGAAGGTCCAGACTTTCTGTTGCATGTCCTCAGTGTGACCCTCCTTTCATCTGTGAAGACAACCGGCACACCATTGGACAACCTGCTGGTTCTAGTGTTCACAAGTAAATGTCAATCAAGCTGCACGGCTCTGCACAGGACCCACTAAAGGACGTCAGTCCCTCATGCCACCCTCACAGAGTCTGTTTCTGACAGTTTGGTACTGCTGGGTTTATACACTCATCCTTGCCCATCTCTTCTTGTGTAACAGCCTTAGTATCTCCTCAATAGGACTGAAAGATTATGAATTTAACTGAGTCTGTGATCGAGTGTTACCTTCATTTTTCTAGCACTTTATAATCATCTGTGGACCTGAAAGAGGAACCAAAACCTTAACAAACACCTGCAGGAAGAGTTGGAGAAATAATAGGAAATTAAACGTCAAATTCTTGAAATGAAACTTAATGTTAGTGTGAGTAATAGCAGTAATAACAGTACTACAGCTGAAAGCTCTGGATTTGTGTCTCAAAATCAAACAGTGTTCATCTTTTGTTTCTAAGCAAGTGACTCAAATACTGGTGAGTACAGAACGAGCCACACTAACTCAAAACTTCACTTATACTGTAAGTGCTAAAATTTTAAGAGTACACATTTTTTACAGTGGTTTGTTTTAATTATCTATATTAAATTAAACTTAACTCTCATGAATGTTTCTTCTTCTTTTTTTAAGTCTCAGAAATGTTGTTGAATTCAAATTCAAAATCAGCTAATTTTTCTCTTAGAGTGATACTTTTTTTCTGTCAGCTTACACATGATGCATAGTGTTTTGTTTGCATTTGACAAGCAGACCTGATTTTTATTTTTTGGAATTATATCGCATATTTTGGATTTTACAACATTTGCTGTTGAAAAGATGCTGAGAAAGTGTTCTCCTTAAACACTGAGCAACCACCTATACCACATGGTGACATAAGCTTTCAAAATGTAGCCAGAATTGCCTTTTTTAAGTTTCCTCCAGTGAATGATCAGAAAACACATTGAAAATACAGGGTACCGATACTTGTTTCTGTTTCTCTACGTCACCAACATTAAACTGGTGCAATTTATCAATATCCTGATATCCCACGATGCTGATCCTCAAAGTATGCTACAGAAAAATCATGACACCAGTGTAGAATTCAATTGAATGTAATTTTTTCAATGCTGAAAATGGCATGCTTCAGTCTCCTCCTATATCCATATGAAGTTATGAGTGTTAAAAGTTGCTGCAAAAATCTTGAAACTTTAAGAGTGCCAAATTCCAATTCACCCCCACTTACTTAAGAACCAGGAAGAACCATATGCATGGCTTTATAAATATATTAAAGATATTTTACTGGAAAAAACGGCTGAAGAGAGATGATGAATGATTTTCCATGGACTAAACTATGACTAGAATTAAAGAAGTGGTTATGAAACCAAACATAGTCACACTCTCATCTGAAACAGTGCAGGATAACATGAGAAATTTATTTAAACTTGTAAACAAACATAAAGTCCTGGGATTAACTTCTTAGACCTGATTGATATAACACAGTTCTAAAAATCCTAAAACTAGCTCGGGGTGAGTCCTCCAGTCAGGAGATTGTAGTGAACGGCAGCACTTAGTGAGTAAGCTCTACATGTAGAAACATAAAGTGAGTGTGTAGGTGATGTCTCTGAGTGGATTACTCTACTCTTAAATTATTTGATGTGATTCTGTGATTTTTGGACTCCATGCAACATAAGATAGTTATACCTTGAAGATTTTTTCAAGTTCTTTGTCTCATCTGAAAT
The DNA here is from genome assembly GCF_000239375.1 of Pundamilia nyererei. Lineage (NCBI taxonomy): Eukaryota > Metazoa > Chordata > Actinopteri > Cichliformes > Cichlidae > Pundamilia > Pundamilia nyererei. The sequence continues at coordinate 1,648,970 of NW_005187469.1, read as the reverse complement.
TGCTGTCATGATCCCACTTCGACAGTTCTAAACCACTCACAGAAAATTGTTAGACTTTAACTTATCATGCTTTGACTTTTGTTCCCAGAGTGCAGATATGTTTGCTGCCAGTAATCTGCGATCTGAAGATCAGTTTCTGTGCTCCATCTGTCTGGATGTGTTCGCTGATCCAGTCACCACACCATGTGGACATAACTTCTGTAAGAAGTGTATCACTCAGCATTGGGATAGAAATGCTCCTTGTCAGTGCCCCATGTGCAAAGAGGCTTTCTACTGTAGACCTCTGTTGAAGGTTAACACTTTGTTCTCTGAGGTAGTTGCTCAGTTCAGAGGTGAAACTCAACAGAAAGCCAAGAGGAGCAGCTCAGAGCAACAAGCTGCCAAACCAGGAGAAGTTCCCTGTGACATCTGCACTGGAACCAGACTGAGGGCCCTGAAGTCCTGCCTGGTGTGTCTGACCTCCTACTGTGAGACTCACCTGGAACCTCATCTGACAGTCAAAGGTCTGAAAAGACATCAGCTGATTGAGCCTGTGGAGAACCTGGAAGGCAGGATGTGTATGAAGCACGATAAACATCTGGAGCTGTTCTGTAAGACCGATCAGACAAGTGTCTGCACGCTCTGCTCTGTTTTAGACCACAAGACTCATGAGTTTGTACCTCTGAGAGAAGAATCTGAAGAAAAGAAGACAGAGCTGAGGAAAATGGATGATGAAATTCAGCAAATGATCGAGAAGAGACGACAGAAGATTCAGGACATCAATGAGTCAGTGAAGATGAGTAAAGATGCTGCAGACAAACAGAAAACAGAAGGTGTTCAGATCTTCACTGTTCTGAAGGAGTTTATTGAGAAAGACCTGAAGAAGGTCATAAAGGAGATAGAAGACAAACAGGAAACAACAGAGAAACAGGCTGAAGATCTCATCAAAGAGCTGGAACAGGAAATCTCAGAGCTGAAGAAGAGGAGCTCTGAGGTGAAGAATCTAATATGCTCTGAAGACCACCTCCACTTTATTCAAAGCTTCTCATCTCTGAAAGCTGTTCCACCTACCAAGTACTGGACTGAGGTCATCGTCCTTCCACCAACGTATGAGGGGACTGTGATGAGAGCTGTGGCTCAGCTGGAGGAGACACTGAGGATAGAAATGAAGAAGCTGTTTGAGGCTGAGCTGAGGAGGGTCCAGCAGTATGCTGTGGATGTGAGTCTTGATGCTGATACAGCACATCCTGAGCTCATCTTGTCTGATGATGGAAAACAAGTGAATCATGGAGATGAAAAGCAGAATCTTCCAGACAACCCGGAGAGATTTTCTTACTGTGTTTGTGTTTTAGGAAAGCAGAGTTTCTCTTCAGGCAGATTTTACTATGAGGCTCAAGTTAAAAGAAAGACTGACTGGGAATTGGGAGTGGCCAGAGAGTCGATCGACAGGAAGAAAATAATGACTCTTAGTCCCGAGGATGGATTCTGGACTGTAGTGCTGAGAAATGGAAATGAGTACAAAGCTCTCGATGATCATGATGTCTGTCTCTGTCGTCCGTCTGGTCCTGAGAAGGTGGGAGTGTTTGTAGATTACGAGGAGGGTGTGGTTTCCTTTTATGATATAGATGCAGCAGCTCTTATCTACTCCTTTACTGGCTGCTCCTTCACTGAGAAACTCTACCCATACTTCAATCCCTGTAATAACAACAATGGCAAAAACTCTGCACCTCTCCTCATCACTCCCATTAATCACATTGAGTAGAAAAATGATTTTATATGTAGCAGTCTGTGTTAAGAACACATTCGTTGGTGACACTGATTTGGTCTTCTTTTCTTCTCTGATTCTGATTGATTTCTTTGTGTTTTTATGTCATATTCATCTTAAATTGAGCTTAAAGTCTGAGTGATGCTGATTTTGACTGAGGCAAAATAGTCTTTTAATTTTTTTATAATTACAAAACATTTTTGTTTGTCCTTGTTTTTTTCTTTTGGTCATGCCTGTGATGATGTTATTCACTCATAAAGGATAAATAAATTGTGTTTGCATCATAAATCCACAAAAAGCAAAAGATCTGCAAGTATGACAAAATATTCTCTCAAACATTTAGTGGTAAACAGGGCGGATTGCCAGTGTTTATAAATGAAAGTCTCTATTCTAAAATTAAACTATCCACATTCTCAAAAACTCCCATCTTTCATCCATAATTTTTATCACAGTGCCATTCAGCAGAGTTTAGAGTTAGACTAGAGTTAGAGACTCTAATTATCGTTAGCTCACCATTCAAACTCATTCGGTAGTTCAAGAATCTGGAGACATAATATTTGCAAACATAATAAAAAAACATTAATTATGGATAAGGTGAGAAATTCCTCTTCCAGAGAAGACACTTACTTCTCCTCTTTCCTTCAGAACTTTTCCTCAGTAATTTTATCTCACAGCAAGTAAGTAAATGCAACAATCTGCTCATAGTGATCATGCACCCATCTTCCTGACATTAAACATCTAATCACAAATCAAACCCACCACAAGAGGGCGACTCATTACATCACTTCTTTAACACCCAGGTTTTGACACTTTCTTTTAGACAGGGTGGATTATTTTTTTCTTGTTCAATGATGAAAACCATTACAATTGAAAAACAACAAAATGAATTAGAAATTAAACCTGATTGCTGTTCTAACAAACGAGCAGCTCAAATACAAACACTTTTAATAAAGTGCAGCTCAAACCTTTTGGAGAAAGCTGCATTCCTCTGAGCAGAACCCAACACAACCCAGAAAGCTTTTAAAAAATAATTAATTGATTCTTTACAAATTTTGAATTTGGAGGTAGAATCAATATTTGTCAAAAATATCCAAAGTCCAAAAATTTTAAATACATTTATGTCTTCATACATTTACTGTTATTGTAACAGTAAAGGTTCTTTTGCTTTAGACAGTAGAATATAAAACGAATAGATCTGAGAGTAGAGTAAGGTTTTATAAAAATAAAGTGGTACAGAAGATATTTAGTGTCACTGTCATGAAAAACTAGGAGACAACCATGTGAACATGCTCTTAGAATACCTTTCTATTTTACACTTATTCATTGGTTCAAAAGCTAAATTGTGACAAATGAAAGTTTTTAGGCAAGTTACTTGAACAGCATTGCATTTTTTCTTCCTGGCAAACATCATGAGCAGATATCGTAGTTTCAATATCAGATTCCACTGCTTTAATAACTGTGATGCATAACAGGAGCAAGTATTAGTTCACTGGATGGTCATCTTCTTTCTCAGTACTCAAAGGAGAAAAGTCGAACAAATGCTTTTTGGGTGAACTTTAAAGGGTTATATCACAATGGGCACGGTGCAAATTTGGCTAAAGCCACTTTGCTATCCCACTCCCACTGAAAAAGCTTTCAAGTAAAGCCACAGTTGTAAAAGTGGAAAAATATCTGACATATTGTTGAGTCAAATAAATAAACAAACACGAGAGACATTTTCTCTTGGTGCAAAAGTGCAATGAACTCACCACTCACTGGGACAGCTGTAAGTGCAACACATTTTTATTTGCTTTGCAGTTTTTTAATCATGCTTTAGATTAGCTACATATGCTGATTAATGATCTCTTTCCAGTTTTAAAGAAATATGAGGGGTACTTCCCAAAATCTGAGCTGCATTCCTTGGTCAAACTGCGTTGCCCCACAAAACTGCAGTTTACCAAATAATTAAAGTGAGCTTGCATTACAATAACTTTTGTGAACTTTTGTCCACTTATTACTTTGAAGGATCAGTCATTTCTAGCATAACCCACCGTGAACTGAAACTGCTGTTTTAACATTTCCACATTTATCCTAAATATAGAAAAGCTGAGACATCATGAATTATCTCAGTTGTAGCTGAGAAGTCAGTTAAACCTCAAAAGGTTGTTTCTTGTCTATTCAGGTTAAAGTACTAGTATGAACTGTGTCATGCCACAATCTAAAGAAACTCAAGAACAGATGAGAAACAAAGTCATTGATCCCTGTCGGTCTGGAAAAGGGCTACAAAGCAATTTCAAAGGCTTCGGGACACCCTCAAACTGCGGTGAGAGACATTTCCAACAAATAGAGAACCCTATCCAGGAGGTCACAGAAGAATCCAGTACAATAGCCGCTGTGGCTGAAAACCACAGGTTTTGAAAATTCAGAAAAAGCTTGAGGTCAAGTTAGAGAGAAGTGAGCTTTTCTCGAAGGTCCACTTCCCTCTTTATTAACATTCCTGAACTCAGTTGTGTGTTTTCCAGCTAAACATGGAAATACAGAACAGATGAGATGTTCAGATCTACTTCAGTTTTAACTCATGTATGGGAAATTAATATTTTCACTCACATTATTCTCAGTTTACATGTAATTCTGAGGTTTTCCTGAAGTTTTCTTTTTTAATAGTATGAACTGGGACTTTTTTTTTTTTTTATCAAAGGCCTTTCCTGGGATGTTTAATACTCTATTTTGACCACTGTATTAAATGAGATATCATGTCTGCTTTATGTCACAATTATGATAAAAAGATCATTTTATCAAAGTGTTAGCTTCAAATGTAGAGGTAAAAATTGCCGTAAAAGATAAAACATACAGAAGTACATCACATAGATAAGTAGAATATCAGAACAGCTGCGACACATCACTATCTCACTGAGTATGCCAATTGCTGTACCTATTGGCCTGCTGTTCAACCAGTTAATGCTCCTTAAAGTATATCTGGAAAGAGTCCTTGTCCTGAGGAAGCCATCGCACTGGCATCCTAGAGATAACTCTCTAACAATATGTGTGCAACTGCAATAAACATGCACAATAACAGTGTGTGGGTCCCAGTCATTACATGTATTATTTTACTCTTCTGAACTCCTTTTTCTGACCACCTGATATTTCCTCTGTGCTTGTACAGCCTTGATCCATGATTTGAATCTGCATTGTTAACTCAGGTGGGTGTTCAGATATCTGAGGTGAACAGCGTTTTGTGAGTTTCTGAATTTGCAAGTTGTAGTTCCAAATATCCACTAACACAAGTGGTTGTCTATTAAACAGGAAAGTGCTATTTAAACTATTAAAACTCAATACAAACAAGTTCCAGCTGTAGCATGTACTATGAAGTATGTTCAGTAAAACCAGAGCACTACTGAAAACCCAGCATTAATCCTGAAGTTAATGTTTTAGTTTAAGCTTCCTGTACGCAAAATTTTTGTTTTTACAGAATTGTTATCCTGGAAAAATTCTCTTTCTGTATTTTTAATTTTAAATTGTTTTTTTGGCTGAAGTACGGTCAAAAGCTTTCATTTACTATATGCACTATAATTAACTTTCTTTCCTCCTACATGTCAATAAGTGGTATTACTGCAGCTTGGACGCAATCAGAAACCACTGCAGCTCAGCTTTTATTATCATTATGGTAACCTAGCATGCTGCTTTCAAAATGATTAAATAGTTTTTCTATTTACAATAGTTGTAGTACAATGACTCTTACTTTGATCCAAAATAAAAACCAGTGCAGATTATTTCAGATGAATAACACTACTGCTTTAATTGTCTCAACTGTGTTTATTATTGATGTATACAAGTTTACTGAATAATAATATTCAGTAAATTTATATACTTGGATGCATTTATTGATTTTTGGGTACTTGCAAGAAAAAAGATTGAATAGGGATAAAGTTGATGAACCATACCATCTTTAAGCTAGGTTAAGAAGCAACATAATGATCAGCAAGCAGGAGTATGGCTTTATGCCAAGAAAAAGCACTACAGGCTGATGTTTGCTGTGAGAGTGCTTCTCTCGGTATGGAGAAAGTCAGAAGAGGTGCACTGTGTCTTTTATGAATTTAGAAAAAACAGAGGAGCTGAGGTATTGCACGAAGTCAGAAGTGGCAGAGAAGAACAAAGGGTAATGTGGGACAGTGAGATAGTCGTGAGGAGTGGAATAGGAGTGACAGACGGGTTAAAGGTGGGCATGGAGGGCATCAGAGATCTACTCTGAGCCCATCATCAGAGATCTTGTTTGTGGTTGTGATGGACAAGTTGACAAATCAGGTCAGGCAGACGTCTCTGTGAACAATGATGTTTGCAGACGATACTTATCTGTAGTGAGAGCAGGACCAGGTGGAAGAGACTATTGAGAGGTGGAGCCATAATCTAGAGAGAAGAGGAATGAAAGTAAGACAGAATGAGTGAGGATAGAAAGAGTAGAGGTAGTAAAGAAAGATGAGTTTAAATACCTGGGTTTAACAATTCAGAGTACACTGGAGAGTGAGTGGAGATTAGTGTCAGGTGGGATTTGGGACAGAAGAATAGCAGGAAACGTGAAAGGGAAGGTTTACAAGATGGCAGCAGGCCTACTGTGATGTATGGTTCAGGTTATGGTTTGTGCACTAACAAAAACATGGGAGGCAGAGCTGTATATGTTAAGACTTTCACTAGGACTAGGATGAACAATATTAGAAATGAATACATGAGAGCGAAAACTTGGGTTGGATTTTGCATTTTTGCACAGCACACTGAGAGGATTTTTTCCCAAATCTTCAGTCTTTCCTCAATAAATGAGTCAGGTGGAGTAAAACAAGTCCAAATTGTCAACATTTTAATGATTAAATTGTAAATACAGATGGAAAGTTTATGATAACAGAATATTTTCCTATAAGATGAGAATTTTTGAGCATGGGATTGTTGAGCAAGTTTTTTAATCTAACACGTCTTAAAATTGTCATGACCAGTCACACCAAAGCAGATCGTCGGCTGATTAAAGATCCTGGATATAGTAACAAAAGATATTCTTGATTTAGAAAGCAAAGCGAAAACCCTTTAAACTTGTTTCCATCTAAGACTATGTCCACACGTACATGGGTATTTTTGTAAGTGGAGATTTTCCATTTTCGTTTTAAAAAAAAGAATCATCTTCCACACATGCATTTTTGTAAAATATCTCTATGATATAATGCTGTGTCGAAATGTTGGCCAATCAGAAGTCTAGATGCCTGAGAGGGTAAGCGTAAACAAAGATGGCGCATAGAAGCAGAAATGAGTCCTATGTGTGGACAGACAGTGAGGTGGAATTATTCCTTAATATTACACTTAGGTTGTGAGAGCGTCTGTGTTGAATGTAAAAGCTACGTCCAAAGTTCACTCTGTCTTTCCAAGTGGAGGGGCAGCAACTGCGTGTGTATATGTAAGCATGTAAAAACTGCAGATCTGACGTTAAAAAAGGTGCACACCTTTGATGTTGCGTGGCTAAATCTCCATTTTGCTCGTCCACATGTAAACGCAAAAACTGAGTTTTTCGAAAATCTCCACCCTGGCAGGAGTTTTTAAAAATCTCAGTTTTCAGTGGACAAAAGGCCCAAACGCATAGAAAAAGCTGTGTTTTCAAAAATACCCGTGTATGTGTGGACGTAGCCTAAGTGGCCACTGTTTTCTGTTCAGCTTCATTTCAGGAGTTGATCTCATGGCTCTGTTTTCTGCACTATTTGTTGGGCATAGATGTTAAGTTATGGAGTAACTCTCTTCTCACATATCCAGAAGTGTTTATTGGAACATGTTTCATCATTCCAGCCGTTTTGCGAGTCGTGAACCTTTATCTGTCCACAATTTTCCGTTCTGCCACCATTTGGTTCACCACTATTCCAGTAGCTGAAATACAGATAAAATTATAAGAGTTAAACTCAACAGATCAGTCAGTCTTTTGTTTTTAGTAACAAGATATGAATTAAATTAAGTTAGTTAATGTACTTGATGATATAAGAAGACTTTATGGACAAGAGAGGAATTTAATTTTTATTTCAACCTTGTGGTCATGCGAGTCCCATCCACCCATTTCCATCTTCCGTCTGTCTCTGAGTCAGTCAGTCCAATCCACAAAGACTTCTTGAACTGGTTCACAAAATTCTAGTTGAAAGACAAGTAAGTGTAAATATACAGAACTTAAAGTGATGTGTCAGTACATTCTCTGATTTCATTCAGTGTTTTATTCTGAACATAGTACATTAATTTATGTTTGCACACACACACCTGTTCCTCTCGGCTGTTGATAATCATCAGGTGTGCACCTTTTTGAAGACAGTCTTGTCTGCTTTCTTCCCAGGATTTCTTCTCCAAAGACACTTGGTACAAACTATCACTGAAGGCCACCCAGTTTCCTTGGCAATCTGTTTAAGAAAAACAGAATAATAATTTGGGCTTTGTTAGGATCTTATCTTTAAGGCTAATATCTCATAATTAGCATCACATATTTGTTACACAAGTGTCAGTTGTACAAATTCACAAAGCTTTAACATATGAAAGAAAAAGAAAACACTGTCCCATTGTTGCACAATATGTCTAGTTTTACATCAAATAAAAAAGTTTTATTTT
>NW_005187469.1:1638490-1639906 GCF_000239375.1 Pundamilia nyererei | reverse complement strand
GTCAAGTTGTTGTAAAGCCTGTGAAGCAACACTGTGTCCATTTCACCAGGAGATTTGCCTTGGGTGACTGTAGGACATGCCAATATCAAATAAAAACATTGCCTGTGAGGATTTTAGCATGCTAATTACATATTTCTTGTACTCACAGAGAAAAACCACAGTTATGAATCCAATCAGGAGGAAAAGACACAGCAGACCCAGAAGAATCACAGCAGCTCTGCAGTAACTCTTCTTTACAAATTCAGACTCTGCAGGTAGAAGTTTATATTTGTTACAATGCTAAAGGTGAAGAATATTTATATCCTCATATAGTTTATCGTAACATAAAATACTATTTTCTCTACAAAGTAATATGTGAACTTCTGCTCTTGAAATCAACATCTGACCACAAAGAAGCAAACTTGTTTCTGTGTGATTATGGCTGTGACACAAATACTGTGATTGTCGCACAGTATTTTATTGTATTATTTTCTCTTTTGAACTTAGAATCCGACAACCACACACCACAGTATAAATTAAAACTAACACTGAAACTAATAAAAACCAAAGTTTTTTGGTTTATTAAACTATTAAAACTGAACTGAAATAAACACACGCTGAATGTGTTTGAGCCTGTCCTGAATTAAAAACAAAAATTACAATTTAATCAAAATTATGGGCCAAGGGTCACCTGTCAGCTAGTCATTTCAGCACAATAAAATACAGATAAAAAAATACCATAAAATATAAATCTTTAAAATTTAAAACAAAACATCCAAAACTACAATAACTTTGCAGCAAACCGGACCCTACATCTACCCGGTATTAGTTTTACTTTTTGTTTTATTTCTGCACAATAATTCATCATCACATATCAATGTAGTATCTAAATCTAATATGTTTACTTGTTTTTGTTTATTACCTGGGAGTCCAAGTCCAGTCGTTTCACATTGCACAGTTTGACTCACTTCATCATCGATATAATTGTCTTCTGAAGTTTCTACCAGCCTTCTCAACTTTATGTTGCTGCCTGATATTTCTTCCATGCCCATATAGGCTTGATCCATGATTTTACTGGTATTGCTGGCTCAGTTGGGTCCTTATGTATCTGAGGCGATCAGCATTTTGTGAGCGTGTGAACTGTGTAAAAATCCACTGGCACAAGCAATTCTTTATTTAACAGGAAACTGAGAGCTAGAGGAATGAAATGCTGCTTTCATTTCCCTGAATCCTGGCACACCTCAGGACTGTTGTTGGGTTATGACTGCATCTGTCTTTGCCTTTGAATACACAGACAACACTCACTACAGCCCTAATCCAACTGAAACCAATTACTGTATGTCATAGTTGGAGTACAAGATAAGATAAGATAAGATAAGATAAGATAAGATAAGATAAGATAAGATAAGATAAGATAAGATAAGATAAGATAAGATA
>NW_005187469.1:1613973-1624902 GCF_000239375.1 Pundamilia nyererei | reverse complement strand
TACGCAAATTGGCTATTTTCCTTGTCTCTGCCACTTCATAGGCTGACAGCTGTTTTCTCCCTTTAGTGAATGCCGGTGTCTGTAGTGAAGCACAGTAAAACCCCACATTATCGCCAATATTGAACCCACGATCTGCAAGGACAATATCTCCAGGTAACAAGTTCTTTAGGAGGCCACTCTCTATTGTGATCAGCAATGGAGAAGGCTGCAGGTTTGCGAGGGTACGCTGTGCAGAGAGGTAAGGGACCCTAACACTAACGAAATGTACCTTCAGATCCTATGTCCTGCAGAGAGACACAAGGAGGTGTGGGAGAAGTATCACGAGGCAGCGGCGCATGCGGGAGTGGAAAAGACATTGTCCAGGATACGTCGCTTCTTTTATTGGCCCAGCATGGAAGAGGAGGTGCGCGAATTCCAGCTAGGGTGCGCTGCGTGTGGCCTACGAGATAGAAATAGGCCTAGAGCCCCCTTGCATCCCGTTATTGTGTCCTATCCCCTTGAGGTTGTGGCCCTGGACTTTCTTACATTGGGGAGGCCCACAGACAGGTACCAGAATATTCTGGTTATGACTGATCTTTTCACACGGTACGCCTGGGCAGTTCCTACCAAAGACCAGACTGCTCAGACTGCGGTGCATGCTCTTTGGGTTCACGTGATTCAGACCTTCGGTTGCCCGACCAGGCTACACTCAGATAGAGGTGGTAGTTTTGAGTCTGCCCTGATGTACCAGCTGTGTAAGTGCTATGGCATTACAAAAAGCAAGACCACCCCATACCATCCGGCTGGAAATGGTGGGGTTGAGAGGATGAACCAGACGTTGCTACACATGCTTCGGTCCTTAGAGTCAGAGAGACAACAGAGGTGGCCAGAATATCTCCCAGAGCTCTTACAAGCATACAATAATACTGTCCATAGTGCCACAGGGTATGCGCCGTCGTACCTGATGTTTGGGCGGCATTTGAGGCAGCCAGTGGATTTGAACCTAGGTGTTGAGCGGGATTCCCCATGCCACAACCTGGGAGGGTGGGTTAAGGACCATCACCAGAAACTCTTTTGCCTATGAGATGGCTAGGAAGAAGATGAGGGCAGCAGCCACCCAAAACAAGAGGGCTTATGACCGAAGTGCGCGGGCCCTGCCGTTGGTGCCAGGCGAGAGAGTTTGGATAAGGGACAGGAATAGGCAGGGACAAGGCAAGTTGCACCCAGGTTGGAGCTCAGAGCCGTATGTGGTAGTGGAAGAAGTTGGCAATACCGGTGTAGTATATAGGGTGCGTCTGGAGAAAGGGGGGGGGGAGAAGGTCCTCCATCGGAATGCACTGAAGTTGTGCGTTACCCCTGCAGCAGACTACCACTCAGAGGGGCAGGAAGTCAGCCTTGAGGGAGAGGTGCTAGTTGAGCCTCCATTTTATGGTTTTGTGCCCAGCGCTCCAGCCCAGCAGCCGGGAGAGTTGTCAGAGGTACGGCGCTCGACGAGGCCTAATTTTGGTCAGCCACCCGCCCGTTACAGGTCGCTTGATTAGGGTGACAGGGACTGTCACAGGTAAAATGTGGGGGGATGTCACACAGTGGAAAATTGTGTTTTTATATTTTGTTTTGGATCAGACTGTGTTGGTACATAGTGTCGATTTTATTTGCATGATTTTATTGTAATAGTGATATTGCATGTTTGTTTATTGATATTCCTATTGCATGATTTTATCCCCATATTTATAGTATGTGTTTAGTGTTGATTGAACAATATGTTGTTTTTTTTTTTATTCCACTGTGGATTAAGCGGACAATTGTAGGCACCTGTGAGGTGGGGGCGTTCCCCGAGGTGGCCTATCAGCCGCCAAACTAACTTAAGGGAGATGGTGAGCGCAAAGACTGAAAGAGAGACACACAAAAAGTGAAGAGATGGAAACAAAAACGTGTGCAAGCCAGCATATGAACAGAAGGACCTCCGGCCTGACTGTGGGGCGCCACGAGACATTCAGCGATCGGCCAGCATAACCCGGCGATCCAGTCCCGACGGACAGAATAGCGACCGTGGGAGGCGACGCGTGAAATCCACAGTAGGGCAGGGGTACGCCTCTGCCTGCATCTGTGAGTATCGCTTTCCCACTGTTGGGCGCTAGGAGAAGCTTTGCCGGGGAAGGGTAACCGCGGCTGCGCCGACAACGTTGCTGGCCCGTGTCTGTTGTTTCAGGGCGGAGCTACGAGGGAGGCCGTGCGCGGGTGTGGAGAGTGGCTGGACTGCACGATCGCGCACCGTCAGGTGGAGATAGGAGCCTCCTCCCTGGTCTTCTGCTGGCGAGATTCCCCATCCCGGAAGAGGAGTTCCTCTCCTGTCTCTTTCAGCTCAGGAGAATTTGCCCGCGTGTTGCTGGACTGTGAGAATTAGGACCCTGGGGGGAGTTTTTAGCATAGGGAAAAACATTCATTCAGCTTTGTGTTTTTAGTGTTTAAATCATTCCGGCCGGCCGGGTTTTTTAGCGGGTTGCAAACACTATTTTTATTGTATACGGGGATTTTAGCTTGTATTTGTGACTCTGGCTGTGTTTTTTTATGGAAAATAAATGGTGTGTTTGAAGCCAGCTAAGTTTCTGTGCTCTGAGCGCTGACCCACTCACTCCCCTTTCTGCTTGTATGTATAGAGACGTGGTGGTGAAGATTTAGGTCCACCAGTTTAGCGGCTACATGTACCTTCGGGCTCCCTCCTAGATTTAGAGATGATCTTTCCCTTTTCACTTTTGATTCCCCGCTTAACCAGCGTTTCTCCCTGTCCAGAATGTGTGCATCCATCTCATTGAAAGAATGGCCTAATCCTTGGATTGGACCAATTTTTTGGCACAATGGTCTTTGATCAGTGGTTGTTGATCAATGTTCAGTTTGCATATTAATAATCAAGAAACTGAGTTCACAGCCCAATGTTCACCAGTGGTGCTAGTTTCAGTCATTTTGCAAATATACTGTTAATAAGCTTGGGGAAACCTGCAGTCAGCTGAGACTAAAGAAGTCACTTGGATGAGTGAAGAAATTTTTCTCCCACTTGAAAAGCTACATCCAGATGAACAGAATCAACTCTTCTTTCCTTACCTGGATGATTGAGCATGCGTTAAGACTTTACTGTTAAGAGTTTACTGTAATGCAATCTTTATGAGATATCACAGTTTGTTCTGTTGCTTTGTCTTTGTACTTGCCTGCTTATTGTCTCAAAAAACATTGAATTTTGTCACAACATGGTGTTATTCATGAACAAAACAAAAAGCATTTCTCATAGTTTTTTTGTCATTGTGTCATGTTGTGATCTCTATCTTGCTGTGTCTCCCATGTGTTATAGTCTCCCAGCTGATAATTAATTGTGTGATTACTGTAAACAATTCACACAAATGTGTTCTGTTTCTGTCCATTTGCATTCTTCCTCTTTTCGTCAAGTTGCTTATATATGTGTTTTGTTCTATTACTACTTCTGCAAATTTTGTGCTATTTTAACCATTCTGCTCTTTCTTGCTCAGTATTCTGCTATTTCTAACTTTTATACTTTAGAAAATACATGCATTGCTATGGTTGCAATGCAATCAAGAGTGTACAACTCTAGCTAACAAATTTCACTCAAAATCAGAGCTGGAAGTCTCTACCTCGACAGGTGTTAAGACATAAGCCCTTTGACAATATGTTTTCAGATTCTCCTGACACTCACAAATTTATTTGATACCGTTTTTCCATGAAATACATTTGTTTCAGAGTATCAAATCTGTCCTTCCCTTAGACTGCTTAAGATGTCAAAATTTGGAAACTATACCATTTTTTTTCTCACATGCAGTATCCTAGATAGATTATTGTAGCGGTAACAGTACTCACCTTTACTGGTGGCTTCTTTTGCAGGATGTGGAGCAAAAGTGTAAAAGCAGCTCAATCACCTGTTTGTGAGCTCCTGGAGCAAACCAATGTGCCAGGCTGGGGGAGTGTGGTTAAGGCGTTTTAATGTATATAGAAGTGATTGAAGTTTATATGTTATTGAATTATCTATAGGACTTGTAACACATTGGAATATGTCTATCATGTGGTGTATTGTGGTTGATGTTTTCTCATGGGGAGGTTTATGTTTTCCATATGCTCGCTGGAATGGTAGAGTATAAAAGGAAGACAGCTGCTTTTGAGGGGGGTGGATTCTCTCTGTGTGTTGGTGTGTTAACATGTATTCTCTTTATAAAGTCTTCCATTTGATAGATGGATGTTACTACAGTCTTGTGCCATTTTATTGGAAGTGACCCATGACCACCAGCCAAAACTGACACTAAACATTATCAGCTAACATTCATATTAATCTCTGCTACCCTTCATGTAACACCACAGCCACTGTGCACCAATAACAAAGATTTTTAATCCATCACACTACAGCAAACTAACCTCTTTATCCTATTAGTATTGCTATTTTAATGCAACCTTTAACACAGTCTACCTTACATCGACTTACATGTAAGCTTTAAATTTCCACTTTATGAAATAGGATTGAGGAATCCTTACCTTTAAATCTCTTCTTCCTCTCCTGTCCTGTCTTTTGTATCTTTCTCCATCTCTGAGTGAGGTTAGCTCTCTTTCTTTGTTCTCTCTTTGAACTGCAGCAGCTGGACTTTTAGCTAACAACACACTTTACCAAAAACTGCACACAAACAATTTGTGTGTTTGCTGATGTTTGCTGAGCTGATAGAAACGTTGCATTTGAAATTATCTGCCACTTAAAATCATTAATACCTTTATGCTCTTCATTAGGGCTAGCTAGATGCATAAGTACCGCAAATGCAAACTTACAGTTGGTGTTGTCCAAAAAAAAGACAAAGAAAATAAGAGCCCACTTTAAACCCTGACTATGCCACTTTTCTTTTATCGCCACTTTCATCTCTTTTTATGCAACATGCTCAGGTGATTAATACACAAGCAGGATTGCATTTAATGTGTTATTATTGAGGCTCAAAATAAATTTCATGTTTAAAGGCTCACAGTGACATAAATAATAACTCCCCTCAAATCTTAACCCAAAATTACATATACCAGGAAATTATAAGTATTTCTACTTCGTTACTTCCCACCTCTGTTCCCTACTAAACTTACAAACTGCATGAGCACAAGGCAATGTTAATGGGAGGGGGCAGTTGCATTAAGACACAGAAGTCTTTTCTAAACTAACAGTTGGTTTATTTATTTAATTATTGTTACCTAAACAAATAACATTATAACTTCTTAGATTGCAAAGCTTTTTATGTAAGAAAATCACAGTACAGCAGATCAATAGTCTGATCACAGGTTCCTTCAGACTGCAAGCTGAAATATCCTTTAGCATGATACCAAACAACAAAATGGTTAAACTTATTTAACAATACATATGTCGCGAGTGAAAAGAATATCAACTTTATGTAAAAGGATAGCATATATTTAGCCACAGTTTGTATTATGCACCTTTGCTACAAGAGAAAAAACAGTTACTTGTTCTGAGAGGCAAAAGATTAACTAGGGTATTACAGGTATTACATAAGTAACTCATGGGTGGCATATTCCTAGGACTGCGCTCTTCTGGACAGAGATCTCCGGTGTTGTTCCTGGGATCTGCTGGAGCCACTCACCTAGCTGTGAAGTCACCACACCTAGTGCTTATTCTCTGATTATATTGTTTTATGTATAGGCCTTTATAAACCAGGCCCAGAGGTGACAAAGAACTAGGTCAGAGGGTGACAAGTTGCCCTGGCAATAGAGTTTAGAAAGAGTTTCGAAAGGTCGAAGTAAAGAAAAGGGGAAGTCTAGTGCAGAGCTGCACCGGAAATCTGACAGAAAAAGAGGAACTATTAACATATAAGGAGATTTTTGTATCGAGGCTGTGTGTGACGTGTAAAGTACCAAAATAACACCTATATGAGACACATTTTTAGCTTCTAATGTTAGAGATTCTGCAACTGGCTTTGGGCTGTGCAGGGCCCAAATGTTTTGACCACTCTGTGTCGGGTTTTCTCTGTTCTATCATGGGGATCAAAGAACCGGGTTTAATAGACCACTGTTACCTTGACCCTCCACATTTTCTCAAGCTCTTCTCTGAGCCCTTGGGATTTCTCAAGCTTCTCGTGTTCCTTCTTCCTGATGTTGCTGTCATTCGGAACTGCTACATCTATCACTACGGCTACCTTCTTCTGTTTGTCTACCACCACTATGTCTGGTTGGTTAGCCACCACCAGTCTGTCCGTCTGTATCTTGAAGTCACACAGGATCTTAGCTCGGTCATTCTCTACCACCCTAGGCGGCGTCTTTCATTTTGATCTCAGGACTTCCAGGCCATACTCGGCACAGATGTTCCTGTACACTATGCCGGCCACTTGGTTATGGCGTTCCATGTATGCCCTGCCTGCTAGCATCCTGCACCCTGCTGTTATGTGCTGGATTGGATATATATATATATATATGTGTGTGTGTGTGTGTGTGTGTGTGTGTGTGTGTGTGTGTGTGTGTGTATATATATATGGATATAGATATATAGATAGATACATAGATATAGCAATTTAGACTATATTGACTCAGTAAATGTTTTCCTCACAGTCTAAATTGCTAATGTTTTCAAAGTTAAATTTTACGCACAGATACAAACTTATGACAACATAATCTTTTTGTATAACATGAACATGAGTATTTTGAGCACAATATTTCTTTTGATGTGCTTTGCATTGCAAAAACACTTATTTCCACATACAATGGGTAAAATAAGTATTAAACACATTTCTAGGTAAATATTTTTCTACAGGTGCAATTGACATGAAAATTTCACCACATGTTGGTTGTAACCCATCCAATCCACACATGTAAAGACAGCAAACCATAGATACCCATCAATTAGGTTATGCTAAATAATGAGAAATCATTATTGTCTTATTGGAATGTTCAAACTCATTTCTTCGGTAGATAGCAGCAGTTTCTCTTAATCAAAGGTCTCTCTGTACTTTTTTCTATTTATTCCTCTTTCAGTTATATGAAGCGTGCCAGTGCTGAATGTTGAAAAATATCCTCACACCACGATGAACCCACTTCCAAACGTTATTGTTGATATGGTGTTTTTTGGGTGATATTCAATGCCTTTTGACCTCCAAGCAAGCTTTGTATTAAGGCATCTAAAGAGTTTAGTTTTTTTCTCATCTGACCAGACTATATTCACATCATATTTCATAGAGTTGTCAAAATGTTGTTCAGCAAACTTAAAACACACTTTGACTTGCTTTTTCTTCACCAATGGAGTCTTGCATGCTGAGCGTCAGTAGCGGTTTTTGATTTGGGTGACACGGGCGGTTGCCTGGGGTGGCATCGTGGTGGGGGGGCGGCATCATAAGGCATCGGCAGAAAAAAAAAATTGCTCA
The DNA here is from genome assembly GCF_000239375.1 of Pundamilia nyererei. Classification (NCBI taxonomy): domain Eukaryota; kingdom Metazoa; phylum Chordata; class Actinopteri; order Cichliformes; family Cichlidae; genus Pundamilia; species Pundamilia nyererei. The sequence continues at coordinate 1,617,529 of NW_005187469.1, read as the reverse complement.
TATTTATGCTGCCCCGACATCAGCCAGCACATATTGGAAATGGCATAGGCACCGATCGGTTTTCTATCGCCCATTTGCTGGGAGTAAGGGCGCCCTCCGTTTGTGAGGTGCGCCTGCTGCTTGCGGCACAGGGAGGAGAGGGCGGGACGGCGGGGGATTCTCTGGCATCTAATAGCCAACTCGCAAAGTAAAACAAAATAAAAACAAACCAACAAACATGAAAACACCAGACATTATAATACAGACTTATAATTTGCACTGATGTTTTTTCGAAATTCTATACACAAAAAAGTGAGCGCCAGAGCGCCAGAGGAATGTTTGCCCGGGGCGCCAAACAGGCTAGGACCGCCACTGCTGAGCTTCCATATAGGTCATCGCAGTTGAATGTGTCACTTATTGTTTTCTTTGAAACAATTGTATCAGCTAATTTCAGGTCTTTCTGTAGCTCTTCACAACCTGATTGTACCGGAGGGACGTTTGTGCCTGGTGGGACTTTCAATTGAGGACATAGAAGATTTATACCTATTCAGAACCATGGTAACCGGGTTCTTGCTGATCGGAGCTGGCCCTGGCTTTTCGAAGATTGAAGAAAGAAAACCCCACAAGGCTAGCCGCTATGATGTAAGTGATGGGAAGGGCTGTGAGTACTCACACTGTGCTTATTGAACGCAACATGGATCTTGGAGAAGCTCACAGCTCCTCAACGGGGAATTGACTGACCCGGTGACCAGTGACTGACATTTAGATCGGCTTTAAAGTTGGATGCAGCACGTTCGCACTAAACCCAAACAACCATCATTTCTCTCATCTGGCTACCCACATTGCTGCTTGAAGGCCCCCGAGGCCTCTGCTTTCCCTGATAACGGGACTGTGTTTTCGACTCTTTACACTACACCCTTCAAGGCCACCTGGGTCGGCTGTACGACAGTTTAATTTCGCTCATCTGGGTGAAGGGACACTGTCTCAATTGAACACAGGATACACATATACATGCATACACACACGTATACAGACATATACTCACCCCCCTTCCTCCCTCCATATGCCAAAAGCTTGCCCCCACTCGATGCAGCCACCCCTGTTGCTTGTGATGTGTTTTCATGGTGTTATGGTGTGAAGATTCATGTGCTTTTTGTGCTGAGGAGTTTGTTTTCTGTTCTTATACTGATCTCCCACTAGGAGCTCAGTCTGAGTTCTCCTTTTCTCTCCTCCATTCCACTATTGTGTTGTACATTTCATTGTTTTTTCGTTACGCTACCTGTTCTGACCTGTCAACCCAATGTGATGTTTGTGTATTGTATGTATGATCGGGAGAGGTCAAGTCTTGCTGCAGGCAACTGCAAGTGGCAAATAAATGGCTTCGTCATCATCATCATCATCACCTTTTTATAGCCCATAAGTTGGGACTGAATCAGGTGATATTAATTTGCATTAAGTGGCAGGATTGCTTTCTTATTACTGATAGTTTAAAGTTGGTGTCATGACTTTTTGCACCTTCTTCATGTGTTCAATACTTTTTCCCTGTGTCAGTATTCGCTATCAAACATGGATTAATTTATGGACATCTGTGGTTTAATCTGTGGATTGGACGGGTTGTTACTGACATATGGTGAGAATTTTATTTCAATAATACCTTTAGAAATATGTTTACTCAGAAAATTGGTGACGTGTTCAATACTTATTTTACCCGCTGTAAATGTCTACTGCTTTCTGTTCTGCTTCATTTCAGGAGTTGATCTCATGGCTCTGTGTTATGCATTATTTTTTGGGCGTGGATGTTAAGTTATGGAGAAACTCTCTTCTCACATATCCAGAATTTTTCATTGGAACATGGTTCATCGTTCCAGCTTTTTTCTGAGTCGTAAGTTTTAATCTCTCCACAGTTTTCATTTCTGCCACCATTTGGTTCCCCACTATTCCAGTAGCTGAAATACAAATAAAATTATAAAGGTTAAACTCAACAATTCAGTCAGTCTTTGGTTTTGTGTGACATGATATTAGCTAAAATAAGTTAGTTAATGTACTTAATGACATAAGAAGACTTTGTGGACAAGAAAGGAAGTTAATTTGTATTTCAACCTTGTGGTCATGCGAGTCCCATCCACCCATTTCCATGTCCCCTCTGTCTCTGAGTCAGTCAGTCCAATCCACAAACGCATCTTGAGCTGGTTCACAAAGTTCTTTTTTTAGAAAGAGAGAAACTAAATGTAAACATGCAGAACTTAAAGTGATTCATCAGTGTATCCTCTGTTTTCATGCAGTTTCATTCACATGTGTATTGTGATTGAACACACACCTGTTCCCCTCGGCTGTTAATTATCATCAGGTCTGCACCTTTTTGAAGACAGTCTTGTCTGCTTTGTTGCCAGGATTTCTTCTCTGAAGAAACTTGAAACAAACTACCATTGAATGCTGCCCAGTTTTGTTGATAAGCTGTTTAAGAAAATCAGAATAAAAATTTGGGTTTACTGGGGGACGGGTAGCATCCATACAACTCCAGTCATAAGCCTTTAAAAACCATTGCTTTGGAGAAGAAATCAGTGGTACAAATTCAAAACACAAAAAAATTTGAAAAATGTTACATTTTTGTGACCTCAGAGGGAGTGCTTCTCGGATTTAATAATTTGTGTCTGGTAATGTTGCTCAAGTCAGCAACTGTCACTGTCTTGAGAAAGTTAATTAAAGTTAAGTTAGGGAGAAATCAACTTTTCTCTTCTGTCCACTTCTCGTTTTGAATCCTTGATGGTGTTACAGTAATTTGTAGCATAACACACTGAACCAAAACCACAGTATTAACATGTCTTCTATTAACATGAAGAACGCTAGAGTTATTTTTGGAGCTGAGAAGCCAGTTAAACATCAGAAGGTTGTTTCTTGTCAATGCAGGTTAATGCCCCACTATAAACGGTCTAAATAAGCTTATATGAACGTATAGAATATTCATATGTTCACTCACATTAGCCTCAGTTTACATTTACAACTTTACCCTTCAAAGGCCTTTCCCAAGATACATTCTGCTTGCAAACTCCACACACTCCACACAAGCCCAGGATTGTTGTGCTAACCACACATCACTATGCTGCTCTCCCCCCAAGATCCTTAATCACTGTTAAATTGCTATTAGAGATCAAATAAGCAGCTGGATAGTATAGTGGTAAGACTACACACCTTTAGAGTGGGATTTGAAAGTTTGATTCCCACCCGGTATCCAGTAAGGGTCCTAGCTAGACACACCCCCCCCCCATTGCTAAACCAAAGCCCTGGAATGGTGCGGCCTGTCCCAGCTCGGACACAAGCATTTCCCTACATGTTGTACTGTGTACGTGACAAAAAACTTGAATTTTAAATGGCCATTGAGCATTAAGAAATAATTACCTTGGAGCTTTCTCTGAAGAATGTCCCTGTTTGTGGTCAGGTTGTCAAATCTTTTCTGGAGCTGTTCTTTCTCTTCAACCAGGTTGTTGTAACGGGTCTGTAAATGGCTCTGTTCAGTTTTCAGGTTGTTGTAACTGGTATGTAATTGGCTCTGTTCAGTTTTCAGGTTGTTGTAACTGGT
>NW_005187469.1:1609979-1613923 GCF_000239375.1 Pundamilia nyererei | reverse complement strand
TGTAATTGGCTCTGTTCAGTTTTCAGGTTGTTGTAACTGGTCTGTAACTGGTTTTTCTCGCTGGTCACGTTGTCGTAAAGCTTGTGTAGTATCACTGTCTCCATTTCCCACTGAGATTTGCCTTGGGTGACTGTGTTGGACATGTAATCATTAAATAAATGCATCACCTGTGAGAATGTTAGCATGCTAATTAAACTTCTGTTGTACTCACAAAGAAAAACTAAAGTTATAAGTCCAATGAAGAGGAAAAGACACAGCAGACCCAGAAGAATCACAGCAGCTCTGCAGAAACTCTTCTTTACAATTTCAGCACCTGAAGGTAGAAGTCAATATTTGTTATGTCTAAAAATGAAAAATGTTCATATCCTCAAATTTAATATAACACCAGTTTCATTTCTTCTCTTTTTTTTTTTATCAAAAAGTAGTACGTGATAATTTCTGCTCCTAAAATCAGTATCTGAGAATGGGTCTTGGTGTCAGTGACACAAATAGTGTTACAAAGTATTCGTATTGTATTATTTTCTCTTCTGAGCTCTTTCCAAACAAGCAAACACCGGCAACAGTGTAAACTTCGATTAACACTGAAACTGTCATGGCTGCAACGGCAGACGTGTGGGGTTATGAGTGAGAACCCAAGATGCAGGCACTGCTGATGTGAGTGAGCTTTATTGTGGAGAGGGACATGCAACAAAAGGCGAGGGTGGCGAGAACAGAACTGAGAAATAGTGGGAAACTGGGAAAAACTAAGAACTAAACAACAAACCTGAACACAAGGAGACAGAGAGTAGAGGTACATGAAGAATGAACACATAGAGGAACACGGGGAGAAAACACAGCAACAAGCAGAAGGAAACACAGGGCTTATATACACGGTAGAGTAATCAGGGAATAGGAGACAGGAGGAAAACACAGCTGGGAGAAATCAGAGCTGACGAGACAAGGGGAACAAAACCAGACACACTCACATAAGACACGGGACTTCACAATAAAACAGGAAGCTCACACACGCAAAGACACAGACTCAGAGACGCAGGCTTTACACAGAGACCTGACTACACTGGAACAGAGGGAGAACAGAATAACATGAGGGGCAAAGAGGTCAAAACCCAGAAATACCAAAACTAAAACACACACATCATAACATAACATCAGGGATATAAATAATAAACAATTCAACTCACTGGGTCACAGACCCAGGACCATGACAGAAACTAATCAAAACTAAATTATTATTGTTATCTCAATCAAAATTAACAGCTAACAAAAATCCACAACTACAGTAACTCTACAGCAGATTGCGTTTCCTGAAATTAGTCTTTTGTTTTCTTCAGACAGTTTATATAAAATTCTTAATTTTAGTTTTAGTTTTGTTTGTCGACAAAACTTCAGCAACATGTAATTGTAATATTTATAGATATGTTTTTTACCTGGGGGTGCAGGTCCAGTTGTTTTAAGTTGCACAGTTTGGATCGCTTCCTGATTCATATAAATGTCTTCTGAAGTTCTATGCTCACTTCTGTACTTTCTGTGACAACCTAATACTTCCTCTGTATTCTCATAGATTTCAGCCATGACTGGAGGTTCAGTTGGGTCTTTAAGTCTCTGAGGAGATCAGTGTTTTGAGAGAGTCTCTGAAGTTGTTTGTAGTTGCTCTGAACGTGAAAATATATTGACACAAGCAGTTCTCTATTTAACAGGAAATTAGAGGACTGGTGGCATGCCTCAAGGCTGTGTTTGTGTTATAACTCCATTCGTCTTTGCATTTGAATATGCACACAACACTCACTGCAGCGCTTTGTTGACTTGAAAGAGTTTATAATATATCATACATGTAGTATGAATAGAAACAGTAGAGAAGGCCATCTTTTACATTATATATATATAATTAAATTACATTGTATATGTTATAATGTGTTTTTAAAAAGTCCAAACTTCCTGTGTGACATTATTTTATCACATTACTGTAATACAATCTTTATGAGATCTGACACACTTGTTCAGTTGCTTTGTCTTTGTACCTAAATGCCTGCTAAAGGTCTCATAGTTGTGAAAACCATCACAACATTGTTTGTTTATGCACAAAACAAAGAGCATTCCTCATAGTTTTGTGTTGTGGTTCCTGGGTTATTTGAGCCAGTGTATTGAGTTTCTTTGGGTTCATGATTTATTTCTGAATTTATAATATGTGTTCTACATTGTTTAGGCCTTTAGCTTCGTATTATTTTCATGTGAATATATGTCTCAGTGTCCCCTTGCCCATCGTTAAAGTCTTCTAGCTGATTATTTTGTGAATACTGTAAAGCATTCACACTGTTTTGTTCCTATTTTTTATCCTTCTTCTTTTTCTTTAAGTTGCCCTTTTAGGTCTTTTGGCCTTTAACTACTTCTCCATACTTTGTTCGATCGTGGCTCAAGAGTTGGGAGTTCGCCTTGTAATCGGAAGGTTGCCGGTTCGAGCCCCGGCTTGGACAGTCTCGGTCGTTGTGTCCTTGGGCAAGACACTTCACCCGTTGCCTACTGGTGGTGGTCAGAGGGCCCGGTGGCGCCAGTGTCCGGCAGCCTCGCCTCTGTCAGTGCGCCCCAGGGTGGCTGTGGCACAATGTAGCTTGCCATCACCAGTGTGTGAATGGGTGTGTGAATGGGTGGATGACAGGTTGTGTAAAGCGCTTTGGGGTCCTTAGGGACTAGTAAAGCGCTATATAAATACAGGCCATTTACCATATTTTAACTATTCTACTTTTTTTTTCTCCAGCTATACTTTCTATTTATTGCTATTTAACTTTTATACTTTTTAAAATATTCAGCTTTTTTGTGGCTTTTCTGCTCCCATTGATGAATAGAAATTAAAAACTTCCAGAATTCCACCAACACTTTGTTGTTTTTGAAATTCAACTGCTTCCACATACTTTCACTTAGAAGCACCATTCAAACTCAGAAATGCTCTCAAACCACTGGGCTACTACTGTATAATTCGGCTTTTTCATGCATTTTACTGTTTTCATAAAATCCCTACTTAAGTTTTTATTGCATCATGATAATTTTTTAGAAAATACATGCGTTGCTTTGGTTGCAATGCAATCAAGACTGTACTACTCTAGCTTTCTGAATCTGTTCCTTATGTTCGAACAAATTCTCCTTACACAATCAATTTCCCCTCTTCCTTCACAAATTAGATACAAAAATATAGGCCTCTAGTCAGAAAATGTGACTGTCATTGATGTGGTTACAGATTTCTGGTAAATCTACCCAAAGCAATAAAAAGTCTAAGCACTGGCAGGACTGGCAGGGAAGAAATACAAATTTCACTCAAAATCAGAGCTGGAAGTCTCTAACCTGCCATGATCCTACAAGAATGTTTAAATCACATGTTAACAAACACAAACATAAACAAAAGAAAGAACTCTGAACAAGTCTGAACCTTTTGGACTGCAGGAAGTATACTGCTGTATTTTTTTTAATGTACTGTAAGCTTTTATTCAACATCAAAACTTCAATTTATTTAACAGTAATTACGTTTTATTGACACAATAAAGTGGGGGTCCGGGGGGGGACAGGATTTGAAGTGTGCTAGGACCAGCTGCTCTAAGCACTTTGTGATGATGGGGGTGAGTGCTACTAGGCAGTAGTCATTGAGGCTAGATGGGTTGGAGATTTTGGGTATCGGGACGATGGAGGTGGATTTGAAGCAGGCCGGTACCACAGCGTGGGCGAAGGATAGGTTGAATATGTCTGTCAGCACTCCTGCAAGCTCCTCAGAACACACTCTGAGAACACGCCCAGGGATGCCATCAGGACCTGCAGCCTTGTGGACATTGATCCTGCTCAGCACCGCTCCTACATCGGTGGGGGAGAGAGTCAGAGGTTGGTGGTCTGGCGTCATGTCTGCTTTGGTTGTGGTTGTGGGGTTCCCTCGCTCAAAACGAGCATGAAAGTTGTTGAGCTCG
>NW_005187469.1:1589325-1609753 GCF_000239375.1 Pundamilia nyererei | reverse complement strand
GAGGAGACAAACATCCCGGTTCATCCAAGGCTTCTGGTTGGGGTACATGGTGATCCGTTTCTGGGTGGTGACACTGTCTGTGGTTTTGGAGATGTAATCCAGTACATATGAGGCGTACTGGTCCAGGTCTGTGTGGGTGAACGTATTCCAGTCTGTGTTTTTAAATCTTTCCTGGAGCACTGCATCTGTCCCCTCTGGCCACACTTTAATTGTCCTCACAGCAGGTTTCACACGTTGGATGAAGAACTAATTAATGTTGAGGAATTTAAGTATTTGGGAGTGCTACTAGTCTCGAAATTATCCCTTTAAAAAAACATGTTGAAAATGTAGTGAAAAGTGTAAATGTTAATATACGGAACTTTAGACATATCCACACATCATGAACAGACACAGCAGCGATTACATTCCTGTACTCTGTGATACTGGCTCATATTGAATACTGTATTACAAGTTGGTCCCATACTAGTCTCGCTGCTACTGGGCCAATCGAAGTATGCAAGTGATGGCAAGCCACACGTGGTAAGCTCCACACCTCACCACCAGTTAATTCACTTTAGTTTACTTTGCCGTTTGCTTTGGTTTTGTGCGTGTTTATTATATCTGAAAAAGGGAAAAAGGGAAAATATCAAAAATCCAACAAGTCACAAGCAAAGAAAGACCACACCATGGTGCATGTTTGAACAAGGAAAGTTTACTGGTCAAAATTATTTATTAAACAAATAAACCACTTTTTTTTTTAACCACCAAAGAATACACGTTCAAAGCAACACAACGGCAGCCCAATATCAGACAGAATTCCACTCTGTAGAGTGTGCAATCATAATGAAGCAGTTGGTTTTATTTTGTGGATTCAAGCTGCTCTTCGTATTTTTGGCCACCAGATGTCACCAGAGAGGACTGTGTTGAAAAGCTTCAAGTAGTGAACTGTTTTTCAATACAAGCTTCAGTGCTTCAGAAAGCTTCATTTGGCCATCATTAGTGTGCACACATATTAACACTGCAAGGTCAAAGTTCTGTTTTATGTTATATTTATACATCTTTCTTAGTTTGAGTTACCTGGGGTTTGGCTTCTCCTTCCTGGCTGGCAAAAAGTGACAGACGACTGACAGCCCAATTGGATGAATCTGTTTTCACTCTTGTATGCTTTTTATACAAGTTTCACACAAGACAGATACAAACTTTATAAGATTGAGATATGTCTTTTCCATATGGGTCATCTCATCTCAGTATTTGTTGGGTGTGGATGTTAAGTTAAGGAGAAACTCTCTTCTCACATATCCAGAATTGTCTATTGGAACATGGTGGATCATTCCAGCTGTCTTCTGCATTGTAATTATTTATCTCTCCACAATTTTGCTGTGTGCCACCATTTGGCTCTTTATTCCCCTGATTCCAGTAGCTGTGTGACAAAGTGGCCAGAACGGAATTGATTTGCCATTTGTCACTTGCAAATATTGTTATTTTTTGTTCTGTTATTTTACAGTCAGCCATAATGCTTTAATTTAGACATTGCTGGTGTAACTTCTCTTAACACACACTATCCCGGGTTTTGTTTGTGGTAGCAGTAGTTACATTCTTTACATCCATGCATGTGTTTTAAAGCAAACACTATACCATCAGATCATCTGAATTTTCTTCTGTTTACAGGCACATGTCTGGTAAATTATGTTTCTTTATGTTGCTTTGGTTATACTCAGTGTATTCAGGTCCTATATGGGAGACAGGTGTATGGGAAGGGCCGCCCACTACTTCCTGTTTATATAGGGTCATGAGGTCAATGATTGCATCGCTGGGTGTAACCAAATGGAGGGTTTTTCATTTTGTATAGTATTGTTTTCTTTTCTCATGCAAAGCTCTGTAGTGCCTAAGCATGGATGAGGTGTTGTTGTTATATCCCAGCTCCCTGGCACATAGCAAACACTTCACCTTGTACAAAAGTAAAGACAGCTTAACATAAATTGTATCGCACCATCAGTATTATGAAAATACATCTTCTGTAGAAATTTACATACCTTGTTGGGAGGAATAAGATCAAAATGTTCCCACACAGGGGAGGACATCCTCCTCTTCTTAGCTGGCTCCATTCTCTCCTGACTTTCTCTCCTCACTCTCATAAACCTCCAAACTCTCTCCAAACTCTCACTAACCGCAACTCTCCATCAAACACCTACATTTTGAATGAAGTCTGAGGGGTTTATATCGCTGTCATATCTCGCGGCAAAGTTCGAACCACTTCATGAAAGCACAAGGTTTTATTTCAACCTTGTGCTCGTTTGAGTCCCATCCACCCATTTCCATGTCCCCTCTCTCTCTGAGTCAGTCAGTCCAATCCACAAATTCTTCTTGAACTTGTTCACAAAGTTCTTTCTTAGAAAGAGAGAAACAAAATGTAACCATAGAGAACTTAAAGTGATGTATCAGTGTATCAGCTGTTTTCATTCAGTGTTTAATTCTTTGTTCTACACACATCTGTATTATGTTTGAACACACACACAAACCTGTTCCTGTTGATAATCATCAGGTCTGCACTTTTTTGACGACAGTTTTGTCGGCTTTCCTCCCAGGATTTCGGCTCCAAAGAAACTTGGAACAAACTGCCATTAGAGGCCACCCAGTTTTGTTTATAGTCTGTTTAAGAAAATAAGATTAATCTTGTCTTACTGTGATCCATATAATCCCAATCATGAGCCTTTCAAAATATTGCTTTGAAGAAGCAATCAGTGGTACAAATTCAAAGAACTTCATGTAAAACAGAAACAAAAGGCACTGCACACAACATATCCAGTTTTACAAAAATATCAATGTGTGCATTTAAAAGCTGTATATGTTAAAAAGTGTTATGTCAAACATTTTCACATTTTGTGGTCTCAGAGGGAATGCATGTCAGGTCTAATAATTTGTCTTGAATACGTTTTTGAGAATTTGCTCAAGTCAGCAACTGTCACTCTCGCTGGTCACGTTGTCGTAAAGCTTGTGTAGCATCACTGCCTCCATTTCCCACTGAGATTTGCCTTGGGTGACTGTGTTGGACACATCATCATAAAATACATGCATCGCCTGTGAGGACTTTGGCATGCTAATTATATTTCTGTTGTACTTACAGTGGGGCAAAAAAGTATTTAGTCAGCCACCGATTGTGCAAGTTCCCCCACTTAAAATGATGACAGAGGTCAGTAATTTGCACCAGAGGTACACTTCAACTGTGAGAGACAGAATGTGAAAAAAAAATCCATGAATCCACATGGTAGGATTTGTAAAGAATTTATTCGTAAATCAGGGTGGAAAATAAGTATTTGGTCAATAACAAAAATACAACTCAATACTTTGTAACATAACCTTTGTTGGCAATAACAGAGGTCAAACGTTTACTATAGGTCTTTACCAGGTTTGCACACACAGTAGCTGGTATTTTGGCCCATTCCTCCATGCAGATCTTCTCGAGAGCAGTGATGTTTTGGGGCTGTCGCCGAGCAACACGGACTTTCAACTCCCGCCACAGATTTTCTATGGGGTTGAGGTCTGGAGACTGGCTAGGCCACTCCAGGACTTTCAAATGCTTCTTACGGAGCCACTCCTTTGTTGCCCGGGCGGTGTGTTTTGGATCATTGTCATGTTGGAAGACCCAGCCTCGTTTCATCTTCAAAGTTCTCACTGATGGAAGGAGGTTTTGGCTCAAAATCTCACGATACAGGGCCCCATTCATTCTGTCCTTAACACGGATCAGTCGTCCTGTCCCCTTGGCAGAAAAACAGCCCCATAGCATGATGTTTCCACCCCCATGCTTCACAGTAGGTATGGTGTTCTTGGGATGCAACTCAGTATTCTTCTTCCTCCAAACACGACGAGTTGAGTTTATACCAAAAAGTTCTACTTTGGTTTCATCTGACCACATGACATTCTCCCAATCCTCTGCTGTATCATCCATGTGCTCTCTGGCAAACTTCAGACGGGCCTGGACATGCACTGGCTTCAGCAGCGGAACACGTCTGGCACTGTGGGATTTGATTCCCTGCCGTTGTAGTGTGTTACTGATGGCGACCTTTGTTACTTTGGTCCCAGCTCTCTGCAGGTCATTCACCAGGTCCCCCCGTGTGGTTCTGGGATCTTTGCTCACCGTTCTCATGATCATTTTGACCCCACGGGATGAGATCTTGCGTGGAGCCCCAGATCGAGGGAGATTATCAGTGGTCTTGTATGTCTTCCATTTTCTGATGATTGTTCCCACAGTTGATTTTTTCACACCAAGCTGCTTGCTTATTGTAGATTCACTCTTCCCAGTCTGGTGCAGGTCTACAATACTTTTCCTGGTGTCCTTCGAAAGCTCTTTGGTCTTGGCCATGGCGGAGTTTGGAGTCTGACTGTTTGAGGCTGTGGACAGGTGTCTTTTATACAGATGATGAGTTCAAACAGGTGCCATTCATACAGGTAACGAGTGGGGGACAGAAAAGCTTCTTACAGAAGACGTTACAGGTCTGTGAGAGCCAGAGACTTTCCTTGTTTGAGGTGACCAAATACTTATTTTCCACCCTAATTTACGAATAAATTCTTTACAAATCCTACCATGTGAATTCATGGATTTTTTTTTCACATTCTGTCTCTCACAGTTGAAGTGTACCTCTGGTGCAAATTACTGACCTCTGTCATCATTTTAAGTGGGGGAACTTGCACAATCGGTGGCTGACTAAATACTTTTTTGCCCCACTGTACAAAGCAAAACCAGGGTTATGAGTCCCATCAGGAGGAAAAGACACAGCAGGCCCAGAAGAATTACAGCAGCTCTGCAAGAACTCTGCTTTACAAATTCAGCACCTGCAGGTAGAAATCAAAAGTAGTGGACAAACCTTTTGTCACAGTTGCGGCAGCAGTCATGTGAAGTGGTGAGAGATGGACGCAAGTGCCGGCACTGATTTACTGCAAGTGAGCTTTATTTACAAGTGACACACGGAATGCTATGCAGAAGTGGGCACTGGGCTTCCAAAAGATTGTCATGAGGAGATTTTGAACAGCAAAATCTTAAAATAAAGTGAAAAAGTTTCTACATTGACGTTGAGGAAGACTACAGGAGTGTACGACTTGCTCTGCTCCTAATCTACAGCCGCGTTGGAACAGAAATCGAGGGATGAAGAGATCGTGCCAAGCTCCAAAGGTGACAGCGCAGAGGGAGATCAGCGTTGGAATTATGACTCTGTAGATGGCACAGACACCAGGAGCCATGACCGTGACTGGGAATGACCACCTAATGCTGTTTCACTTTGCCATGCAAAGTACTTTGACACTCTGGAGAAGGTCTTTCCTCTGTATCATTGTTGTTGCCATTTGCATGTGAGAGCTTAGATTGTGGGGAAGATTAAAGATGAACACTCTCCACAAGCTTGGTTGTCTGTTCTTTGTGTGTTTTGATTAAAGAATGTTAGCTACCGCTCACTGCTCGTCTGCAGGCTTTATTTAATGGAAAACTTCCACAACACACGTCACTGATGTAAAGTGGCTCATAATTTCTCACCTGCTTTGTGCTGAAGTCTACAATCAGCTTCTTAGTTTTGCTGATGTTTAGGAGAAGGTTATTCTTCTGGCACCAGTTCTCCAGGTTCCTGATCTCCTCCACATAGGCCTTCTCGATGTTATCAAAAATCAGGTCCACCACAGTGTCAGCTAACTTGACAATGGAGGTATTGCTAAGTGAGATAAAGGGAGTGACATGTTTTCCCAGCCTCACTGCTGGGTCTGTCTGTGAGAAAGTTGGGGATACACTGACATAGTGATGAGCTGAGATTTAGACCCTTCAACTTGATAAAAAGATTTGAGGAGATTATTGTGTTGAATGCAGAACTGTAGACCACGAATAGCATCTTAACATAGTTTCCCCTGCCAGAGTCCAAATGGCACAGGGTTGTGTGTAGTAGGTGTGATATGGCATTGTCCATGGAGCAATTGGTCTACTATGCAAACTGTAGTGAATCAATGGTGGCAGAAAGTGAAGAAGTGATGAAGTCTTTGACCAATCTCTCATAACACTTCATAACAAATGAAGTCAGTGCTACTGGGCGGTAATCACTGAGACAAGGAAGCTGTTATTTCTTTAGAACAGGAACAATCACCGACTGTTTGAAGCACCTGGGAACCACTGCTTGAGCCACACTGAGATTGTGAACACCGGTGTTAGCTGCTCATTGAGTCTGTTGCCTTGAGTCTGTTGCCTTCCTGGTGTTCACTTTACTGAAAGCTTTCGTCACGGTGTGCCTTGTGAGGACTAGCGCCTTGTCTTCACTGGTGGACCAGTGAAGTGTCGGCATTCATCATTGTAGAGGCTTGTTGTTTATAGTCCGTTATTGTGCGCAGTCCCTGCCATAGGCTCCTAGAGTCAGACTGTTTTTTTCCCCCATAGCTCGGCTTGTCCTTTTTTACCACACTGTGCACAATGTATGATGTAGCCTTGTATTGATCCATATTAAAAGAGGCGAGCTCTGCTTTGTAGGTGGCAGTGTGCAGCCTCAGAAACTCACAGATGTTTTTGTCCCCCCATGGCCTCTAATTTGGAAATGTTCAGATGATAGTTTTTTTCTACTGTATCAACCCCTAGCTTCCCAATTAATCCCACAACCGCTTCCTTAAACATGTCTATGTCATCATAATTTTGCCGGAACATGTTCCAGTCATAAAGCACATCATCAAACACGCAGCGTGGCTGTGGATTGGTCCGTCCTGTGTGCGATCTCCCTTGTAACTGGTACTTCCTGCTTAAGCCTTTGTTCTTAAATAGGCATAACGAAAATGGCGGAATGGCCTGACTCCCAGATGCCGCCAGGGGTTGTGATCTGTAACAGTACTTAAACGGAGTAGAACAGTGGTCCAATGTACCGGTACTACTGCCCCTGAGAAGGGCAGGTGATGTATTGGTAAAGGTTGTAAAATGTGCGTCTGAGATTGACTTTGTTACAATCTCCCATGACAATGAGTGCAACATCCTGGTGAAGTGTTTGAGAGCCTTGTGTAGCTCGCGTAAGGCAGTGTCCAAGTCTGTGTGAAGCAGAATGTAGACTGTGCAGGCTATGACTATGGTGAATTCCCAAGGAAGACAGAAGGGGTGACATTTAATGATCAAAAGTTCCAGGTTTCTCGAAATTTCAGGAAAATAACTCGAAATTTCAAGTTATGGATCTTTTTTTTTTTTTTTTTTTAGTGGCGGAAAACGGGCTTCCATACAGATGACAGCTTACAGTCTTGCGCAAAGATGAAGTGACTTCGTACAGCCCCGATTTGCAGATGCTGTGCACAGAGGTTCAGAAGCAGAAGTCCCATTGTACCACGGCAGACATGGCGTGTAGGTGTAGGTGCAGTTCCTCATGATATTAATGGCCTTCTGCTTCTATCTGCACATATCAGTCATAGACGCAGTCTAGTACAAAAGTATGGCATTATTTTTGTGCCTCTATTCTGAGCGCACTTAAAAAAAAAAACTTTGAAATTACAAATGTTGCATTTTGAGGAGAAAATAATTTTTAGCGAAGAAAAGTTTCATTTGAGCAAACAAAATTAATTGCTGCATGCAAGAAATGTATTTCAGTGTTTGCGATTATCCATATACACACACAATGACAGGCCCTCTCGCTCAGTTGGAAACACGGTCCAGAATGTAGCTAAATCCAATGGACTGGTTTGGTTTAAACTATTAAAACCAACAACGGTCTTAAAAATATATATATATTTTAAAATAAAATAATTAAACATACTGACCAAAACATGGATTTAGCTACACTTTGGACAGTGTTTCCGGAATGCAGTAGCTAGCGAGCTGATTGGAAACCAAAACAGCCAAGAGAATTTTTGCATCCAAGTCTGTGATTGGTTGGTTTTGTGGCACATTTACAACGGTGTACAGAGAGAGTTGAGCGTGCACGGAGCAGAGATGTTGAGAGTGCAAGCGACACACTAAGAACTGGTCCGAAGATGTCTGTCAGCACACAGAGCAGAGATCTGAGGAAGAGCAAATGCCAACAACTGAGCGAGAGGGGTTGTCATTGTATGTGTTTAAAAGCTGAAGGGGTGTGAACACACTCCAAAGCAGCTGTATGCTGAACAAAACTGGTCTGTTGCAAGTTCAGAAAAGAAACTGAGCAATAATAAGAATCTAAGATCTGATTTCAAATTGAAATAAACCTTTCTGGGTTTTTAAACGTCATTTTCTGTCGATAAAACAATCATTTGTGCCATCATAACTTATATCTGAAAGTTTATTACTTGACATCAAGTGAATTTAATTTTGACTGAACTGTTTGTTAATCTGTAGATACTGGAGAGACACACAGCCGGATAATAGGGAATCACACGAAGACTGTGCTGAACTTAGTGAAGGAAAGCCAAACTCAAACTGGAATGATTTGCAATGCAATCTTCAAAGAAATTTCATATGTGAGATTGAAAACTAAATAAGCTGGTGCTTGGTGTCCTGCTCACTGATATTTCAGCATCCAGTCTGGAGAAACAAAGGATCAGACTATTGATATGCAGTTCAGAAATTGAGTTTGTAGGAGTGTTTTATTAAAATTAAGTTCAAATTACTTGTGGTGTAATGTATTTAATGACTTTGAGCATTTGGGTTTGCAGTCTGCATTCTTCATGTATAAATAGCTGTGTGATACAATAAGTGACAACAAATGAATAAATAAACAAACCAACTGATAAATCTTTTTTTTTTATCAATTCTTGTTAATTTTATGAGCTATCACAGGCTAAAGATGCTAATTAAAATAACTGAATAATTAGTTATATCTGTTACTGAATCCTATATTACTATAGTAGCATTTAGAAGAGGTTCAGTTTATTCAAATGATAGGCATTAGTTAACCATTTTTATTATTGTATGTGAAAATGTTTTTGAATGCAACAATTTTATGTTTTATGTTCCCATTTTCTGTTCCTCAGCAGCAGTGGTGATATATACCATTAATACAAAAAATGCTACATCATATAAAAACTTTACAGTGTAATTTCTTAAGTAAATTGAGTCTGTAAGTCATTATCAGTAGAATGTGTTTTTTTCCCCACAATTTTTTGCACAGAGCATATTTTAAGAAGTTTAAGGAGATGATTATTTCAGCTGGAAACAGCCATGGCGCTTTTTTATTGTCACTGCTGTGAATTCATTATGCTGCCTCATTAATCGTGAAGTCAGATGAAAATTAAGTGTTAGACTGGGAAGAACAAGTTATCAGAAAGAGTGTGAGAAAAAGCAGTGGGAAAAGGAAACTCTAATTAGGCTCTGTAAGTGGAAAGACTTGTGGAAAACAGATGTGCAGACACACATAATAATGAATGTTTGGCTCAAATTTGTCCTAAAGCTGCAGTCAGATCAAAGCATGACTGCAGAAACTCAGGCAAAGGTTCGCCTCGTGAATTTTTGAGCCAATCAGAGAATTTACCAAAAGCGAGCCATGTGTTCTAAAAGTTTTGAAGTTTGTTTGCTGTCTGGGGCAGCCTTAATGTTGGAGGAGTAACTGAATCATACATTACATTAAAAGAGAAACCAAATTTTTTTTATGTGGGAATCAAAGACAATACACACACATACAGTTTATACATGTTCTTTGAAAACAGTCCCCTCACATAAAGGTGCTATACTTTAAAAAAAAGACTTTTTTAAAGTATAGACTTTTAAGACTTTGTGTTTATTTCAGAAAAACATTAAAAAAAATGTTTTAAAGGCAATTATTGACTAATAACTAAAAATACCAGACGTAGCATTTTATAATGTTTTCCACTGATATTTTAGGATTTAGTCCACATTGTTGTCCATTGTTTTCTGACATCATGCAGCTGGAGGACATTTCTGTAGAAGAATGCTGCATGATATATGATGTCAGTGCGCCCCAGGGTGGCTGTGGCTACAATGTAGCTTGTCACCACCAGTGTGTGAATGTGTGTGTGAATGGGTGGATGACTGGATGTGTAAAGTGCTTTGGGGTCCTTAGGGACTAGTAAAGCGCTATACAAATACAGGCCATTTACCATTTACCATGATGTCAGTAAACAATTTCTGCAAGTTGATATTCGTGACCAGACTTAAAAGTCTACCATTTCATTGACATTTTTTTTTATATTTTTCATATGTTTTATATGTATATTTGACATTGAAGAAGTCATCGTGCCCACTGCTATAGAGTCCCTTCCTTTGTTTCAGCCTCGCCTACTTCTTGTTTCTCTTCTCTGTTTAAACAATGCCTCGGTCAGGAACTGTGAACACAATGTCTACTTCTATCTACATTATTTAACAAATCAAATGGCAAAGTTTAGCACCGATCAGTTTCTAAAAAGAATGAGTGGGTGTCCAAACGGTAATTATCTATGACTTCCCATTTTTATGATCTTCCTCTTTTTGTTTTGTGTCCTACCTCTTTTTTGAAAAATCAGACACAACTGCTGTTATATCAAGTTTTTCAAAAATACTCTGAATACTTAGAGTACAGTAGAAAAAACTGCAACAGGTGTGTCTTTAATGTAACATAGCCTGACAAAATAATGTCGGAAGGATTGTACGCTAACCCGGGCAGCATCAAAGACTTTCCCTCTGACAAGAAGAAGGAAAGTATAGTCGACATCTATGTAAGTGCAGAAAGCCTGAGAGTGTATGATAACCCCTGGGTGGAGAGTACGTCACCAAACACCCCTGGACCGACAGGAGCTCAGCACACAGGTATGCTCATTAGAAGTATGAATAACAATAACACACACATTTATATTCTATTTACCAGATTTTCATATTTAATTTATTGGCTGATTTGCTAGAGCAAATGCAATAATGTTACCTCTAAAAATGTCTTTAAATGTACTGCACTATAATTTAGGCTTCTTTGATTATTATATTTTCTTGTTAAACACCTTTAGTCACTGAGAAAACCAGAAAGAGAAATCATTTCAGAAGTTGTTCAATGTTTCTGGGTTTGTTGTGTCTTCTCCTCCTGGTTGGGATCATCTGCATTGGTGTCCAAAGTGAGTTTCTGTTTTGTTTTCCAAATGTAATTTACAAATTATAACAGAATTTCAAATTATATCATAGAACATATGTACTGCTTTTTTTTTTATATAAATATTTACATATTTGTTTACTTTCACAACAGTGAATAACAACAAAAACAACTGTGAGAAGCTGTTGCAGTTACTGGCAAATCTCAGAAATGAAAGAGAATGCTTCTGCCGGGACTTCTGTAGTAAGTAGACTGTTACCTCTGCGATTTGTCTTTCAATGAGCAATTTGGAAAGATTTTTTTCTGTTAACAGGATCTGAGAATGGATCATCCCCTAAACAGACATTTTATATATATTTTTAGTCTGACAGCTTTTGCAATGATGATGATGATGATCTGAATATGATGTTGTGCCAAACACATTTACTAGAATTTATTTACCCACAAGGAGCTCCATTTAAAAAAAA
This sequence comes from Pundamilia nyererei, assembly GCF_000239375.1. NCBI lineage: Eukaryota > Metazoa > Chordata > Actinopteri > Cichliformes > Cichlidae > Pundamilia > Pundamilia nyererei. Next base: position 1,598,325 of record NW_005187469.1, on the reverse strand, counting down.
TGCATTACTTAATTTATGATTTAATCTGTATTATTAAAACAAATATTTTAGCTTTTACAGCCACAAAAACAGTTCACATAACAATCTGTAAACTATAGCACATGTAAATTTGAAAAGGAAAAAAAAAGAAGACAGAAGGCTTAAAAAAAAAATTGGTATGAATGTCTGATGCCATTAATCTACGCAGAAATTAGGAAATAAGGCAAAGTGTTCCTTGTTGTGTTGTTACACAGGCGATTTCAGGTTCCACATTAACCTTTTCAGCACACTCACTTCTGTGTTTATAAGTGAGACAATGAGTCAAGCAAACAAGTTCTCTTTGTTCACATGTTTATATAAAAGTAGAGATATTTCCCAAGAGTGGCACAGGGGGGACCAAGAAAGCAGAGAAAAAAAAGAATAAATAAATAAATGAAGATAGTGCTCACAGGAAGCCAGGATTGACACACTGTAGAAAACTGTCAGGTTCAAGTCTGTGTCTAAGTGGTGTTGTAAGAGACCTGAAAATTGTTTTGTGTTTAAGTTATAGTGAAAATTAATGCTTTAATGAGTTTTCCAAAATTAGGATAAAGCATATTAGGCTTGAGGTCATCATCTAATTATCTTGTTTTTTTAATCTTTATGCAAGTTAAATAAATAAATAAATAAATAAATAAATAAATAAATAAATAATATTCTAATCAATAATTTTAGACTCAAACTTGTAGTTAATTTAAAACAGACATTATATTAGCAAACAATAAATATTTATTAAGGAATGCATGTATTACATTAATGTCTTAGATATTTATTTATTTACATAACTTACTTTAATTAATTTGGCTGGGCAGTTTTATCTATAACAATAAGACATAATATATTATAATATATGGAAACAAAACCTTTAAAATATATTGCTTGGAGTACAATATTTAAATTCAAAATATTGTTGGTTAAAGTGTACTTCAGTAAAGTAATTGAGTAATGTAAAGTTTCCTTCTGGTCTTGCTGTCAAAGCCATGGCACTTTAAGGTTAACCAAGTTAATCATTCATGCTGAAAAGGCAAATTTGCTCAAATGTGAAATTCAAAAATTGGCTTACTTAAACTATATTGCAACGTAATGTTATAATGTAATATATTTTTGTTTTTAAAAATGTAATCGATTGAAATTTTAGATTTTAATAAACTGGGTAGCCAAAGCATCCATTAAACACACTTTTAAAGCAGAGTGTTTACTGTGAAACTACTTCCTTACTCATGTTTTTCTCTCTCCCTCTGTAGAAAATTCCAAGGCTCAGTGTAAATGTCCGTGATCAAAGAAGGACCTGAGAATGGATGGATGCAGTGGTGGTCCTAGCCTGTTTGGTGCCCCGGGCGAACACACCCCCCAAACACACACATAAAACATATTAAGGATTATACATTAACATAAAACTGTTGTCAGAACCATACTGAATTTCACCAGAGAAACACACACACACACACACATATCAAGAGAGAGAGTATGCATTGTATGCAAACGCTACCAAACAGCCATCATAATTCGTCATACAATGAGAACAGGACAAATCAACAATTGACAATGACTAATTAATATTAAAATCTGTAACATAATGTATTGTTTGGAGTTTAGTCTGTTACTGTTATTATTTTTACCATTTCTTTTTGGAGCAACTGTAACGCACATTATTTCCTTAGGGATTAATAAAGTATTCTGATTCTGATTGTTTCAGGATGACCTGCCATTATCCAATGACACATCTGCTTACCTGCATCTTTTGCTCCTTTCTCCTCCTCTTCTTTTCTCTTTTTTCTAAACTGAGCACCTGATGGCTTTGAACTTTTCTTGTTCATCTTACATTGGTTTTAATTTTGCACTCCAGTATGAACACAAATCCACCAAATCGAGGATCACCACAACATAATCTAACACACCTACACCTTAGTTCACAGATTCACTTTGTCTAGGGTCTATTTCTGGGACTTCACACAATCCAGGATTCAAATCATGAATACATAATGGGCTTGGATTTACATCATTATGAATGAAATGTGCTCTACTTGGAAGCAGCCACCCCCCTCCCCTTTCGACGGGTTGTGTGTGAAACTTTAAACCCTCAAACTGTAAATTATAAATTTTAAATTGTTATTGATCCCTTTACCCCTGGTCCTAAAGTGTATATTTATTTTCTTACTCTTCTTATATTTATTGTTTGTTTACTTGCACTGCTGTAACTGGAGCCTCGTCGTCTCGTCTCTCTATATACTGGACTGTATGTAGCGGAGATGACAATAAAGTTTACTTTGACTTCAGCAGTACCGAAGGCTCTCGCGCTCACTTTTCGCGTATAGAATTTCGAAAAAACATCGGTGCAAATTATAAGTCTGCATCATGATGTCTGGTGTATTCGTCTTTGTTGTTTTGTTTTTATTTTGCGAGTTGGTTATTAGATGCTGCTTCAGCCAGCCAGTGAATCCCCCGCCGCCCCGCCCTCTCCTCCCTGTGCAGCAAGCAGCAGGCGCCCTTACTCCCAGGAAATGGGCGATAGAAAACCGATCGGTGCCTATGCCATTCCCAATATGCGCTGGCTGATGTCGGGGCAGCATGAGTACGACAATTTTTTTTTTTTCTTTTTTTTTTGCCGATGCCCGTGATGCCGCCCCCACCACGATGCTGCCCCGGGCAACCGCCCGTGTCGCCCGTATCAAAAACCGCTACTGGATGGATGCAACAGCACTGCTGACCACACAACAGTAGCCTACGTATATATAAAAATGCTCATTCAAACACATTTGGACAGAATTACTGATTTTTAACATGACATGGCATTTTACATAGTTGTACAATTATATTAACACTGATTCAAAGATAACTTTTGAAAAATAATCAAGTATAAATCAGCTTGTGTGCAGTGTCAGCTTCAAATATCAGATCAAAATGTCATATTTTTATATGCTATCATAGGTTGTGTCATTTAAAGAAAAATAGGATGTAATGATATACATGAAGAAGATGTTAATCATTCACACGTGTCATTTTAGTGATAGTGTTCTTGTGTAATTGTACAAGAAATACAAAATTTGCAAGGTAAAAAAAAGATTTATAATAAGCAAGACGTATAAACAACTCATCCTTGTCAAAAATACGACTGCCTGTGGTAAAAATATCTGGGTTATAATTTTATTTTTATTTTTCTGTTTCTGCAGGTACATTAACCGGTGGCTTATAAACATTTTTCATATAATGTTTATATCTCTGATTAATTATGAATGAACTGTGTGAATTAGCAATATTATTTGTCAAATAAATGTTTACTTGCTGTTACTCTGGATATTGCTGGAAAGAACAAAAAATGAGGTCATGCATCTGGCATGCCACGCTGCTCAAGATATGAACCATCAAATTGATAATGTTATAATGTTTTTTTTGTCAGGTAGTTATGAAATTTATTCCACTTTAACATTTACACACTACTGGCCATGTTCAATTAAAGGAAGATCTGGAGGAAAACTATAGCTTAATGATTAAGAATAATGTCACGTATTCTGAATCACAATGACCAAAGAAACTCAGCATTTGGTTATTTCCACATGATAACCCAGGGATATTTTAGTGAGTACAATGAAGTGTACAAAATTTAAAGTGGGCAAGGTTTCTACTGAGTTATGTTTCTTTTAAATTGCCATACATTTGGTAAACATCAGTATTTTTAACAAAGAAAATTGTAACAGTGTTGTCATTGTTGTTGACAAAATGGCACTGAAATCTGTTAAGTAGTTTTGGGGATATTCCGTGAAACAGGCACAAGTAAACAGATGAAGTGGAAATAAAAGATGTGTGGAGAATTTCATTTTCAATTTGTTAATAATTTTTATCTGCAGTTTCTGGGCATGTACACACTTTCTTCTTCTTCTTCTTCTTCTTCTTCTTCTTCTTCTTCTTCTTCTTCTTCTTACGGCTTCTCCCTTTAGGGGTCGCCACAGCTGCCTCCCTTTAACTTTATCCCTATCATCCTCTGTTACAACAACCCTCTGCATGTCCTCATTCACATCCATTAACCTTCCCTGTAGTCTTCCTCTTTTCTTCCTCCCTTTTAGCTCCACATTATCATCCTTTGTTCCACTATCCACTATCCCTCCTCCAACATCCAAACAATCTCAACTTTTCCTCGCGTTTGTCTCCAAACAGCTCAACCTGAGCTGTTCCCTGATGTACTTTTTAATTTTTTAATTTTCAACTCTGCCCATTCTGCACACTCCCAACAAAAATCTTAACATCTTCAGCTCTGTCACCTATCTTTTAGTTAGTACCACCTTCTCCAAACCCTACATCACAGCAGGTCTCACATCTTGTAAACTTTCCCTTTCACTCTTGCTGTTGTCCTTCTCTCACAATGTTGGGAATATGTAAATCCTAAACACCTTGGAGCCCCATCACACCAACAAAAAACATACACGTGATAAATCCCATGTAAATTCCATTAAATAAACACACTGTATCTAAGAATTCAGGCAAAAGAGTTTTAGAAAACAACATATTTCCAGTTACCCAAACATCATGCCAGTAAGAGATCACAGACTTGTTTTTGAATGTGGACCGTTTTAAAGGTTTGCATTATAAACATCTGTATATACTCAATTGCCAGGATCTTCGTTAGGTCTAATGGATGTAAAGGATGTCTAGTTGTTTTGGAAGGAGTGTAGTTTTTTTTGTTTTTTTTTTTACTTTATTCACTTTGGAGGAGGTAGTTGCACTACTGTTCAATTGTCATACACTTCTCAGAAAAATGCTTTTGAAAAATGCTTTTACTGATGTCAACGGGGCGGATAAAGGAAAGATAGAAAGAAAGCAAAGAAAGCAGGTTTGTATCAACTGTAGAAATAAACGTCACAGTCCTGAACGCGAACATAAAATAGTACCACAGCTAATACGAATGAAAAACGCGCATTGATACAAATGTTATCCGTCCCGTCTGACCTCGTTTCCGTCTCGGTAGACAGACTTTTGTCTGCCGGCATTTTCTTTTTATTTCGCCGGTGCGCTTTCAGCTCGTAGATTTTTTTCGCCTGTTTTATAGGCCGGCAGCTGATATTTCTTCTTATCCCATTTTTTTCACTGCAGTCTACAACACAATGCCAGGTTTTTCAGACAGAGATCGTGGCAGAGACCGAGGGTAAGTGTGGGTTTCCTTAATATTAGCAAAAAATGCCAAGTGTAGCATTCGGCCGTTGGCTGCAGCGTTGTCTTACGTATCAAAACAAATGTCACTGCGAGGGTTTCGTGGTTTATTGTCGCCTTTCTGTTAGTAAGTAAAGGCGTGTATTAGAATGTACGCTTGTTTCTATGCGGGCGGCGCCCTGTCAGTGTAATGTAATCCATTTCCTTGCCGTTTGGAGATAAAATGGCAGCGAACGGCGGCTCCGTGTCGGCGTTTGCACGTCAGCCTTCCCGTTACCAGAGCATGTGACGCAGAAGTGTCTTCTCTTGAGAGTGCAAGATTTATGTCGCTGAGGCCCAATTTATTACTAAAGAGTCGTTTTCTGTCACCGGAGGCAAAACGAAACCTCATAACAGCCCCGTTTAACCGTGTATTAACCGGGTCACGTCAGGCTCGGTGATGTGACATGTTATTGTTTATGCGGAAGCGGTATTCAAAGATGGCTCCGCATAAGCGGTTTGAACCTGTTCAGTCTGTACAGCATTCATAGTTGTATATGGGTTTTTAATGTTAGTAAACCTGGTGTTGTATACATATACTACAATAACATAAAGTTAAATATATACATATAATGTGGGACTGTTTATGAAACATTTTAATTACAATTTTTTTGTCATTATTTAGCGTTTGTTTTGGTTAAATGTACTTGTGAAATTACTGCAAAAGGCAAGTTATAGGCAGTTTCTCGGAAAATGACAATTAAATAAATGCCCATTTTAAAAAAAAAGGGAAAAAAAAGCAACGGCAAAGGATTGAATTAAGCGGAAAGAACATAGAATATACTGAAAAGATGCAGCCTGGAGCTTTAGCCTATTCAGTACTAGGTTTCATCAAAAACGAAAGCTACAATGAATAAATATTGCTAAATAAAAAATATATATATATACATAAGTAAAAGCCATCGTTTCATAAAGATGATAATTACAGTTTCAAGTTTTATTTACATAACACATTTTAAACCAAAGGACTTTAAAATTAAAATATTTTTTAAATGGTTTATGTGAGAGAGACAATCTTAACTGCTTTATCTAATTTTTTTTAAAGTAAATTTCATATGTAATTATTAGCCTGTTATACCTATGCATTTGACATAACAGCTTCTTGTTGTTTGTTGGTTTCTGGTTGTCCTGACCACGCCTGTCTAAAAATTAGTTTATTGACAGTTAAGGGTGTAGTTCTTAAATTTCTGCCATGCCCTACTTAAAAAGCTGAATTGTTCATATACCAATTTTTAAAATCAATTATTAAGTATTTTAAAAAGGGATCTAAATCTTATTTTGTTTAAATAGAGGTGCAATCATTAGATCATAAGGTGGCATCTGGAAAAGTTTGTTTGTTTTTCCAAAGCACTGTATGTGATCTCCTTCGGCAAAAAATCTGTCTTTGTTTGTTTTTACACTGTCTGATTATTTAAGTTAAAAAAGTATATTATAATAATGTAAATTACACCATAAATACCAAAATGAGCTTAAAAAATAACTTGTATTTCACAGTGCCAGTTTGTATTCTTTGGCTCTGGCTAAAACCTCTAAAAAAGAAAAAAGAAAAAAAGAAAGTGAAAGTGAAAAAATTCAACCTACAAATGTTTGGTCCTAAACTTGTATTTATTCCATTTAATGAATTTCTTTGCTGTCATTTATTTCATCTATGGGTACTTTTTGGTGAATGCTGTTATTTTCAAAAAACAAAATACAAAGCATATCTTCGATCACTTTTCCATTTTCCCGAAATTCCACAGGTGCTGATTTTCTGTAAAGTAAATATTTAAGTTTTACAAACTAAGTGGGCACAAATACCCTCTTCTTCCAGTAAATAAATACATGGAAAATGGATATAATAGAAAGATTGTGTTTTGTGTAACAAATGCCTTTATATTTATTTTACAAAGGCTGTTTCCTTATAGTGCTATAAAACTGTGGAGACAGGAAATACATCTAGCGCTGCGATTGAAGAAATTGACCAAACAGGCAAAAACCTCAGCAGTGATGCTGCGATTAACTTCATTCATAGTTTAAGCCAACCTGAAAAAGTCCAGACTGCAGTTATTTAAACAATTGCAGTGTTTCATTTTGCATCCTTAAGAATATTTCTATAGGAATGGCTGAGCAGTTAATTGTTATTTTAACAAAAGGGTACTTTGTTTTCTTTTCTTTCTTTTTTTTATACGTGGCATCTTTTTTTCTTTTTCTTTTTTTTTTCACAAGAAGATATGGCGGTGGGCCTCCTCGTTTTGGTGGTGGTGGAGGAGGCAATAGGGGTGGACCTCCTCCTGGAAAGTTCGGCAACCCTGGTGAGAGGCTGCGAAAGAAGCACTGGAACCTCGATGAGCTTCCCAAGTTTCAAAAGAACTTCTACCAGGAGCACCCAGATGTCACCCGCAGACCACTTGTAAGGCCTGATTTTGCATAATTTTCTCTATTTTTTTTTAACTAGGAAAAAAAAAACATAAAATGTAAAGCTCTTAAAATTAGACATGATTTCAGTGGGTATTGCTGCTTTAATGTGAACTTGTGTCTTTTTATTTCTTTTTGGAATTCCAGCAAGAGGTCGAACAGTACCGAAGAAGCAAAGAAGTGACTGTTAAAGGCAGAGATTGCCCCAAACCGATCGTAAAGTTCCACGAAGCTGCATTTCCAAGTGAGTACAAATTCATGCTGCTTAAATAATTAAGAACTGCCTGTCTGCTCTATTACCCTGTGCTGATATTTCAACTTGCAGCTACTAAACTTGCATGTCTTGCTTCCTCAGGCTACGTTATCGATGTAATTGTCAAACAAAACTGGACTGAACCAACTCCAATCCAGTCTCAGGGGTGGCCCGTAGCCCTGAGTGGCAAAGACATGGTTGGAATCGCTCAGACTGGCTCTGGGAAGACCCTTGCAGTAAGTGTTATACAGTTAGATTGTATTTATTTATTTATTTTTTTTAAACCATTTCAGCCAAGATGGGGAATAAAATTAATGGTGCTATGTGGTTACTTTTGCTTTCCAAAGCATTTTAAAACATAATACAGTATAGAATTTTTTGCAGCATGATTGGCTAATTTCACCTTGGAGAAAAACATTATAAATTCTTTTTTCTGTCATTTTGTATTATTTAGTACAGCCATTTAAGGCAAGGTAACCTTACTGCACCACTCACTAGGCAAAATTGAAAAAAAATGTGTATAACACTGTTGATATTTTTTAAGGTGACAACAGTGAGTGTATACAAGTTTAAGAGTGGCTCCGTTGAGACTGACCAGATGCTATGAGTTGTAAAATATCCATTTTGGACAAAATGTTTTGAGTTAAAACTAGGGCTGGGCGATATGGCCTAAAATGCATATTGCGGTATAATTTGAAGCAGGTGCGGTAACGATATATATCGCGATATATTCTTTTCTTCTGTATAACATATTTTCCACACTATAAGGCACACTTAAAATCCTTTAATTTTCTCAAAAATCGAGAGTGTGCGTTATGTATGAATTCTGGTTGTGCTTACTGACCTCGAACCGAAATTTGTTAAAAAATGTTTTAGTACAACTTTGGTAAGTTGCACTATACGGCTGCCATAGTGAGGAGCTTCGTGGAGTAATCTGGATCCAAAACTCCGTCCACTTCAGGTCCCAAAGTCAAACGAACACTGAGAGTTAAAAACGGTCTAAATTCTTTCATCTTTAATAAAATCATCAGCGTTGCTGCTTTATCGGGTGTAACAATTAAGTTTAACATCCATGAAAACAGAAGTTATTAAATTTAAAGGAGTTACAAGTTAACAGGAAGTTAGCTCGCTAGTTTATACCTAAACATGACATA
>NW_005187469.1:1564792-1588822 GCF_000239375.1 Pundamilia nyererei | reverse complement strand
ACCAAAACAGGCGCAGCTTGATGACATCATCAACATGCGATAGAGCGATGGAGTCAAAATCTCTATCGTTGGCCAAATTTATATCGTTTCTATCGTATATTGTTTATATTGTCCACCCTTAGTTAAAACCATGTTAACACTGCTGTCTTTTGTAAGAAATTCACAGCACTGATGTTATGGAGATATGGCAGACAACTCTTTATTCTTTCAAAACACTGATGTTACACTGTTATGTTAATAGTTGCATTACTTGCAAGATTCACTCCTTTTCGTCCTTTTTAGTACCTTCTGCCTGCAATTGTGCACATCCAACACCAGCCATTCTTGGAGCATGGAGATGGGCCTATTGTAAGTAAAAAATATATTCATGTTGTCTGTGTAAATATACAAATCTTGCTGTGTAAAACAGCCAATTCCATCCTTTTGACTTCCATTTTGAAATCTGAAAATCTTTCCTCCTTTGTGTTTTCAGTGATTCATTTATATATCTTGATGCCTTTTTACATCCTCATAGCCTCTGCAGTCTTTTAGTTTTTTCCATCTATTGACAAGGCACAAGTTTGACTTTAAAATGAAAAAATATTTATATTAAATATTTACATTTTAATTCAAACAGAAAATAATAAAAAAATACATTTTCTTCCATTTATGACTTTTTGCTGCCCATCTACAGTACTTTCAAGACCCACACTTTTTGATATTTAATCTATAAACATGTGTCATCCATATTTGTTGTCATGTGGAAGAACAGCTGAAATGTTCAGACTTAAAAAGAATGTAAATCGTTTTTTAGTGCTTGGTGCTGGCACCAACCCGTGAGCTGGCCCAGCAGGTGCAGCAAGTGGCGGCTGAATATGGCAGGGCCTCCCGTCTGAAGAGCACCTGCATCTATGGCGGGGCGCCCAAAGGGCCCCAAATCAGGGACCTTGAAAGAGGTATATATTCTTTAAAGTTTTTGTTTAAGGATTACAGTTTAATTGTATTGGTTTTAAGTTTAAAAACGCTATTTTCTCGGTTTTTGTTTAAGGTGTTGAGATTTGCATCGCCACTCCGGGTCGTCTCATTGATTTCCTAGAGTGCGGTAAGACTAATTTGCGTCGTTGCACCTATCTGGTGCTGGACGAAGCTGACCGCATGCTGGACATGGGGTTTGAACCTCAGATCCGCAAAATAGTGGACCAAATTCGGGTAGGTTGTTTCTGCTTTTGCTTTGCAGACAGTTAACATTATATTTCTAAGAATCTGTGTCAAAACAGGTTTTCATGACACAAAGATGGCAGCTATTTTAGTGGTTTCTTATGATACGTATTTGCATAGTCTTTTAAGGGCAAGGGCCTCAAAAATTTGATGAAGACCTAGAACTGAACCAGAATACATCAAGTAAACCTGTGTTGGTAAAATTTATTTTTTTCTGTTTTTTTTTTTTGTTTGTTTGTTTGTTTTTCTCTACCAGCCAGACCGTCAGACCCTGATGTGGAGCGCCACCTGGCCTAAGGAAGTTCGTCAGCTGGCTGAGGACTTCCTGAAGGACTATGTCCAGATCAATATTGGAGCACTGCAGCTCAGTGCCAATCATAACATCCTGCAGATAGTTGATGTTTGCAATGACCTTGAGAAGGAGGACAAGTGAGTAAATGCTTTATACCACCCTTAACGAGTGCTTAAACATGAAAATCCATGTTCTATATTTAATTATGTACTGTAGATAAAGAAAAATGTCTTATTAAATCTAAAATGGCTCTAATCCTGTTGTGTTCATACCATCTTCATAGTATTTTACTTTAACCATTTAGACACAAAACGTAAATTTACGTGCTTTAAATTGGTAGAGAACTTTATTCAGCCAGTAGATGAATAATGAGTAGACTTTCTCTGTTGTCTGCTCTCTGTAAGACTGATCCGTTTGCTGGAAGAGATCATGAGTGAAAAGGAGAACAAGACCATTATTTTTGTGGAGACCAAAAGACGTTGTGATGAGCTCACCAGGAGGATGAGGAGAGATGGGTAAGGAGTCCATATCCTTAATTTTTTTTAAAAATCGTATTTACAGTAGGGCTGTGCGATATGACCAAAATGTCATATCCCTATATTAAGACATCTATCGTCCGATAACGATATAAATCACAAAAATTTTACATTTTCTGTAAATTCTGTGAATCTTGGGCAGCTCGACTTGCGTGAAATGTTTCCAGCTGGGCGTCGTGTACCTGGAGTCGAGTGCATGAAACTACATTTTTAGACATAGGTTGTAACGGCCGCTGTTTTCTTTGTGAGTACTTATTACACAGCGTGCTCCGGGAAAAAGCCTGTTCTAATGTTTGAGTCTAAGGTTTTGAAAAGTCTCAACAGGATCTTGAGCTTTATTGTGAAAGGTTTATGTGGAACATAAACAAGCGGACACGCGATGGTTTTAACGTCGTTGTTGCTAACGACAATGCATAAAAACAAGCGCTTGTCCGTCTGTAGTGTGGTTATATTAAATATAAGAGAAAGAGAGAACTTTAAGAAATTAATATAGCCACTACAGTGACCATCAAAACGATGGAAAAATATTGCCGTAAAGAGTTTATTTTGCGACACCACGAAACAAACGATAGCGTAAAATGCAACGATAGACGTTTTAATATCGTCATCAGATATATATCGTTATATCGAACAGCCCTAATTTACAGTCAAGTTCAGCAAATATTTGAAGCAACATGTGTCACATTTGCTGTAAATATATATGCAGGTTTTGACCCAGAAACACATAAAATTAAAGTTACTTTAAATAAAGGTTCATATTAACTGCCTAAGAGCCTATAGGCATTTCAAGATTGCTGCAACACATGCTCCTCAGTGGACTGACAGTGGACTAATCTAGGCTGACTCTGTGTGTGTGTGTGCGTGTGTGTGTGTGCGTGTGTGTGTGTGTGTGTGTGTGTGTGACAGGTGGCCTGCAATGGGAATCCATGGAGACAAGAGCCAACAGGAGAGGGACTGGGTCCTTAACGGTAAGATATATGATTTTGTGTTAATAAAATGGATCTGGGTTTTAATATTGAAACAATCATTGTTATTCTATATTTTACTCAATTTGGTCCCTTTCCTTCCAGAATTCAGATATGGCAAAGCGCCAATTCTCATTGCTACAGATGTGGCCTCCCGCGGCTTAGGTCAGTATGGCATTGAATAGTACTACTTTATTATCAGTGTTACACTTATTTTAAAGAAAGTGCTTTTGCTTTCTTTAACTTTTCTATGCATTTTCTGAGTTTTTCTCACCTTAAGGTGGAGTCTTTGTGGCAGGCGCTAGGCATGACAGTCCCAGGCCTCGAGAGGGAGCAGGATGACATATTGGAATTGCTCAACTGGCTTGCCACCCAGTGGGCCTAGAGAGGTGAAAGCTCTTGTGTGCCAGTGATCTTCAAAAGGCTGTGTGGCTAAGCCTTTGTCTCTGATATGTTGTTGAAAAACGCTCACATCTGTTCTCTGTCCATGGATTTCACCTGACAAATGCCATCCAGCTGTTTCCAACTCAAACGTTAAAAAACAGAGATATGCTTGATGCTGTGACTTTTGCCTTGCATGCTGTTGTGTTAGAAAGCGCTGTATTGCAAGTCACTTGTTTGAGATTTGGAACAATTGTTACCTTTCAGAGCTTGTATCACATAGCATGGGTGTGAGCTTGTCAAAGCTTTCAGTTGTTTTCTTTTGCCGTCAAAGTGCTGGATTCCTTGAAAATGGAGAGAGCAGTTTGAAATCATGTCTCTGAAAATTGAGGAGACCTGGCACATGTGTTTAGGGGGTAGTGGGAGCATCTAGTGAGTGGAAAAAGAGAGAGTCAGCTCAAACCAAAGTTCCTCCCTCGCCTGCGTTTTATAGTCATGTCGAGACCTGCCAACAAGAGACATTTTCTCAAGTGAACACTGGCTTCTTGGAAGATCTTGCCTTGATGATACTGATGAAGGGGGTGGGGGTGGTGGTAATTGTTCTGTGTTCGCTCAGGGGTCCCACAGGGTTCAATGTTTGGCTCTTTTTCATGGTTTTTGAAGCGGGCCCCTGTTTAAATTAGTACTCGGTCTATTTTGTCTTGGCAAGACGCGCAGTGCGGCCTTTAATAACAAGTTTCTTTTGAGAGTGTACTGGGAAAAGCCTGGACATGCAAAAATGTACCACTCAATGGTCCTATATTGGCACGAGGAGGCCCCAGTGCATATCGTGGCCCAACTGCGTAGAAGCTCCTGGATGTCACTTGACAATTTGTGGGGGATTTCGCTGCATTGGGAAAGGACTAGTGAATGCATACTCCTTAATGGTAAGACTTAAATTCATTTTTTTTTCTCCCTTGGTTAACAAAAGGGAGAGTCATGTCTTTTGATTATGGTAAGCAACTGGAGTGTGCATCGTTTCTCTCTTCCCACAGTAGTATTCCCATGGAGTAGACTTGTACGCAATTCTGATGTTTTAACGTGTTTCCTCCACAGGCTAACAGTCGCCTTTCTTCCCCAGCCTTCCCAGTTGCTAATTTTTCCCTTTGATCTGGCTGTTGTGGTGTGCAAAATCCTTTGTGGCCTCCTTGTTTTGTTTTGCCACACTGCAACACTTTCACAGATGTGGAGGATGTGAAATTTGTCATCAATTATGACTACCCTAACTCTTCCGAGGATTATATCCACCGCATTGGACGCACAGCCCGAAGTCAAAAAACGGGCACAGCCTACACCTTCTTCACCCCCAACAACATGAAACAAGCCAGTGACCTGATCTCTGTGCTCCGCGAGGCCAACCAGGCCATTAACCCCAAGCTGATCCAGATGGCAGAGGACAGAGGAGGTAAAATGTCATTCTTATTTACATTAGGATTTAAACGTGAGCTAGACTTACTGACGAGTAGATACCGGTACTCAGTTTTTGTTATTGATCAGTGATGTTATTAGAGAGGCGATTTAAAGTGACCCAATTAGTCTTTTCCAAAAAATGAGATCCAAGTATCAGGAGTTAGTCTCTAAATAAAAGTTAAATGGTTTAGACTGCTGTAAACACTCAGTTTTCGTTGTTCATGGACCTATACAAGAGACGGATATGCCTAATATGGTTATTTCAGGCATACGCTGGGACAGCTTCGCCAACACCTTAAGTTTTCTCTCTAGCATCTGGTTGGCACGTCTCCATTTTAGTTCTTTTTGACATTTCAGCATCAAAAATAGGTGATCAAGAATATATTTATTGTAATTATTATAATTTTTATTTCATATTTGGCCATTTAAAACTCAGTTATAAAACTGAAGGTTAGAAAGTTTTTTGTTTTTTTCTTTTCATATTTTAATATATTGATTGTAATTGACTTCTCTCATTCTCTCTCTCACCCCACCTTCCGTCATGGGGCTGCACCTACAATTTGTGTGTGTGTGTTTGTGGATAAGAGAGAAGTGTTATATTCAAGGAAAAGCATAGTAGTTCCACCTTAAATGTTGACACAGCATACAGGTGTAGCTACTCCAGTACAGTCCAAGAATGGATATTAAGAAAGGAAAATAACCATGAAATGTTGCTTTATATAATGTTCAAATCTGATTTTTTGGGGGGAAAATAAACTGACTTCAAAGTAGAGCTCTAGATTTTTATTATCCTTACTGAACTTTGCAATTCGTTCTTCTATCAGTTATTAGGTGTTTTTCCTTATATTTAGATCTAATAAAGTAATTGTACTTTTTAATTGTGACTTGTTTTGTTTGGGGTTTTTTTTGTTTTGTTTTGGGGGGTTTTACGATCTCATAGCAGCCCTGATGCTGGTTTCTGTGTCTTGGTGCCACACCCACCCTTCCTTCTCTCTCCTTTGTCTCACACAGGTCGTGGAAGGGGGGGAAGAGGTGGCTACAAGGATGATCGCCGGGATAGGTATTCTGGGGGTGGGAGGAGTAACTTCAGTGGTAGTAGCTACAGGGACAGCGACAGAGGGTTTGGCAGTGGGCCGAAGAGCTCCTTTGGTGGCAGTAAGGCCCAAAATGGTGGCAACTATGGAGGCAATAGTGGTAACTCTAGTGGTAACTATGGTAGCAGCAATTACAGCAACAGCAATGGACAGGGTAATTTTGGCGCTCCTACAAACCAGGTGGGCGGCTTTGGTAACCAAAGCTTCCAGGGTCCCCCTCAGTTTGGGGGTATGCAGAGGGCCACTCAGAATGGTATGAACCACCCACCATTCCCATTCAACTCCCAGCCGCCGCCCCCACAGGCCCAGCAGCAGCCGCCACCACCACCAATGGTGCCCTACACCATGCCACCACCCTTCCCTCAGTAGATATGATATATGCACAATAAATGGAACCAACATGATTTTTGTTTAGTCCTTAAATCTTACAGTATGATGATCATTACTATTATTATTATTAATATTATTATACTTTGTACTGTTTAACTTTGTTTTGCTTACAGCAGGGTTGGAATTATTCCGTAAACCCAGAGCATTACATGGAGTCATAAATACGTCTCCTATAGTGCAACCATGATTGCTGCACTTTTCCTTGACTATTTTTTGTTTTTTGTTTTGTTTGTTTGTTTGTTTTGTTACATTCCTCAGTAATTTATTTTTACTAGGTAATACAGTGTTTTCAGTTTGTGGTATGCCTAAAGTGATGTTATGGAGATCATCTATAAAAGGGGTGCGTGTGGCCCTTTTCAATAAAAATAAGAAAAGATGGTAACCTTGTGTGTCTGTGTTCTCTCTCTTTGGGGAATTTGGGGGTTTTTGTGTTTTTTGTTATTTTTGGGTGGTGGGGGGGTAGATTTTGATTTTGATACCTCTAAGTGGTGTTACAGGGAAGCTGGCAGAGCTCTGTTCCGCTGTTTTGGGGTTTTTTTTCTCAATTTTCACCCATGTGTCCATCCATTTTTCTGTTGATTATCTGGGTCACTGGGACAACACGTAATGGAAAGCTTTAAACCTTTTGCCAACCTGCAGCTCTTTCTAGGGAACACCAAAGAGTTCCCGAGCCAGCTGAGAGATGCAGTCTTTCAAAAATATTCTGGCCCTACCCCATGGCTGCCTGTTTGTTTTGTTTTGTTTTGGGGGGGGGGGTGTATTATTATTATTTAATTATCGCAGAGAATAATGTCTATGGAAAGAAAGTTTTATGGTGCAATTGATGATTTTATCTGGTAATACCCCAAAATAATACAGAGAAACCTCAGATATTCAGAAGACACCCTATGAGCAAGCACCTGGCGACATCTATGCAACGCACTTTCAACTGAAATCAAATGAAATACACATATTAAATATTTCACAGTAAAGGTCAAGGATTGGTTAAAGGTAAATCAGAGGTGTAGTCATTTCTATTAACTATATTATAATTTTTTCAAGTGCCCTTTTTTTAATTTCATTTTTTTGTAGTTTTATAATCATAGTGTACGCTATAATCAGATAAATGAACTTTAAAAAAATCTATTTAAATTAAACTGCTATTTTTGTTTTTGTACAGTAATGAATACAGACTCAATCACCACCTCCATTCACTTCCGAATTAAGTTTAATCTGTGAGCCAGAAAAGCACTCATGTCACTGAATCGGTGAAGGATGTAGATGTTTCCATTTTATTTTGAAAGTCTCCTTTACCCGGATATAAGGATTTAATTTCCGGATCACCCACCACATGTAACAGATACGTTGCTAACGCTGAAATGTGTGTCTCCCATGAGATTTGAAGTGTGAGCAGCGGCTAATTGGACATTAGATGTGTGACAGCAGGGAAACCGTCCGACTCTTAAATGCACCGACAGCCGTCTGTATTTGTAGACGCTGCTTTTAGCAAGGTTCGCTAAAGTTAGCTTTCATTGGGAGTTTAACACAGTGAGCCCAGTTCACATGTACTATTCAAACCACCGTATGCACTCATCTTTTCACTGCGGTATGCGGCCACTTAGGACCGTACACTTAGCGAATATTTTAAATCTACAGGATTTAAAGCTTGTTGTTTGCTAATGAAACTTTCTCTGAAGCGGGTTCTTCATCATGTTTACTCGGTGTGTAAGAAACATCCTGTCTAGAAGTGCATTCACTGTGACGCTGAAGCGGCACAGCTGGAGACGCTGCAGCACATCCCAGACTGAGACTGTGGACCAGGTCACTACGTTATTGCAGCTCTGCGTGGACAGGTTCTTCGTTTCTCCTGGTCACGCTAACGTGGAGCTGTTTCAGCGCGGGCTGTGCTGCAGCTATGGACCTCTGGGCATGGAGCTCAGGAGAAACCTGCTGGACCAGTGGTGGCATTCAGTGACTAGGTCCGGAGCTCAGGTTTTTGGGATTAACACCCTGAGCAGCAGCAGGGAAGCACCTACAGGTGGACAGGGCCAGCTGAGGATTGTTGAATGTGAACAGCTGAAACAGAGACTTGGGCAGAAGCAGCTAAGCAAGGGGCGGCTCGCTGAGGAGGTGCACATGCTCCTGCAGAGGTCCCCAAGTATGAGAACAAACTTACTGCAAGGTAAGTTGCCTCACACACCTGTAATAAATAATGATGATAATAGAGCATAACATACACGTTTTTATTTCTATACTGAGAGCTAGCATTAAACATGCACAGTAAAGTAATGACACCACAGATGATTTATAAACTACAAGCAAAGTCACCGTGTATACCAACTGTTTCACGTTATTGCTTTTATGGTCTTCCATGTATTTCTTTTAATGGTTTATGAATACTTTTGATACTTGTTTGTGCAGTTTGATGCCAACACTGTGGTACTTTTGTTTGAGTAAGGTGAATGGAAACGAGCTGTTCTTGGAATATTATTTTCACACTGTAGTAAACTCTGAAAGATGATGGCAAGAGCTGAAATACCATGTTAAGGATACTGCCAGGACTTCAGTGTTGTGTGAAAGTGCTCATCAGCTTCAGAAACTCAGCTAGTAACATTTCTGTTTAACATGTCTCTGTCTTTTACATTGTTGTAAAACTAAAAAATAATTATTATTTTTTTCAAATTAGTCTTGATGGTTCACGCGTGTTGTTTTGTTTCGAGGTGCCTTGGAGCAGTTTGTCCCCTCGTTAGAGCTGGTGAACAGGAAGCTGCCGTTTGGTCTGGCTGAGACGGGTCTGTGCTTCCAGCCTGCAGAAGGCTCTGGTTGGTGAGGCTTCGTCTGTTGTTTCTTACCTGTGTGAGTGTCTGTGTGGATACACTTATGAAAAATAAAAATTCAAACAAACTAAACTGGGATTTTGTTTCTTTATATTGTTTATCTGAGCTAGACTTTTAATATTAATACAGTATTTCATGAGTTCACATTAACCTTTTTCAGACCTTATGAGGTAAGTATGTCATATTAACACACTGTATGTTCTATTTTCTGTCAGCTCAGCTGAGGTCACGCAAACATCTCTAGTGTGGTTTTGCTCTCCTCGTACATCGTCCCAGTGGCTGGACCACTGGACACGACAGAGGCTGAAGTGGTGGAGAAAAGTGAGTCTTTGAGGAGGGAAACATCTCCGACAAATTTAAAACTGTGTGATGCACCAGTGCATAAATGTATTTTCCTGTAAGAACACTTTCCCAGCCTTATAAACTACAAACATTAATAACTCAGCTTTTCTCTTTGTTTCGTCCTGTTTATCCAGTTTGCCCTCTCCCCGTCCGACTTCAGCAGCAATGAAGTCCAGCAGGAGGAGCTCGAACAGGCGGCATCTCGCGGTGTGAGGATCATCTACAACTTCCCGTGGGGTCAGGAGGTCCTGGAGACACTGTGGAGTCGAGGAGATGCCGAGCTGCTGCACATACACAAAGGAGACCGGTCCAAACTGCAGGTCCGTCTGCTTCTTTTAGAGTGTGCTTTAAGTTGGGATCGAGATTCAGTCATGTTCCTAAGCTGCTATTGCAGAGGCTCTGGTTCTCTGACAATGTCTTAAAACAGGAAGTCAAATTGATATCAAAAATTCCCTTAGCTCCCAGCTGATAGAGGCTTTCAGAAATCTCAGTTGAACTAAACGGCTTTAGGAAGAAGAACCACCAGGTCTCATAAGAAACACGGGCAGCTGCTCGTCTGTTGCTGCTTTTCTTCAGTTTAATCACACGCAGTGTCATCTCTCTTACCTGACCTCTTTCAGCATCAAGATGGACGAAGGTCTATTCCTCATGTCGTCTCCGTTACCGCAAACATGGACCGTGGTGCGATGGCGTTTCTGTCCAACTCACTCCAGCAGCTGAAGAGAGAAGAGAGCAAGAAAAAGCTGCACCAGAGAAAGGTGATTGTGCTTAACAGCTCGCTGCACGTGCAGAAAAACTGTCAGCGGGTTTCCTATTTCTGGCGTGACTTTTATTTATGAGATTTGTTGCACTGTTGATTTCAGGTGCTGAAGCTGCATCCAGTGTTGGTTCCCATTAAAGTGGCTTTAAATATTGGTAGAGGAGCCACTGTGGAGCTGAGGCAGGTAATGATAACATGAAGTACATGTTGCATGCTTTTTCTTTGTGGAGTTTTTCTGTGCAAATACACATTTTTCACTTTAAAAGGATCTGATTGAATGTGTTCCTTCTGTGGACTTGCATCAAATTGCATTAAAAGTGTTTTAAATATATTTCTTCAGATTTGTGAAGGCCTTCTGCAGGAGTTCCTGGAAGCAAAGATCTCTGTGTGGCCTGGATATCTTGAAACTCTGCCAACATCAATGGAGCAGCTGAATGCCAAGTAAAGGCCGTTAAATCAGCACATAATGCAAATTGAATTATGTTACCTTTCTTTAAACTCGTGCCTGTGTGTTTCTGTGTGGATGTAATGCAGATACGATGAGATGGGCGTTCTTTTCACCATCATCATCGGTGAGAACACGTTGGAAAGTGGCCTTCTTCAGGTCCGCAGCAGAGACACAACCATCAAAGAGACCATGCACATCTCGGAGATCAAAAACTTTCTATTCAGATACATTTCTGCAGCTGACAACATCTGAATGCCCCTGCTGTTTTTTCGAACACCTGCCTGAGTTTGCATTCCTTTTAAAAACAAAATTATGGTCAGGGATATGCTTGTGAAACATATTTCCTCAGAGCTGTCCAAAAATAAGAGACTTTTTGGGATAGAGGTGCACATGAACCCACTGTGTGTATACGTGTACCCCAAGAGTTTGTATTCTTAACTTTGCTAACTCAGCTCTTACTGATCCTACAGTCTCTTCGCAGTACATTCAAGGCACTGACATGGTTATATCAGGTTTATTTATCTGTGCGTAATTGGTGGCTACATAGTGGTCATGGAGGAGGAAGCTTTTGGATTTGTCTCTACATTTCTATTAAAAGATATGGAATCCCTCTTTAATATTTATATTGTATTGTTTTTTCTGGTTGTTGATGGCAATTTTGATTCTTGTTTCCTGAAGGTTCAAAGACTGTTCACAATAATGGAACAAGCAGTTAAGAAAATAGTCTTACCGTATTAGTAAACTGTAGTTTAGTTCAAATATAAAGTTAAAATACAGCATGATACCACACAGGTACAGAGGACTGAAACTGCTATAATAAAACACAAATAAATTGGTCAGTACATTGGTGACTATCCCTTTATAATCTCTGAATATTATTAATGTTATTTGCTCTGTGGGAGGAAGCTAAAGGCAAAGAGGGGTGGTTTAATTTTATGATGATATAATTTATTCTAATTATAATTAATAGCAGTAGCTGTATTGATAATGATAATAAGAAGAAGAAAAGTTTTTTTTATTTTTAATTTATTTAGATTGTTTTTGTTTATTTGCTGTTCCGGGGGCGGTGGGGCGTATAAATCGACTGAATCATGAGGCACATCAGCAAAGTCTCGCGAAGTTTGCCCCTTTGCCCCTCCCTGCGCACTCATTGGTCCCTGGCTGCACCTCTGACTGGGCATGTGTGTATGTGTGCCGCTTAGCTGTTAGCGTGAAGCGATGGCCGCAGACAAGCAAAACGACGCTAAAGTTTCCCTAATGGAAGAAAATAAAGAAAACTTACCGGATGGAGGACTCGGACTGGAAAGTATCCTTAAGAACACGACACGTGCTCTTTGACGTTTTCCCTCTGCGAGCATGTTTCACGCTCTTAAGCTAACGTTAGCTTTTAGCTAACTCAGTTGGAAGATAAGCTAGCGGTTATTAGGCTACGTGTCATACTGAAGCAGGCTGTCAGTGGTAAATGGGGATTTTTATGTATTCACAATTTATTTTGGGGGTCTGAGGACATATTTTAAGATTGCTAGCTATTATGTGATGTCATCTTTGAGTTTCATTAGCGGTTACAATAGTTAAAACAGCCTGTCTTGGTGCTTGCATACAATAACTGCTATCAAAACTGAAACGTTCATGCTTGAAAATAAATGGTTAACTGCCCCTCAGAGTAACGTGTGTGATGGTTACATGAGGTTTGTACCTTAACGTTTAATCTCAGTCTTGCAAATCATCAAAGAATCCCAGCAGCAGCACGGCCTCAGGCATGGAGACTACCAGAGATACAGGTGAGCTGGCTCAGGTCATACATTACAGGGTGGAGATTTGTGTGTGTGGTGCAGCAGTTTTCCCACCCAATGTAAAGACACTGACATGAGACTTCTGTTCACAATGCTGGGCTCAGATTTATGGTTTAATGCAGTTAAATGGAACAGGTGTGGATTAAAGTTAAACTCAAAGCTTTTGATGTCCACCTGTCTTCGCCACATTTTCATATTTGCGGAGTTTAAGATATAGTGATAGATAATTTATGTTCTTTGATCTTCCTGCATATTAAGTTTCGTGGTGACTTTTTTTGTCTATGTTGTATTTCATTTATTGTAATGTAGAATTAAAAAAATCCTTGTCTGTTTCCAGGGGCTACTGTTCCCGCAGGCTACGGCGCCTCCGCAAGACTCTTGGCTTCAAGATGGGAAACCGACACAAGTTTGTTGGGAAGAAAGTCACTGTGGAAATGCTTTCTGATAACAGGTTAGACTTAGATAATTTTAACTGGTCATTCACGTGTAGTTAACTGGCTGCTGGTTTGGGAACCTTTACATTAAGGAAATTCCAGTTTGAAACACTTAAACAGATCACTTTGCTTTGATGTGGAACAGTTCAGCGGCTCGATGCTTTCACATAAAAAACAAACTGTTTATACAGCTATGCCACCTTTTTTCAGGTATCTTCTGCTGGTTTTGATGGAAGCAGAGCGTGCATGGAGCTACGCCATGCAGTTGAAGCAGGAGGCCAATACAGAGCCACGTAAGCGCTTCCACCTGCTGTCACGACTACGTAAGGCTGCAAAGCACAGTGAGAAGCTGGAGAAGCTCTGCGAAAGCCCCCGTGTGGACGCCAAAACTAAACTGGAGGCACAGGTACACAGGTCAAATTCACCTTAACTGACCCGTGTAGGTGTGTGGAATAACAAGTGGATGTGCAGCGAGGTCCCAGCCTCAGAGATGAATAACTTTAACTTTTCGATTTGTTGTCTTTCAACTGTAAGATTTCAGAACTTCAAATACTGTTAATTAGAAAAACAGTGCAGAATATTCCATGACGATATTTTATCTACACAGGGACACCAAATATTGATATTTTAATCAATAAAATACTTTTGGAATACTTTGAACAAGAGGGCTGAAAGGTTGGAGGGGGCAGCTTTTCTGCAAACAGTTGCAGTGTGCCTTTGGATTGACTGCAGTTATTCAGGGAAATTGGCAGAGGATTGTGAATAATTGCTTTCTCTAATCTATAAATGCAGACAGATTGCCAGCAGTCTGAATGACTCTGTGTCAGTGAGCACAACTTGAGGGGACTCAACTAAACTGGCTGCCAGCTGATTGTATTCTGGCTATATTCTTGTAGAAAAGAGGGTCATTTCTGTCTGCGTAGACAACAGATTTCCATGTATGTAACTGCCAACTTGACACTGTTCCATCGCAGACTGATATCAGGCTCAAAGCAGACTGATTCTGTCTTACGGCAACTTCTACAGCAAACTTTAGTGACAGTGTTGTGTACTTATTTTGCAACAAAAGAGAAAAAAAATGAGTTTAACTGTAACTTTGGAGACATAATTTGGAGTTGAAAGATGATGATAAATTGTAGTACTTGCTACTGCAGATATCACAAAAATGTTAAATCACAATAATATCATATCACGAGTGAAATATTGTGATAATATCATGGAGAGTCTTGGTGATTCCCACCTTTACTGTTGATGAAGTGTGGTGAGGGAATGAACAGAGGAGCTCCTCATCATGTGTTGTGGTGTTATTTCAGGCCTACACTGCATACCTGACTGGAATGGTGGAGTTTGAGCTGCAGGAGTGGAAACAAGCCATGGAGGCTTTCAACAAGTGCAAGTGAGCGTTAACATTACTGCACTCTGTTTTTTGTTTTTTTAATTCTTCTTTTAATAATGGGAGGTTTCCTTGTTTGTTTTTCTTTCACTTTTTTTAAACCACTGATAAATACTTTTGTCTTGTCAGGACCATTTATGAGAAGCTGGCCAGTGCCTTCACTGAGGACCTGGCAGTTCTGTACCGCCAGCGTGTAGACGAGATATCGCCCAACATTCGCTACTGCGCTTACAATATTGGTCAGCATTGCTGTAGTCGTTCTTCTCAGTGTCATTGTTGATGCACAACACCGATCCTGAGTTCAGTCCTTCCTCTGCACACTGACAAACACACACTCACTCCCTGGTTGTATTTGATTTTAGGTGATCAGAATGCCATCAATGACCTGATGCAGATGAGGCTGACTGGTGGAGGAGGTGGCATGATGGCTGAGAAACTAGAGGTAAACACGAAGGGGTAAAACTTTTGTTAATCAGTCTGTAATTCATGATTAAACTGCTGGGGGGAGCACATACCAAAGAAGAATATTACACAGCTGTGTAATCGTGTACTACATCCAGAAGGGTTTGTTTTGTTTCCCTCAAGGCACTGATTACTCAGGCGCGAACCAAGCAGGCGGCCACTATGAGTGAAGTGGAGTGGCGAGGACGCACGGTGCCTGTGAAGATCGACAAGGCTCGCGTCTTCCTGTTGGGTCTGGCAGACAACGAGGCCGCCATCGCTCAGGTCAGCCTCTCACACATTCCTTCTTTTTTAAGCATATAAACAAACTCAGTGGGAAACGCATGTTGTTGCACCTCCTAATGTTGGTTGTCCTTTCTATGTCTCTTGGGCTGCAAACAATGGAAACAACTGCAGAGACATTGACTCAAAGACAATAAGTGAATAGATTCCTTCTGTAGTACAAATATAATCGTGTTCATCACTGGTCATTACCCCTCCATAGGGCTGCTCAATTAATCGAATTGTAATCACAATTACAATTCGATCATTAAAAATGACTGAGCCGATTATTAGCCCCTCCCTCATGCTTTACTCTCCGTGTGGCAAATCGAGCGCACCTCTCTGCATTTCGAACACGTGTCACAACAATTAAGAGCAGCGGTCTCCAACCTTTTTTGCGCCACGGACCGGTTTATGCCCGACAATGTTTTTATGGACCGGCCTTTAAGGTGTCGCGGATAAATGCAACAAAATAAAACTACCGGTACCGAAATAAGGTTTATTCATAACACAGGTGAAAAGACCCAGGAAAACAGTGTAAACGATAACAAAATAACGCTGAAAACCGATTAAAAACCCTGAAAACTGTACGTTTCACATCTGAGCCTCAACTCTCGCGGCCGGTACCAAACGACTCACGGACCGGTACCGGTCCGAGGCCCGGCGGTTGGGGACCGCTGATTAAGAGGACCCGAGGGAAGCTCGGAAAGCTAAGCAGAAGTTATTTGGAGAGGAGAGTGACTGCCGTTGGTTGAAAAGAGAGGTAAAAAAAAACTTCAGTGGTGTGGAAACATTATGGGTTCGTGGAGTCAGACGTGGATCAAGTAGACACAGTTTTGTAAACTTTGCTACGGTGTCGTAGCTGCACCACAGAGCAACACTGCAAAGTTCACTAAACATAGATGTTTACATTTTTCATTTTGCAAACATTTGCACTGTTATCAGTATTTGCACACTATTTTATATTATTTTTGACAATCTTTAAAGTCATTATTCAACACATTGTTATTGTTAAATAAATATCGTCAAATAATCGAGATCTCAATTTCAGTGAAAATAATCGTGATTATCATTTTTGCCATAATCGAGCAGCCCTACCCCTCCCTATGTTTCCTGACTGCCTCATGCAGAGCTACTATCAGAGACTACCCAGTATGTATCACAACACTGA
This sequence comes from Pundamilia nyererei, assembly GCF_000239375.1. Classification (NCBI taxonomy): domain Eukaryota; kingdom Metazoa; phylum Chordata; class Actinopteri; order Cichliformes; family Cichlidae; genus Pundamilia; species Pundamilia nyererei. Next base: position 1,572,638 of record NW_005187469.1, on the reverse strand, counting down.
TTCTGTGTGCTCATATGACACATTTAGACTGCTTATAAATGCCAACGTTTTAATGTAATGAATTCAACCTTGTTTCTTATTCTCCGCTGCCACATGCCTTTTATATCCTTAGAAGGCGAGCCTGTTATTGTTGTTTTCACTTCCAAATTCAGGCCCACTTGTATATTTTCATTCTTAAATTGGGCCTTGATTTGAGTTTTAAGCTTATAAGGATTATTTGCATATAGATCAGGTAGTGACAAACATAATTCCTGGGTACAGACACTCCAGTCTTACCTGTTGGACTGACTTGGAAAATGTCTTAAGTGTTTTAACTATATTTTCACAAGTTTGGCAGCTTTTCCATCTGTTTAAGACCTCGTATGTGACCATTCGTACTAAAACAACACAATTAAGTGATGGTTAAAGCAATTAAATGACTACTTTCACTATCTATAAGAGAAATAAAAGAAACTATGGTTCTTTTTCAGTGAATTCAGAGTAAAATTAAAATTTCTGTGAATTAACACTTTGTTTTATAACTTTTTGTAATTTTACATATTAATTTTCTGTAATTGAAGCCTAAAGAGTCGTGCTGACAGATTCTTTAATTTACTACAGCGGCATTTCTTTATCATGTACTGAAAACACTTTTTCTTTTATTAAGACGTCTCATTGATTAAATGTGTAGTTCCACTTGTTTACAATGACAGCAAGGGGAGTTTCACTTGTCCGCCTCGCTTAAGATCAAAGTATGTAAACAGATCACAATGTAAAATGAGTTTGACGTCCCTGATATAGATGAGCTCGATATCCAAAACCTTTGCATGTTTTCAGTGACTGTCCGGTACAGTAAAAGTGAATATATGAGAGGAAATAAGTAAAAGCATAAAAGTTTCTTCTTAACTAAATAATCTTTCATCCTGCTGGAGGCTGTCGGGTACTCGTCAAGCATTAAAACGGTTTAATAAAACCATAAAACAACCCTGAGAGCACTCAGTGCAGTTCCATAAAATCTCAGTAGGTGGCACTCTGTTCTTGATAGTATCACATGTCCCCTCGCTGTCGCCACAGCTCATTCCTTCTGTTTTGTGCCCGAGTACTCAGCACACCCTGCAGACACACCTGTCACACCCATTGCCACTCAGGTCTCAGGCATGCAGCTGCTCTCATCACACAACTGCATTCTACGCATTTCACCTCGCACATGAATGCAGGGCTACACCCAGCAGCTCATTTTAGTTTCAGATGGAGCATTTTAGGTCTGACTGTCGCATAAAAGGCGGTTAAAGGTGGCTGTGATTGACTGTGTGGAGAAGAACTGCGGCGCTGGCAGTTTTTATCACATTTGGCTTTTCTTATTGGTCACAATTAAAGGATTTTTGCATAGTATGCACATTATATTGTGTCACAGCTCTAGCACCTTTAGCTTCACAATGTGCACCTGTTCTTCTGCTTGTGGCCTCAGGGGACAGGAGACACTGTAGGGCCAAATGTCAACCCTAGTTGAAGGGCTGTTTCCTCCTCTAACCAGTGTCTCCATCCAGCCCTCCTGCCGAACAGCACAGAATGCTCAACAGGTAGAACTGGCTGTTCTAGGCCTTACTAGGGTGTTGGCACAAGTGTGAAACGCGTAGCAGCATCAGCTTTCTGGGTGGGAGAGAGAAGGCTTGTGAACAATCTGTTATCAGGTTTGCCACCACAAGGAATTGTTTTGTAACGTTCCTCTATTGTGTTTTCTCAACTTTTCGCAACAGCAGAGACACAGTAATGTAATCCACAAAATCTTTTAAATACTTAAAACAGATATTTTTATGAGTGATCAGTCCTTGTGTAATTGTTTTATTGCTCACACTTTGCTTTTTTCCAGTGTTAGTAAAACCCATCCTGCATCTTTATGAGACTATCTCAGTTTAACACAGGCCTGTTGTATTAGTGTGGTGATGAAAGACGGCTTAGATGATGAACAATCGTGTCATTCTTAAAGACCTGAACCCTGAAACTATACAGTGTCTTAACTGCTGATGAGTTATGTGCAGGAATGCATCATCAGCCTGCCGGGCCACATACCTGCGTCTCTCCCCGAGTTTGTCAGTCGCATTCCTGCTTTAACTGTTGCTCTTTGTATCAAAGTACTAAAACTGTTACATGCATCAAATGTTTGCTTGATCGCGTTTTAAATGAGATACGTCTGCACAATCTGGTAGAAACCTTTTATGATCTGATCAAGTTTCAGCCAAATCTCATCAGTCTGGTTAAATGGCTGCTATCGCTGCGTAAATCTGCTTGGAAGTTATTCTACAAAAAGCATAAAAGGGATTTGTGAACATCTCCACTTTCAGTCTGCATGTTAAGAGGCGCGACTGCTTCCTCCCCTTCTCCGCTCTGCCTGTGTGTGCCTAGGATGGCCTCAGAGTATTGAGTGTTCTTTTAGCCGAAAGCAGTCTTTGTAGCTACAAGAAAGCAGAAGATAAGCAACTGAAAGTGTTAAAGTATGTTCCTAGCTGACCTGTACAGAGAGCTGAATGAAGTAAGGAGATACATGGAAGCCAAACTGGAGGCTGAAAAACTGCTTCAGTGCGTTCAGTGTGTCGTGTTACTGCTGAACCTGCATTTTTGATAGGTACTCTGTTTTTACTTTCCAGAGTCATCTATTGTACATCATCTCATCTTCAGCATGTGCCATCCTCACACATAGGCTTCACCCCCTGGGTTTTCCTCATTGTTGCCAACTTAGACATTTAGTTGCATTCAATCTATGATCTTTTAAAAAATGTAAAGACCGTGCTGGTACGATCTGAGACGTTTCTCTGCTTAGAATGTGAAACACGCCCGTCTCCCTCCTTCTCTACTATTCAGTAAGTTCTACATTATTTTTTTTCCTTTATCCTCATCTTTGGATCTGTTTGTGTCATTCAGGCAGCTAATGAGGAAACCAAAGAACATCTGTATGAGACCCTGCTGGCCGAGTGCAGAGACACCATCCAGGCAGTGAAAGAGGAGCTCAAGACTGAGGCGGTAAGATTCAGCAGGATGAAAAGCTGTGATGTTGACAAGAATGAGAGGTGGTGAAGATGTAGCTTGTAAATACCTGAAACTGGGAATACTAGAAGGTTCAACTAAAGAGCTTTTTTTTTTTTTTTTTTTTCCCTTTTTGTAAATCTATCAATTTTTTATCACTGTAGAAACAGCGAGAGAGGAGCTCTGATGGTGACACTGGGAAGGTGTCCAACCTGCAGTACCTGCACAGGTAAAAAAGGAAGAAAAATGTACTTCGATTTTACTCCTGGTTCTGTTAAGTTAGTCAGTCATAGGATTAGAGCTGCAGCTAAATGCTTTACCGCTTATCTCAGTAAGTCAATAACACTTTGATCATTCCCCTCCTCGTCTCTTCATGCAGACAACACTGTAACACACAGATCTTCAGTTTATTGTGAAATTACAAACACATGCTCACTTTTGGGAGGATGAAATCAGAGAACATTTGGCTGTTTGGAAACATTACTAGCAACTTCTAACATCTTTTGATAGACAGACATGTATAAACCTGTCAGGTCTGGGCATCATTAGGCTGAACGCGTGTCGGGTGAGTCTGGTTCAACTTGCAGAGCGCCTGTGAGGCATGTTAATGGTTCCTGACGATGTCTGCAGTTGATTCAGCCGAGGTTTACAGACCTGATGAGTTTAAAGGGATCGCACGCTGTAAGTGAATAATCACTGCTGCTCTTCTCTCCCAGCTACCTGACCTACATTAAGCTGTGTACACTGGTGAAGAGGAATGAGAGCATGGCTCATACTCTGCAGGCCAAACTGAAGGAGCCCGAGGCGGACGAGAGCAAGAGGGGGCCCCGTCCACAGGATCTCATCCGCCTGTATGACATCATCCTGCAGGTGAATGTCCTGTTATCAAGTTCTGTCTCTAAGTTGTGTGGTTCTATTGAAAAAGCAAAGGTCTTAGGTGTACAGCCTGATGTTTGTGTTACCACAGTTACATGATGTGCATCTTGTGTTTTTGTTTTTTTTCCCCCACCACCTCCTCCAACTATCCAGAGTCTGGCAGAGCTCTCCACCCTGCAGGGTCTGGAGGATGACCACACCTTCCAAAAGGAGGTGTCCCTGAAGACCCTGGTCTACAAGGCCTACAGGTCAGTGTTTTTGTGCCTGGTTTTCAACATGTTCTGCATCAAACAATGCAGCTGAAATTCAAACAGTGCAACAAGTGTCGTATTTACAATCGCAAATACGCAAATACACCTGCGTCCTGATGTGAAAAGTATCTCTAAGCTTTGTTCCATTTCAGATTTCCATGAAAGCTTCTGCAGTTCATAAACCCACATGTTGTTAATGAGCTGCTTTCTTTGGCCTCCTGCAGGTGTTTCTTTATAGCCCAGTCTTATGTGTTAGTGAAGAAGTGGAGTGAGGCGCTGGTGTTGTATGAAAGGGTGCTGAAATATGCCAAGGAAGTCCAATCTAAGGCCAAGAGCCTCAACAACAGCCTCAAGGTTGGTTTAACATGCAAGCAAACACACACACACCTCAAACATGAGTCATGGCGTTACTCATTGTGGAGGCCTCTTTTCAAAGCCTCATCTTTATCTAGGTTGCCATTTTAGTTATTTACAACACATTATATTTAGACAAATAGATGTTATTAAAAAGTTTTATGGATCACAAAGATGCAGATGCCTGCTAATCTGTTCTAAGTAACACTAATAAATTGCTAGATTTTTAGTTAGTATAAGTAACTGTGCAGCAAACCATGTTGTTTGTTAGAAAAATGCAATGAGACCCGAACACACAGTACATCAAAGTTTAACAAAAATATCACTGCGCTACGTTCATTTACATTCATCGTGAATTTCTGCAGGATCTCCCCGATGTCCAGGAGCTCATTGCTGAGGTCAACGCTGAAAAATACTCACTTCAAGCTGCTGCCATTTTAGGTGCGAGCCTCTAAGTCGTTAAACAGTTAAACCAGCAGTCGTCTTCTCTGTTGTACAGTCCTGAAGAGATGTGTTTGTGTTTCAGACACCGACGAGATAGTTGAAGTTCCTCAGCAGCTGGTGAAAGACAACACGGTAAGAGGAGGAAGCCTCAGGCTGCTCAACGCTACAGCCGTGCACAGACACATGGTTCTTGCACGTTTGTGTCTGTACGAATAAAATAAACGAGCTCTGTGGATTAATTACTTATCGGTCATATTACTCCTGAAGAGCCGAGGTGAAGCTTAATTTGTATATTTGCGTCTAACAAACTGCAACATAAAAACTTGAAAAGTGGTTTTGATGATGTCATTTAACGTTGATCTATTTTTGTGATAAAACTTGATTTTTAGGAATTTCAATAACTGGAATAAGTTTGAGTGGATCTGTCACAGTCTGCTCTGCAGTAGCTTTAGTTGCATGAGTCAAAGTTCGAAATCTTATCTGTCATGCTGGCCTTGGCCTAACGCAAGCAGTTTCTGCTCCTCTCGTGTCAGGCCAGCTTTCTTCTGATTGGTTGCCCATCACAGACACAATATTTGAAGAACAAAGGGCGGGGCTTGTGCTCTAACAGACAGAGCTGAGATTAGGGATATCCTCTTTTTGGAAAATGAGTGTTTGGAGCAGCAAGGGATTATTTGCACATATGCTAATCTCATCATTTTAATTTGTGTCCATGTTTGATGTGATCTGCCATTTTAACATTTGTGACAAGAAATGCAGTTTGATGAGGTTGTCATCACTCCATTTCCTGCTGCTTTTTTATTTTATTTCTTCATTTAGCTGAACTTTCTGTTCCCTATGATTCCAGTGCTCTCATCTCCTCACTTCTTTTTCGCGCAGCCCCTCTGTGACCACCTGGAGACCTTCCGCTTTGACCCCAGTCTCGTCGGAAAACAGCCCAGTCTGGTCCAGTTCCCACCCGACTTCCAGCCAATCCCCTGCAAGCCTCTGTTCTTTGACCTTGCTCTTAACCATGTGGCCTTCCCACCGCTGGATGACAAGGTGGAACAGAAGGGCAAGGGCGGTCTGACTGGCTACATCAAGGGCATTTTTGGCTTCGGCAGCTAAACCTAAACCCACACTTCAACCTCCATGTGAGAGCCACAGGGCCCAGAGTTTACTGCAACCAGCCAGAATTGGGTCAGCTGTTAGTTAGAATCATTTCAGTTTGTCTTTTATGTTTAATTTTTAGTGCCTATGTGCAGAGGGGTTGGAGTTGGCAGTTCTGAGGAAGACGGAGTCAATATAGTCTTCTCAGAAAGATTAATGAAATAGTAGCACTATGACCCAAGTCCACATCCAGCTTCAGTAATCGTATCAGCCTGCATGGCTTCACAGCATACAGGCTCCCTCCTTAAACTGAGCAATGGAGGTGTTGGCAACTTTTAACACATTAATATGCCGTGGTTTTGATGAGTGAAGTCAAGCTGTCAATCTCACGGTAAAAGATTAAATTTTTTCCCTCCTGTGTTTTAAATGCGCCTTCATATTGTGTTTTTTTTTTTTTCCTTTTGTAAATGGATTGTTCTGCATTTTTCTTAGCCCTCTAAAAACAAAAAGATATGTTTTGATCTCATCAGCCTCAACATTAATTACAAGACCTATAGCTGACCAAACTGTAATCATCTGTATGACTTCATCAGTCATCACAAACTAAAGTTTGTCCTCTTAATCTTTGCCCCTTGTTGCTTTGACAGTATAAAAATCCTCATAAACACTGTACAGCCACAAGACCTTGTGTTGGGACAAGAAATGTCAGCTTGCTCAGGTGCCTAAGAGTGTACTCGCACTGAGCTGCTCCTCCCAGCGTTCAGTTGTTTTGACCAGTGTGTACCTGTTAGAAGAAAACAGGTGGCCATGGGTCCGTAGCTGAAACGCTGCTTCAACATCTCAGTTATTAACCAATAAATCAGTGGTAAATAAAGAACAAGGTTTCACTGTAAGTGTGCCTGTCTTTAACTTTAAACTTTATAACGTGAACTGTAGCACGTGTCTCTGAGTGGAGAGGAGATGTTTGAGTTTGGGTTTAAGGAAAAATTGGAAGAAAATCTTCAGAGCATAACCTCCAGAAACATACTCGGGCCTGAGTGCAGGCACACGAGGACAAGTGTGAGTACACCTTTAGTCCTTTAGTTGTTCCACTTGGTTGTGATTTAGTAGCGGCGAGGATCCGAACATGTACAACATCCAGTTCCTCCTAAGTGCCCTGTGGGTGGGCACCACATCATAACAAACAAAGCTGTCACTGTCAAAGGTGTAGGGCTGTCCCTCATCTGCAGATGTGATGTACTTTTAATAATCGCAAGAAGAAATTTTTCCGGTCTGTGGTTTTCTGTTTTTTCTTCTCTGTCGTCCTATGTCATTGCGCCAAAGCCTCTCGAAACCCAGCCTCTGAATTCAGGAAGCTGGGACAGGGCTAGCATGACTAATGACAAAGCTATGAGTCACAGTTTGAAATGATCCTTTCTGAATAAAAGAAGCTGGATTGGCCAGTGTTTTTATTTCTTTGGTAGTTAGAGCCTAAACTCACCAGGCAGTTCATTAGATGCACTAACCAGCTAGAACTAAAGCAGTCACATACAACACACACTGCAGTAAGAGGCTGCTTATTTACAGTCATAATAATGGCGGGATCTCCTCCATGACAGTTGTATTATCCTGCTTTAGTTTTAGCTACTTGGTTTATTTGTACTTTGTTGCATTTTTCTTGCCCTCAAACTTGACGTCCTGTCAAAGGTCCAACTGCTTCAATAGCGTCGTCTCGCTGGAAGTAGAAAGCTCTTTAAAGGTCCCTCTGCTACATGTTTTCAAATGGTACCTGCTGGTTGACGGCAGGTTCAGCTCATGAGACTGTAATCTGTTACTGTAAAGCTTTTAATGGT
>NW_005187469.1:1540845-1564166 GCF_000239375.1 Pundamilia nyererei | reverse complement strand
TGTGTGTGTGTGTGTGTGTGTGTGTGTGTGTGTGTGTGTGTGTGTGTGTGTGTGTGTGTGTGTGTGTGTGTGTGTGTGTGTGTTCAGTTGCTCCTGTGTTAGGGTGTGGGAGTGCATTGGATGCCTGAGCAGGGTGTGAATGTTTAGCTTTACTTTGTTTGTGCACTGAAAAGTGAGAATAATGATATAGGTGTGTTTATTAACCTCGATCTGACATTAGTGGGGTTTGGGTTTTTTTGGGGGTGGGGGGGGTCTCCCCATCTTCTAACCAAGAATATTCCGTGGTAAAAAGTCCCCCCAACCCACACATGCGCACTGTTACTGTGGTATTTCAGAAATGTGTACTATTTAGAATAGACTGAAAATATTTAAGCCTTTATGGGGTGGAGATGAATGCTTATCTGCAGAACAAAACCAAAGGCTAAAACTGTTGAACAACATTCTGTGTTACTGTGTTACGCATTTTCCTCCAAGAGAGGTCCAGAATTTAGAATAACCATCAAAGCTATGAGCAGACAGCTGTGCTGTGTGTAAGGTGAATGAAGAGGCTGGCACACCCTTGCAGTGTCTCTGCCTTTGTTGTTTCTTCTCTGTTCAGCTGTTTGGAATTTACAGGTATACAGATACATAGTTGCTACATTAATGTGGCTCAAAATGAGCTGCAAGATGTGTGTGAACTGCAGGTTTGACATCCGGAGAAACGCCTGACCTTTAATCCCGAGGAATCTTAATGATTGCTTTCCACGAGGTCTTGCATTTGTGGTGCAGACATTTGTCTCCCTGCTCAGGGGGCATTTGTCACTAAAAAACATGAGTGTTTTAAGGGGAGGGGTGCACACCAGCATTTTTCTTGTGTTTTTTGTTTGTTTTGTTTTTTTCCCATCTTATACAGGTTTAAGTATATGTTTTCAAAAAACATACAAAATCAATAAAAACTTGAATGTAAAAAATAAACACGAGTGTTGTCATGCTCTTCAGGGACGCTGGGATAAAGCAGACTTTTTTTTATTCTTCCTGTTATGATTGCCACAAATAAAAATCAGCATTTCATGATGAATTAGAGCAGGGGTGGGGAACTCAAGGGCCGGTGTCCTGCAGGTTTCAGATATCACCCTGGGTAAACACACCTGTATCAAATGATTAGTTCATTGCCAGACAACTTCAAGGCAGGTTGAAGAGGTAATTTAGCCATTTAAATCAGCTGCGTTGGATCAAGGACACGTCTAAAACCTGCAGGACGCCGGCCCTTGAGGCCTGGAGTTCCCCACCCCTGATATAGAGGAAAATGACCCCTGTCTATGCGTCATTTTCAGCAGCTCACTTGAGGTTTAAGATGAAAGTATTGCTACAGTTTGTTATCTGGGTGCAACCACAATATACAATATATGTGAGCAAGTGAAAAAGTATGTTACTCCAGACACGTAGACCCACCCAGAGAGAAACGTTGTGTGACTGGACCAATGAGCACAGCGTGCTCTCGCTGTTGCAATGAAAGCTGCTTAGCTACATTTTTTCTCGTGATTTCCAATTGTTGCTATGCAGCAGAGAGACGCCCTGATCTGGAATAACTTCCACGTCTTTAGATGCTGCACACTAAACGTTCCAGTGTATGGGGCAACCTGTAATCAGTAGATTTATGGCATGTACCACTATATGAAAGTGTTATGTAAATTACTTTCTGACCCTTTGGATGTTCCACTGTTGACTGTACACAGTGTCCCTCAGTGTTTGTGGCACAGGTCTGCTCCAAGCTTTGACTCAGGCTTAATAGTGAGGTGTCAGGGTGACATAGCCAAATGAGAACGACTTAATTTCCTTGTTATAAATTCAGGGAAAAAAGGCTCAAGGAAGAAAAAGGAAAAATCAGAAAGGGGAAAAAAAATTGATCTCACTGTGTAAACTATCGTCTCCTGAATATTCTCATTAATTTGGAGCTCTCAGATTGGGAATGCTGTGTTTTTTTTAGTTATGGTAGCAGAGAAATTTCTTGGATATACTAATGCATCAAGTTGCTATTGTCTGGCAGTAGATAGAGTTTTCCAGCATGCAAGACAGAAACCTATAAACGAAATTGTCCCAGCAGATGTCACCTTTAAATAAGTCAGTGCGATTTCTATGAGGTATTTAGTCTCTGTTTATGTTTCCTTCATGGTAGTGTGATTATTCTCCAGCACATTTCTTTCCGGGATAATAAATATATCCTTTATCTCTGATCCCAGGGACTTAACAGGATACAGAGGTAGAGAAATATGGGATAACATAAAGACCATTTGTTCTGCGTCCACTTATCAACCACACATGGAATCACTTCTTTCTTTGATTATTTTACTGCTGCTAATTATTTCTACACATGTCTTCCATATAAATTTTTAATGTTCTAATACTCAAGTAAAATGTAACTATAATAAAGGAAGGTGTGGTTGAAAGCAATTAGCTGTCACACATATATTTAGAATAATGGTTGCTCATATATAACATGAAGCAGGTTATTAGCAATGAGGTCAGCATGTAAACCAAATGCTCAGTTTCAGACAGATATCAGGCCGAGAGGATCATCTCGGGCACACAGCTCTGATGTGAACTCGTCTTTAGGAGTTAAAACAGGTTGTTTTAGAGGTCCAGTTTCAGTCCAGGGATAAGACAAATAATAACATAATAAAATAACAGTCCAAAAATAAAAACATTGAGCTGGAAATGAGGATAACCTTTTAATAATTATCGCACATTTTCTTTTTCACACAGCTTGTCCTCATACTGGCTTCCTCCCCTCACCCCAACCAGTCACAGGACATGGCCGCCTCCCTGAGCCTGATTCTGCCAGAGGTTTAAACGTTTTTCCTTGCCACTGTCGCCAAAGCACTTGCTCGAAGAGGGGTCATATGACTGTTGGGGTTTTCTCTGTATTATTATAGGGTTTTTACCTTACAATAAAAGCACCTTGAGCCACTTGTCATTATGACAAAACCAAATTCAATTAATGACAGTCCAAAAAAGAGATTTAATCTACACTGGGAGAAAAAAAATATGTTAAAAATTGTAAAAATGCCTTTCAGACCAATCAACAGTGAGCTGTTGTGCCAAAACTCCTCCTGTGCTACATATTTTTAGATATTTCAGAGCTGTAACTGTCCTTCTTCAGAAGTAAAAATGTATTTACAATGCAAATTTTACATGCGATTAAAAAAGGAAACAAATTGCAAAGATTACACAAAAATAATATATTCTTTTTAAAAATATGGATAAGTAAATAAAAAATATATAAGATGGGATAAAATAAATAAAAGGGGATAATGCTATATTGATTCTACATTAAATGTAATATTCATTAGCCGTATGCGTCACTTTACACAATGTGGATTACACATATGGCAAAACCTTGAAAATATATGTGTGGTTGTGTGTGTGTTTTGCCATGCTCACAAGGTTTCACCAACATAGGTATCAATAAAGGGGAATCTGGTGCCTCATGGGTTTATTATTAGAATATATGTCGGTTTTAAAAAAAAATTCTTTCAATAGATATTTGATATCAGCGCTGCGCTGAGTTTGTTGGCAGAAACAGTATAACTGTTTAGCCTCAGTTTATTTATAATATGAATTACTGTATGACTTTATGATGTAGTCCACAAATGAAACAGAAGTGGATCCAAAACTAAGCCCTGAGGGACCCCATATGATACACAAACTTTAAATAAGACAAGAGCAGCTCAGAAAACGTACCTCTAATGGGGGTGAGTTATGTAATCACCTAGGACAGACCAGATCAGACACTTTAGGGCTGTTTGATCCAATATTAACAATCATTAAGAATCACATGTGTAAAATATGGATACATCAGTGCTTTTTCAAATGGCCAGCAGTGGACAACTCCTCTGGTGGAAAAAAGAAATCAACTTATATAGAAACCTTTTAAAAGGGCAGTTCAGCTTCTCTTACAAACGGCTCAGTATCTTGGTCTCTATTTTTAAGGGTTTTGAGGTGTGCAGGACTTTACGGTGATGTTGCAGTGGTCATTTCAATCTTTTATCTACAGTTTATGCAAACAAGACTGTAAGGCCCAATTTCTGTGCTGCTACCTTTAAAACCAGACTGGTATTATTCTGGTATATTATTGGTATTATTCACTGAAGTCTTGAAAGGCCAGAATTATTATTTCTTTTTTGGGGTAAACGTGAAACCGAGTTGCCTAATATTATGTATCTTCTTATACGAATAACCTTGAGAGAAACCTTGTGACAAAACTCACCTATCCCTTTAAGGAATCAGATTTGCAGTTCAATACCATTTTGGGTTTGTAGCACTGGATCATTTTTCAGCTCTATAATTATCCCAAGGGATATAATCTTCACAATGCGTGTGACACACAGAGCCGAGTGAACGGTGCAGGAATGGAGCGTTTCCCTCTGGCTTTCTGAATTATGCATTCCTGCTTTGTTGGTAATTAAAAGACCTGTGCGAGTTTGGAGAGTGTGTCAGGGGCCCAATGAAAGGAAGGGCTGGCCTGAAGAAGGGAAGAAGAGAGGGAGAGTGCAGAGAACAGGTCGGTCCAGTCGTCCTCTGCAAGGTGGATGTTTGGGCGTTGACACACCTGTTAACCTGTTTGGGAGGAGCCACTGGCATTAAACACCGTGGTGACATGAGTGTGTGTGTGTGTTTGTATACTTCAGTGTGTTTGACAAGAACCAGAGAGAGCGGGAGTCAGAGACGAAGAAGGAGTGAGACAGAGAGAGAGTGAGAGTTTTTACTCAGGATCTCTGCTTGACATCCGCCAAGATGTTTAAGAAAAAGGAGAGCTCCAAGGACACTAAGAATGGTACACTCAAGGTCTCGGGGAAGATCAGCAAGTGAGTTATTCACTGTGGATTTTATGAATGCGTGTATGAGTGTGGTGACACTGTATCTCTGTCATGTTCCTCCTGTTCCTGTTCTTCTAAAGCCAAGAACTGTGTCATGTTTCCTGTGTGTTCTTGCTGCCCTCTTTCTCTGTGTGCGTCTGTTTTGTGGTTTATTATATTACAAGTTTAAAGGAGGTTTTAATGCATGTTTTCCTAGGGAATTCCTTCACTGCTTTCAAGTGCTGAGTTATGTGAGAGTTAATCTTTTGGAAAAAGCGAAAGCTAAATACAAGCCAGGGGTCAAGTTTACTTTGTAAACACGATGTGCAACGGTGTCCTGCAAGAGGACGAGTGAAATGAGGGAATTACGACTAAAAGTGAAATTGAAAGATGTTGTCATCCTGATTATCAGGCAGAAATTTACCCTAAACCTAATTTATTGGTGTTAGACCCTTGACAGGTGTCAGATCATTTGTTTTAGTAATTTTATTGTACTGGAGAAAAAAAATCATTCACAGAGAAACTTTCTGTCTGTGCAAAATGATTATTGGAGAGCTTTTGTTGCTTGAAGATGTAGGGAGTCCTATCAGGCTAGGCAGCTGTTCAGATCAGATATGGAAATATGACAGTCAGGTGGCACAGGTTCCACACATTTACATAAAGCTGACAGCAACCTGCTTTAGAGGATTGCGAATAAAAATGAATTCCATTTGATGCATAATGTGGGTGAGGTCATTTTCATGTGCTAAATATAAAGAGAAGGCTCATGAAGAGCCACTGAATGTAACTCATGGCAAATCTGCCAAAAGTCTCCGGATCACAGATCAGAACGCCATTTAAGTCGCTGCATTCAAAGCGGCGAAGTGGGATGATCACCTTTTTAAGTAATGGATAGTATTGAGGATGGGTTTTCTTCAGGTTTCCTCAGGATCAGTTTCTATTCATAGAAAGAGCCCCACATTCAGCTGCAGAGCCGACCACTTCACCTTTTTGTTCCTGGGAGTAACAAAAGACCGCTGACGTGATCTCACCGTCAGGTGGTGTCCGGCTTGTGCCTTCACCTTGGCTCGGCTTCAGACATATTTTCTCTCTGCTGAGGCGTGATGAGGGCTGGGTTGTCCGTTTTGCTTAGCTGGTTTCTGCCTCTCATGTGGGCGTTGGTTTTTAACTGTACATTACAGAGTGACGCACAGGAAGTGCTGTTCGTTCCATTCAGTCATTTCTATTGTCTGATAATTGTTTATTTATTAGTTTAAGAAAATTTGTGAATCGCAATCAAAGATGATTCCTGGGTGTTTGTTGGAAATGACACGGACAGCTGGAGAGCTGCGATGTATGGATTTGTGCATTAGACATGGCACTGGGACGTTTTTAAATGTTTTTAAAATGAAGGTACAAATAAAGGTAAAAGTGGCAGCTAATGCTCGGGTCAGGCTGAGTCTCCAAGAAGTCGAAAAGCCCAAAGACGTCATGGAAAAATTTGTATTTGTGTGTGTTGAGTCTGGGCGGCTCTCAGACATTCATCTTGTTCTGCTGGTGCCTTTGGTTACATCACAGATTAGAGCGCTGGTTACGCAGGGATTTAATAATGACTCTGCTGACTGTAAAGCACAGATTCATTTCGGCATTCAACATCCATTTCTTTGCTCCAGTGGTCATGTTGTAAAATAACAATTCTTGAACCTAATTTTACTATGAAATCAGACCTTTTTGTTTACAATATGAGTTTAGCTTGAGGGGGAAATGAGGGTGTTTGTGCAGAAGATGTGAGATCTTACTATCATCTAAAAAATGCAGGCAAGCCCTTCTAAATGATGCAGATAATCCAGTTTAAACTGGTTTTCTGTAGCAGTCATTCATTTAATAATTTACTAAAAACCACCAACTGTTGAAGAAGAGCAGTTTAACGATTTCTTTAACCATTTTTTAAAAATTGGCTAAAAGCTCAGCATGACCACACAAGCAGCCCGCACAAATAGTTGATTCATGCTGAGGAAAGCATAAAGTTCCCCCAAAACACCTTATGAGAAACTCAAAGTATCACCTTACAAGACACTCCTGGAAAACCCTGCACAGCCACTCCTGCACAGGAATATCACACTGCTGCTTGATAAAAAAAAACAAAAAAAAAATGACACATTTGATGCAGATACTGTATGTGTCTACATCAATGTATGGGTGTGACCAGTAATTCTTATCTGCTATTAATAAAAGAATAAAGTGAATAAACCAAAGGTGACAGCTTTAAATAAAAGAGATCAGAAATCAGACCTTTATTCATTTCAGTCCCTACACAGTTCACCTTTATCAAGACAAACTCAGAACTAAATATCCGACATGTAGGAAAGTAAAAAAGTAAAATATAAAGATCTGTAAATTACAGAAGACAAACTAGAGATTAAAGCCACTTTTAAAATTTACCTTTAAAAATCCAAATTGAGTGCAATTATTGGAAATATGGCGCCATGCGTAGTATAGCGAGTGTTTGGTATGTTTGGCTCATGCTCCTCTGTCTGATGATCACAGACTCTCTTTTTTTCATGTATTTATTTGATCATTTGTTTTTTTAGAGCAAAGACGATAAATCTCTTCCACAGCCCACTGCACCTACTGTTTCTATAAACAATGGTAACTAAACAGGTTTTTCTTTGACTGCAAAGGTGGGAATGCATACCTGTCCTTCCTGCTGAGTGAGCAGGAACAGGGCAGTCGTTGTGACAGCAGCTGCAGAACCAGATTCTTTGATTTCGTTTTGCACATAAGTGTAATTTCAGCATCAGTGTGACCTTTCTCAGACTGAATCCTCGGCCCACTGGTCATTTCCTCTATAAGCAGTTTTCAAAAGCGCTGACTCTCTTTTAAAAAAGCAGTTTAAAATCGTTTAATTTTCTTGATTTCGTTTATTCTTTGTCTTGATCTTTGAGCTTGTTTTTATTATGTTTTTCACATTTAAATCTATTTTACTCTATTTTATGTGCAACACTTTGTGACTACTTATCTGTTAAAAGGGCTTCATAAGTAAACTTACTGACACTGGTTAATATAACCATGTTATTCTTTATAATAACATGGTTATTACCGGTGGGCAGATAGTGATTTTTCGTTTTTATGTTAACGGTATAAACAATGAAAGGTGGTGGATTGTCCAATGGTTGTGATCGACTCTGGGCTGGACCAATTACAATACATCCATGTTGAGGTGAAAAGCAAGCGATTTGTCTCATACTTCAGCTAGAATGAAAAAAAGACACAAAGCTGGAGTTATTCTGTGTATTTGTGTGTTTATTCTGCCTCTTCTTCTCTCATCCCTCATCGTCATAGAAATCATACATATATACCAACAAGACTGTGCATCACTGTCACAACAGCGTTTGTTTTCATTCAAAGGCTTTATGGTTTTTCCTATAATACTTGGTGGGCCGGTCTCTAGTCAAAATACCTGGGCTGATTTTTTGTCCCAGTCCAGCCCAGTCTGACAGCTTTTCATATCTCTTTTCTTAATGTTGACACTGACAGATACACCAAAAAATTGTGCTGCTAAGATTTTTTCATCTGTATTTTTTGAACTGTAGCTCTACTTTAGCAACATTTTTTAAACTTCAGAGACTGCTGTGCAATGTATCGCACATGTCATTACTAACAAAAGCAAAAGTGTAATATGTTGAAAGTTGCCATATTTAGAATGTGTGTGTGTGTGTGTGTGTGTGTGTGTGTGTGTGTGTGTGTGTGGAGGTGGTATACAGTTTTATACAGCTGTGTAAAATACATAAATCTCAGTTAATGAGGCAAAACCTGGATTTTAAAAAGTCTATTTTTAACACACACACACATTGCTGAACCAATTATACACAAACATATCTCCAAAACCCAGTTTGCAGTTTGCAAAAACTTTGATTTAATCTAATTTAACTTTTAACTGAGCTCTACCCCATGATTTATTCAGGCAGTAGATACAAAGCCTCTTAAATAAAACAAATACAATATTTGTCTCCAATCCCAAAGACTTCACCTTCATGGGTGTAGCTAATCTCTCAATGGAATGTCTTCCTCCTCCTCATTTTGACAATCTTAGTCATTGCTTTGCTTTACTCCGAGCAGCGACACAATCAACACAAACACTGACAGAGGGAGTGACAGTCAAAGTTCAAGAATGGGTAGAATTTAAGGAACGTTTTGGGTGTGGTGCGAAGGGTGGAAAAATCCTACTCCATCCTAAAAGATCTGGAAACTGTGCAGTTTGTGCAAAATAAAAAACACTGAATGGAAAAAATAAAAACACCCTCACTGTGCAGATTTTTTTTATATAAAGGATGACCTGGGGATGTGAAGTTTGTCCACAATATAAATAAGTCTTTGTTGGTAGTGAGAGTGCTCATAAAAATGCACACCATAAGGTTTGACTGTAATCAAGCTGTTAATTATTCAAAACTTCTGCGTGGGAGTACTCGTATACTTACCAATTCTGTATCATCCCTGAAATGATGTGTGCTGCTGTTCAACCTCTGACCTTTGTTGTCTGCTGCAGGTCACAGGCCACCGACTTGGCCTTGCTGATCACCCAGATGCAAAAAGATGCAGACTTGGTGGAGAAAAACGTCCTCAGGGCTGAGGAGCTGCTTGCTGTGGTAAGAACAAAACAAAACCTCTAATTTTATGAACGATTGCCTTCATTGCTTTGTAAAAACGTCACCTTATCTGTTGTCTGCCTTTGACAGGATTTTGAAAATGACAAGAAAGAGCTGCCGTACCAGCATCAGAGGGAGATCTCAGATGAGCTGGGTGAAGCTGAGGGCCTGCTGAAGAAGCTCTTCATAGATGTTGACAAAGCCAAGAACCTAAAACATCCACAAGCCACAGATATAGAGAGCGAGTGAGTTCATGCAGAATAAATACAACACAGAAGATTTGCAGTATACCTGGTCCCTCCTCTGAGAACATACTGAGGATTTTAAAACACTTTAGCTGTTTAATATCATTAACTTTGAACTCATTGGAGCTCCACATTAACCACAGTTGTTTGTTTCTTTGTGTCTTTTCTGCCCTTTGATGACTCCAGTGTCCTTCATCTTCATGAGCGCTGGCTGAAGGACTGTACCGTCTACAGAGACATCTACGAGCAGATTGATGATGTGTCGCGGATGCCCTTAATTGACTGGGGGCCTGTTTTAAGTGAGAAGCAAGTAAGTACTGTTACACTGTCTGAACATCCACGTCAGTCTTTCATACTCTATTAAATATTAATGCTCTTATTGTCAACAAAAAGGACAAAAAGCTGTTTTAAAACTGCTGCCACCAACAAGTATTTTCCTCTGTAGTCAGACGCTCTGTAACAAAAACTGTTCAAACTTTGAGTCGCACTGTTGCTTATTTGAGCATCGTAGAGAAATCAGACTCCTTTGACATGATGTCAGCAATCTGTAATTTCTATGTAATTCTATCTATAGTTCCCTTTTTAGCTAGCACTAACCTGGCCACCCTTGCTGTTCTCCCTGCAAGCCACTTTGCAAACCCCCTCGACATCAAGTGTTTTGAAAAAAATCAAACTAAATATTTGCAGTCTTTTAAAAAGATTTAAGTCTCCATTAGGAACTACAGGGTGGGGAAAATGGCAGGATTGCTTAATAATAAATAACATTAACGGTATCCTTTAATCCTAATGTAATCTAAATGCACTTGTTTCTTTGTTTTACCGGCCTCACCCTGTCAGACCTGTCCTTTGATATCTCATCACTACATTTCCATGAACTGCTTTCTTCTGGTGTCTGTGCTTTCAGAAACTGGTGGATGTGGAGCAGTTTGGCCCTAGTATGGCTGATCTGGAGAAGCAGATTGCTGCTCACAACATCATACACAAAGAGATTGACGCCTACAACACGCAGCTCTGCCTCGCTTCTGCTGGCAGCAAGGTCTGCATGCATGATTACACAAGAACACATGCTTGCATGATGTGTTCTACTTAAAACTGATTGCAGCTTGTGTCCTTTATTAAGCAAAAAGCATTTCAAACAGCCGCTCACATTCGCTGTCTTGTTTTTTAAGGAGAAATACGACGCTCTGAAAAAACAGTACAACAACTTATTGGTGAGTTGCTTCAGTCACTTAATGTTCAAAGATAAACACAAGTCTTATTTCACTTTTGGTTTTGGCAGTGTAAAAAGCTCTGAGGCAATTTTTCTATTTTTTGTTTTTTTCTTTGTTGGAGAAAAAATGAAAAATGTAAATTTCTGCTTAAAATTTCCCCCAAAAAAGTAAAAAAAAATTAAAAGAAATTAAAAAAATCAAAAGAAAGAAAGAAAGAAATAATAATTATTACTTGAATAAATGAATAAAAAATTATTTTAGGGGTACTCATTTGTCTTTCCATTTTAATTAATTTCTCCTAAGGACAACTCCAAGTGGCGCCGTCACTACCTTAATAGCCTGTACGAGTACATGCAGGGCTGCAACAAGGAGCTGAACTTCCTGGCAGAAGAGCAGAATAAGATCAAAAAGCAAGACTGGAGTGACCACATGTTGGACCCTCCTGACGTTCGGAGGCAGTATGAGGTTAAGATTAATGCGTTTTTAAGTCAGATGAAAAATAGAATTGAAAGGCTCACCAATCACGAGGTGTGGCCTGTCCAGTGTGACAGAAGTTGTTTTGGTTCTGTACCTGGATGAATTCACACATAAATACATCAATTTTGATTTGATCTCATTTAGAATTTCAAGAACAACAGTCTGCTGTCCCACGAGGCCGAGGTGAACAAACTCCAGGACGAAGGCGAGAGACTTGTTGAAATGAAGCACCCCGCAAGCGACACAATACAGGTACTTGAAAAGCCCGTTAACAACATCAGCTTCACTCTTTCATCCTGAATGCTGTTTAAAGGTATGTCAACTCCCTTCATTATATTTCCAGGCTCAAAGAGATGATGTACGAAATGAGTGGCAGAAATTCCTCAATCTCTGCATCTGTCAAGAGACGCACCTGGAGAGCGTGGAGGATTTCAAAAGGGTGAGACAGAGTTCATCGCAATGCAGTGCTCAGTTTGCAACCTGTTCTGTCATCACCATTTGCAGATTTTATGCATAAACTCAAAACAAAACAAAAAGTGTGCTTTGTTCCGTTTTTCAGTACCAATATGACAGCGAGCAGCTGTCAGAGTCGCTGACCAAGCTCAACAGCACCCTGGACCCCAAGACTCTCAGCAAGAAGAGCAAAACTGAGAAACTGCTGCAGCTTGAGGTACGTCCAGCCACCAGTACTGCAACTCAGCACACATAAGAAATTCAGCTTGCACCCCTCTTTCAAGCTAGCAGTGAGGATTTTTAAAAAGTGAATGAGAAGGAGATTTGGATAGAAAATGAGGCACTGGGGCGGGCAAAGCTGGAGACAAGGAGACTCCAAAGTCCAAAAGTAAAACAGGGAAAGTCTCCAAAAGTTGATTCTGTTCAGTGGAAGCCTGAAAAGGGAAATTATAAAGTCTTTGAGTTATATTTATTGAATAATTCTCAAAGTTTATTTATTTATTCATATGTAAATGGACATATATATGAGAAAATATAAGGTGTAAACACAGCAGACTGAAGGAAAACTGTTAATTTGCTGGGCAGGTCACATGAAACTTTACAGTTCTGCCAATATACACCAGAACTAACAAAAACAAATACATAAAATGAGTTAAAGGTGCTCACACACCTGGTTTGCCACCACCCACTGATTGAGATGTGTTATAGAGCAGTCTTTCATTGCCACGGTACTGAAATCAGGAAGAAACAGAGGTTCATTTTGCGGGATATTACACTAAGTTTGTTAAACCCAGCAGAAAAATTATGTGAAAAGATATGTTTGGAATCTTTTTTTAATCTTTGTGTGTTTTTCCTACCAGGCGGAGGAGAAAGATGTGCAGAAATGTGAACAGCTGCTGGCTGACCTGAGGAAACGCAGCACCACCATCGCTCCACTGAAACTGCGACGTACGACCCCCAGCAGAGCCATCACTGTGGAGTCCCTGTGCGACTGGGAAACAGGCACGGTGGGGATCAATTTTTGTCTAAATGTAAAACTCTAACTGCATGTGGCTGCAGTAAAAAACAACAACAACTTTGGAAAGTGACTTGTCTGACTGAATCAATCGTTATTTTTTTAGGATTCTCTGCAAAGAGGAGACAAGTTCACCTTAAAATCAAACTCAGACGTTGCGAACTGGAATGTCATTTCCACTGATGGAAAAACTAAAAAATTCCCAGGAGTTTGCTTCCAGATCCCACCACCTGACTCAGAGGCCATTGATAAAGTGGACCTGTAAGTGCTGACAAGCTTTATTATTAATCAGCTCAAATGGCACATCCGACGTCTGCCCTTTCTTTGACTCCGCCCCTTTCTTTTTGTTCATTAGTTTGGGCCAGGAGCTTGCAGACATCAAGAAGAGAAGAGCCGCTCTGGCCGACTCCCTGAAGAATAACAAATCAGAAATCTCCAGGGCCCAGCAGTTAGGTTGTTGTCAATTAATTAAATGCATAAGTGTCCTCATTATATGCAATCACTGCATCTTTAAACCACAACTAAAGTGAGATCAACCATTTAAAAAGCTCTCCTTTTCCTCCTTCAGCCCCAGTGTCTTCTGCCCCCATGGACCCCAAAGTAGCAGCCCTCTCTCAGCAGCTGGACAAGCTGGACAATGACCTGGCCAAAGCGGAGGAGAGCATGCTGAGCCGTCTGCGAGCCCCGCTGAGCCGCAGTGATCCCGCTGGTGATCTGGCCAAAAGGATGAAGGAGCAGGAGGTGAGAAAAAACACAAACTAACATCAGCACCAGCTAAATATCATTCACCACGTGACACCAAGAAACTAAAACAAACCATATAAAAGCCATTATTTTGCTGTTATTATCCTCGTATGTGTGTGTATGCATTCATACCCTATACAGCATAAAGGGATTCTTCACTCCTGCAGACTGTCAGCATGAAATGATTATGCTGTGAATTATACTTATATCTGATGTTTAATGGAGGGTTGTATGGATGCTCTTTACAGCAAACTGCTCAGACACTACAGGCTCTACAGCAGCAGCAACAGGCTGCACAGGCTGGCATGCAGCCCCTGCTGGCTAAAGATCCCAACGGGGCCTCTTCGGGCCTGCCGCTCAAACTCAGTGCTGCCAGCAACAAGTCTGACAACCTTGCTGCACTTGCTGACCTTTACAATAAGAAGTAAGAGCTTGTTTTATGGCGGGGTTTGATTTTGGAACAACATTTTTAAAAACTTAAATCAGTTTTTCATTCTTCTATCCATCTTTGTTAAGTTGTGTTACTTGAGTAGATGATCTAGATAACAGATAACCTTAGTATATTTAGTAGTTTATTTATCTTCTTTTCTGCAGAGCAAATGCCTCACTTAACCTGGAGAAACAGATCAAGAAGGTGGATGGTCTCGTCTCCGGCTTTGAGAAAAGGCTGAGTGAAGATGGTCCGATCCCTGATGGCCCAAAAGCAATTGAAACCCGTGCTGTGGAAATTCAAGTAAGGAAGTCTTGACCATACAAATTTGAATTCTCTTGCATATCTCTAATGTTCACTTTGAATTGAACATCTCCTTTGTGGTGTTTAGAGCCAGCAAAAGTCTGTGGCAGCTGCTCAGAATGACATGAAGAAGCTCAGCAAGGATCTGGAGACCACAGAGCAGCTGTGCAGCTCTCTGCAGCAGGGCTACCAGGAGTACTGCCCGGACATCCAGCGCCAGAAAACAGAGGTCAAGCAGCTACAAGCACGTTATACCAACGTTGCCAACCAGCTGAAGGAGAGGTGAGAGTCAGACTGTGAACACATCATCTCAGTCCCTTCAGCTTTATTAGAAAGACAGACTACAGTGGTTTTCCCTCATCAGCCTTTTAAATCACTTAAATCAAGCAACAAGGAAGTGAGAAGTACCTTTACGATTTGATCGGGCATTTGCAACCTGCAACGGGGTTAATCTGTACTTCATCTATAAATCTATATACATCTATATATAACCTATAAAAATGTGCTACTACACTACTAAAAGGTAAAACAGGTTTCATTACATAAGGCGTTTCTGTTGTCATAATGTACCTAATACACCAATACCTCATAATGTGCCTAATACCTCTCATATTCCTCTCAGAGAAAGCACCTTACTCGAAACTGCAGGAAAGAACCAGGAGTTCCAGAGCACATGTAAATCCCTGAACTCATTCTTGGACAACCTGCCAACAAACAAGATAAGCCCCAATGACGATCTGTCTCAGATTGCTGCTAAGAAGAGCTCTCAAGAGGTGAGACTGTCTTCTGATTATTTACCTTTAAGTATCACATAAGAATAAAATAACAACCTGGCTACCCACTCCACACATAATGTCTTTTTGATTTATGGATGTATAAACATTATTCTCAATATGAACCTGTAGAAATTCACTATGATTATGACAGGACAGTAACTTTAGGTGATTAATATTTCTATACCTACTCATTGCAGAGGGTGATGGACGACCTGACGCGAAAGGAAGCTGACATGGAAAAGGTGACGAGCCTCTCTCAAGACCTGCAGGATCTCCTCAATGTAAGCCTCCTAACTTATAATAAATAATATAATACAATAATTTATGGAACCATGGTGTAGCGGTACAACCCTGGGAGGAAATGCTAATCCTGGGGCTAATGGGACTTCCCTCAGGAAGGGCATCCAGTGTAAAGACAAATGTGTTGAAAGTTAAAAAAGCATAGAATGCATAAATGCATTTTAGGCAACACAGAAAGTAAATTAATACATTTTAATTTTAACATTAGCAGACATGGCTCGTACTTAAAGATTTTGAAATAGGCAACAAATGACATGAAACAATTCAAAGATTTTAAATCTTCACGTCTCTGCAGGAGTACGAGACCAACGTTGACACGTACAACAGTACGCTTGAGGACGCCGGCGCCACCGTTCCGAAGAAACCACGTATGCCCACACTGTCTGAGGCTATTCAGAAAGAGGTAATGTCTGTGTGTTTTTCAACATGATACAAACTTCTCACATTTATTTATAGATCGAGGTGACATGAGGTTTGCTTATTACAGGAAAAGAGTCTGGTGAACCGCTACGCTGAAACAAAAGCTGAAAACACCCAGCGCCAAAAACAGATGGGCCTGGCTAAGAATCTCATATCACGAGTAAGAAAACAGTGAATGAATTTATTATCTTTTGTATGCATTTAGATTATGCTTTCCATAAAACTAAAGCTACATTGCAAATAATATTACTTTGAATAAATTTGCTTTTCCTGCTGCAGAATGAAGAGACAGTTCAAGCAGTGGCACAGCAGCAAGTGCGGTCTGAAAGGAGTACTTTTGAGTTAGATGGTCTGGTAAAAGAGCTGGAGGAGGAGAAGGAGAGGAGGACTCATGCTGAGACAAACCTGAGAACTTTCAAAGACAGGTTTTTGTCTTTGAAGAGTCGCCGTGGAGTTGAACGTGTCGAGGAGAAAGAAGTACTAAAGTACTACCGTGACCCAAAAGTGGAAAGTGATCTGAGGGCTCTGCAGCAGACGCTACATGAGGAAATCATGAAGCGCACCACCATACAAACTGAGGTTGAGGTTACAAACACAAAAGTCACCACCCTGGCAGAAACCGTAAAGAGCGCTCCACCAAAACTGGTGACTAGAGAGGTGACAGAGTTTGAGAAAGATCCCCAGCTGGATACAGAGGCTGCTAAGCTGAGAGATCAAATAACGAAGATGAGAGAAGAAATTCAGATGAGGGATGGGGAGCATATTCAGATGAAGACAGAAGTAACAATTCTCCAGCAGAAGAGGCCAACAATCAAAGAGAGGGTGGTTAAGAAGGAAGTGGTTAAAGTGGAGAAAGACCCAGAGATGCTGAGAGCAGTGCAAACATTTGAGACAGAAATTTCTGACGAGAGCAAAAGGACCAAGCTCCTCAATGATGACATCTTCCAAACAAGGAGTCAGATAAATGCACTAGAGAGGCTGATTCCTAACATTGAGCCTAAGATAATCACTAAAGAAGTCAAAAAGATTGAACAAGACCAAGACCTAATCAACAAATCCCAGAATATTCGAACAAGCCTGGAGGAAGAGAGAATTGAAAACAACTCTCTGGTCAATGAATTGACGGTGCTCCACAACCGTTACAGAGAAGTTTACGAATGGAAACCCAGAGTTGAGGTGAAGGAAATTGTTAACGAGATCTACAGGATAGACCCAAACACAGAGGTGGAGATAATGCGGCTCCGCAAAGAGATACAAGACTACAGCAAGCAGCGCTCTGACCTTGAAAGAGGGCTCACCAAGGTGACAACTGAACTGAACATCATTCAGTCAGAGAAGCCAAGAATTGAAACAAAAGAAGTTTTCCAAGAGGTAGTTAAAGAGGAAAGAAGCCCCGAAAATGAGAGAGAAATTCAGAGGCTAAATGACCAGGTGCATAATTTACACAGCAATTACGACTCCCTCCAAGACCAGCTGAGAATGCTCCGGCAAGAGAGAGATGAGTGGAAGGCTGAAAAGTCAAAGGTAGAAACCCAACTTGTCACCAGAGAAGTTATTAAGTATGAGCCCGATCCACTCCAAGAGAAAGAGTTTGACCGCTTGAGAAATAATGTGCGGGAAGAGACACAGATTCGGCGCACCATTGAAGAGATGGTGTTTGACCTGAAGAATAAATACATCCAGTTGGAGAGACAGAAACCAGAAGAGAAGGTGGTTCTCCAAGAGGTTGTTCGTTTGCAGAAAGACCCAAGGCAAATGGTCGAGCACGAAAGGCTTAGCAGGAACCTGGATGAAGAAGTAACGAACCGGCGTCAGTTTGAACTGGAGCTACAACAGTTAAGAACAAAGGTGGAAGAGAAAGAGAGGATCCTCAGAGAGAGTGTTGAACGCCAAAAGAGGATTCAAGCTGAGTCTGAAGTCAGAGAGATTAAACTGCGTATCTCACAGCTGGAAAATGCCCCACCACCTGTTGAGGAAAACATAGTTGTCGAGGAGGTGCTCAAGGTGGAGAGAGACCCGAAACTGGAGAGGCTGACAAGCAGTCTGCGGTCAGACATGGACAAGGAAACCAGTGATATTCTGAGACTGCAGAGAGAAATCCGTAACATCAACATAAAGCTTGAAATCTTGCAGAAAGAGAAGTCCAGTGAGAGGACAGTCTACAAAGAGGTTGTCCGTGTTGAAAAAGACCAGGCAGTTGAGGCTGAGAGGGATCGCCTGAGAGAACAGGTGTCTCAAAGTAAATTTGCCAGACAAGACCTCGAGGATGAACTTAGACGTTTCAATGACAAAATCCATTTCCTAATGAACAGCAAATCTGCTACTTCAAGAGAGGAGACAACCCTGATTATGAACCGAGATGCCTTACAGAGAGAGAAGGAAGACCTCACTCGTGAACTTAGATCCCTTGATGGCAAGAGGCACGATATCAGCCTGTCCTTCCAGCAGCAGAGCCGACTGATGAGTGAAAGAACGCAGATGAGCAGACAGAGAAGCATTAAGATGGAGTCTGATGTCATGCGTTTGGAGAGGGACATCTTGGACGAAAAAGACAAGATCCATCAGCGAGATAGCATCATCCGTGAGCTTATACAGAACCTACAGAGAGAGGAGAGTGCAGAAACAAGAACCAAAGAGACCAATGTCTCTACAAAGATCACAATTTTGGACCCAGTTACCGGCAAAGACATGTCTCCTTATGATGCCTACCTTCAGGGCTTGATTGATCGTCCGCAGTACATTCACTTGCAAGAGCTTGAGTGTGACTGGGAGGAGATCACTTCATTGGGACCTGATGGGGAGATATCTGTACTCCAGGATCGCAAGAGTGGAAAGCAGTACTCCATCAAAGATGCGCTGAAGGAAGGAAGATTGACAGAATATGATCTGCAACAGTACAAACAAGGAAAAATTCCCATCTCAGAATTTGCCTTGCTCGTCGCTGGTGACAACAAGAAGCAGTCCCAGTTCAATTCAATCACCCCAAAATCCACCACATCACTCAATTCAGCACCTATTAACCTATCTGCTGCCAAAGAAACCTACCCAGTTGCTGGAATAATAGATACAGACACTGACACCTGCTATACAATACGTAATGCCACCGTGAGTAAGCTAATTGATTCCACAACTGCCCAAAGACTTCTGGAGGCTCAGGCATCAACAGGAGGAATCATTGACATCAGCAATAAAGGGAGATACACGGTTCACAAGGCAGCAAACAGAGCCCTCATCGAGGATAGTCAAATCCAGAGACTGCTCAATGCACAGAAGGCTTTCACTGGAGTTGAAGACCCTGTGACCAAAGAGCGTTTGTCTGTGGGAAAGGCTGTTCAGAAAGGCTGGATGCCGAAGGACACTGCCATTCGCTTCATGGAGGCTCAGCACCTGACCGGAGGGCTGGTCGATCCAGATACCGGTCACAGAGTTAGCATCTTGGATGCCGTTGGGTCCAGAATGATTGACAACACAATAATGAGAGACCTGGAAACTGAGTCCGCCTACATCAAAGATATTATAGACCCAATCACAAAGGAGAAAATCAACTACAAGCAAGCTCTGAATCGCTGCAGGAAAGACCCAAATACAGGCTTACCAATGCTGCCTGCCTCTTCCAAAGGGTCTGGTTATAGTCCAGTGTACAATTCGACTAGATATGCAAGATTTTAGATATGTTTACTTTTTGGAGACATCTTTTCTATATGAAATCCATACATTACTTATAATGGACATTTTGACTCAGGAAAAGTCTTCTACTGCAAAGCTTTCTCTCTAGCCAAAATAACTGCTGCTGAGTTTTTTTGTTTACTAAAAATGTTTGATGTGGGCAGATTTTTCTTTTTTGGTTTAATTTAAAAACAGTATACATGAAGTTTATCTTTAATATTAATGTGTTATTAGGGATACTGGGACATGGTGCAATGGTATTTGCCAAGATTAATTGATTCTGTATTACTCATGGGTTTTCTTATAAACTGTTCATTGAATTTTATCTTGTTTGATACCTTATAAAGAAACAAATATCAATAAAATAAATTATAATGGTTAAAGTGTATGGACTCTCATTTTCAATGCTGTGCAGTCTCTAAAGTAAAGAAAAATGCTATGAAAAAGTATTTACTTCATCTTGATTTCTTAGTTTTTTTTATATATGTGAAACTTAAATGTTTCAGATCATCAAACATCTTTTAATATTAGAAAAATATAATATAATCGTGTAATAGAGGTCATGCCAAAGTATCTCAACAAGATTAAATACAAGACTTTGACTTGGGCAGTCCAAAACCTTCTTTTTTATTTGCTTCTTGAGATATTCAGAGGTAGACTTGCTGATGTGCTCTTAGTCGTTGTCCAAGTGAGCTTGGGCTTCAGTGAATGAACTGATCGTCCATGTCCTGAAACAGCAGGGGAGCCCCAGACCATCACACTACCACCACCATGTTTGACTGTCGGGTTGATGTTCTTTTTATGAAACAACTAGATGCAACAGGACACAACCCTTCCACCAAGTTTATCTTTTATCTCATCAATCCACAGAATACTTCCCCCAAAGTCTTGGGTATCAGTAAGATGTTTTTTTGGTAAATATGCAATGACTCTCTGTTATTTTTGTTCAGCGGTGGTTTTCATCTTGGAACTCTCCCATCTTTGTCCCGTATTTTTCCCGTTGTTGAATCAATAACACGGACCTTAAGTGTTGTTCTGGGTTCTTTTGTGAAATCATGGATGAGTCGATGATGTGTTCTTGGAGTAATTTTGGTTGGCTGGCCACTCCTGGGAAGGATCACCACTGTTTCCTCCATTTGTGAATAAAGGCTCACAGGGTTGTTCACTGGAAACACTGCCTTAGATATATCTTTGTAACCATTTCCAGGTTGATAGATGTCAGTAACTTTGTTTCTCAGCCATTTCTTTAGACAGTGGCATGATGTGTTGCTTTGTGAGTTCTTTTAGGCCGCTTCACTTTATCAAACAGGTTCTATTTAAGTGGGGTTTTTTTATTCTACTTGCCTGACAGTGATCAGGCTTGGGTATGGTTAGTGAACTAGAACCCAGCTTTCCAACAAAAGGTTTTCAATCACGGTTAATTCATGACTTAAAAAGTGGGGGGATTCGTTTTTGACATAGGGCCACGTAGGTTTGGATAGTTTTTTTCCTTAATAAATTAAATCATCAAATATTCCATCCATCCATCCATTCGCTTCCGCTTGTCCTTTTCAGGGTCGCGGGGGGCGCTGGAGCCTATCCCAGCTGTCATAGGGCGAAATCATCAAATATTAAATAAATTAATCAATAAAACCTGTATTTTTAAATTTACTTGGGTGATCTTAGACTAATATTAAAATTGTTTTCATGAAACATTTAAGGCAAATGATAGATTCCAAAAAGGGGCTTAAAAGGAAGCCACTGATGACTCAAACAATCCTTTATTTCAATTTGTACAAAAATTTCTACATCTGATCATTTCTTAATATTAACTTCTGCTAAGAACACACTTGGCTGATAAAATTAATGGGACAGACAACATAAACCTGACCTAAACTTTAACAGTCAGATGAGATTTCCCAATATTACGTTTGCAAAGTTTTTAAGACGCAATTCAGTCTCAAAGTAGCAGACAACGCACAGTTACAGAAAGGGGGCACCAGCTTGAGGTGCAATGCATAATATTCACCAAAACTCTGCTGGCTTAACAGCTGCAGAATCCTAACCTCTTCTGGCACTGATGTTTCCATGGCCAAGCTGCTCCTGATGGCCCAGTATGTTTGGACATATAGTGAAGTTTTATCATATTACATGCATACGGATATTTGCTCATATCTTTAAAGCTGTGTCCATGCCGAATCATCACCTTTAGTCTTCAGAATCACAGACAAAACTAAAAATGTGACATATTTATGAGCCATAAACCCAAACCATCTGTTTGTAACTCTTTAATGACCCTACAAGAAAATCTAATAATGCCCCACTAATGTGGGGCTTTAGCTGTTTAAAAGCAATCCCTTGATCAAGTGCAGAAAAATCCCAGATCAGGACAGTCATTTAAACTCTCAGAAGTGAACCCGTGTCTTTTACGCAAATTTAGACAGTTATTAAGTTCACTGTTCAGACAGCACAGCAAGGGGCATCACTGCAGCTCTGATGACCAAAGAAACCACATGAATAAAGTCCCTGATCATGTTGCATCTGCAGGTTGTGCACCCAGTTTGCGCTCCCTCTCTGTGAAGAAGTTTCTTTGTTCAGTGATGGCTTTCTCCAGAAGGGCAATGTTTACACCGTCAACACAGTTCAGCACACGGGCACGGACCATTGCACCGACTCCTGTAGGACAAGAAGTTACAAACACAGGCAGGTGATAGCACTAAAACATTAACACTAACACTAAAACAGACGCTTCCCAACACTTCCCAACCCCCTGAGCCACGGTCGCTCCAAAACAAACGCAAACAAACAAACATAGCATTTAAAGCTGGCATCAGGTCAACCACACACAGGACAAACTGACACTTGCTTAATGTTTTCCATTTTTAAGTTATGTGAGGGTAAATTAACATCTGAACAGTCCCCTGCAACATTTTTGCACACTGTCTGTCTGTGTGAAATATTTCTCTTACTCTCATCATTTTCTATCTCACCCAGCACAGTGTACTGGGCTCCAATTATGGGGTTGAAGGGCTCCACAAACAAGGTGTGGACAACCACACGGTGCTCTTTAGAAGCATGCTGTGCTGACAGCGTAGCCCTGGACTCCTCAGGCTGATAGCATACAAGTCTGAAAAAAAAATGAGTAAAACATTTTAAAGTGAATTTGGTTCATTTCCAGATCCGTGGTTTAGTTATTGAGCTATACAAGAGTAACTTTGTATGATTTACAATTTAAATAATCATTTACACAACCGGTTCACAAAAGCTACCCTTCAATATTTTTTTTTAAAAAGTGTGTAAACAGGGCAGTACGGTCTAAATCTATGTAGAAGATATAATCGCTGATCTGTGTATGTTTTAGTGGTTTAATGAACAGCCAATGGGGCCATAAAGTGTGAACAACACAGTAGCTTCTGTATGTTTAATCTGCTCCATTTGTTTTTTAAATTGATAGTAATAATTATAAAAGTAAACTTTATAAATTACTTACGTTTTAGGTGACAAACAGGAGAATAGGGGATAACGATAAATAAAGGTGTATGAGCAGAGAAGCGCTATGAAATCATTAATGTCAGTTACACAGTCATTTCTGCCTGAGTCAACATCTACCACCCTCAGTGCTGCTGCCAGTCAGTGAAGACAGCAAAAATCCTAGAGTGCAGAGAAAGTTCATTTTCAAAGATTTTCATTTTTAAGAGGAAATTTTCAGAAACTGTATGGTTTTAATAACAGTTTTTCAGACTTTAACTATCTTACAAACACCTTTTACTTGTACTGCATCCTATTGCCTTAATTTGTGAAAGTATAATAAGTCTCTAACTGTAACACATGCAGTGAAAAAC